>NW_006921634.1:4457796-4489125 GCF_000298275.1 Orycteropus afer afer | reverse complement strand
ATTTACAGAGCAAAATTTGTTTTACATTCAACAGTTCATGTATATTTGATTTCACACCCTGATTACCATCCCCAACATTAACTCACTCACTCACTCTCCTCCCCTTCCTTCTTTGTGACTCCCCTCCCTCGTTGTATCCTTCTTAACTATGCACTCCTGTCTGGCCAGCTTTCCCTCCATGTGACTGCTGCCCCTCTGGCGCCCCACGGCCAATTGCTCTAAGGGATATATCTCCGTAGAGTAGGTGGGTACATCACCCTGGGTTGCATGTTCTGTATATAAGTATTTCTACTGTTGGACTGAGATCCAGTCCTTAGGAGTGAGTCCTATCCCAGGTCATAGTCTTGGGGGTCCCATCAGACTCCATCCAACCAGTAATTCTAGTCATTATTGTGTTTTTGAATTTTGTTCCACATTTTTCCTCCCACTCTATCCAGATCTCCAGTTTTGATCCCTTCCCGAGTGGTTTGCACTGGTACCGGGCACCATCTAGTTCTTCTGGTCTTGAGGTCCATCATATCCTTGAACTACTTGTTTCCAAATGCCCTTGATTTTCTTCATCTTTTTTGCTTCAGATAAGAGGAGACCATTAGCTGCAACCATTAGCTGCATCTCGGATGGACGCTCAAAAGCTTTTAAGACCCTAGCTGCTGCTCACCAAAGCAGGTTGTGGAACAAGATTTTTAAGTACTCTGTTGTGGCAATTGAGCTTGGTGTCCCCCAATACTATGGTCCTGAGTCAGCAGGCCTGGTGGTTCTCTCTATCAAGGCATTTGGTTGTCTCGGAGGGAATATTCCAACTCAATCTTCTGTTGCTTCTGTAATGATTGTGGTTATTTTGTATCACTAGTATCTATGCAAGATTATTTTCAGCTAAATCTATCATTGGTCTAGGGTATGTTCCTGCTCACTGACCCCCATCTGATCCTCTCAGTTGTCTATATATTTATCTGTAGCCTGGTGTTTGGTGTTAGTGGTAATGCAGTATTGTGCATATACAGTATTTGCTTCTGTTGTCTATATCTTATGTGCACGTTTTGATGTCCTTCTTAGGAAAGCATCTTTAAATAAAAGTTCCTTCCCATTCACCTCTTTTGTAAGGTGACCCACTGACCCAGATTGCATGAGATTTGAAAGTCCCATGTCCCAGGATACCCTTCAGTCCCAGCCAAACTGAGGCTGTTGGTCACTGTAGTTGCAGATCACAACTGAATGCCTAATTTATCAAATGATAACTTTTCTCTGTAATTAACTTATTCTCACTCACTGCCATCAAGTCTATTCCAACTCACAGTGACTCCTCCTTGGGTTTCTGAAGTGGTATCTCTACGGAAATAGGCTGCCCAGTCTTCCTTCCGAGAAGTGGCTAGTGAGTTTGAACCACCAGCCTTCTGGTTAGCCGTCAAATGCCTTAGGTACTATGCCACCAGAGCTCCCAATTCACTTATTTTCAAGGCCAAAAGAGCAGCATATCAGAGTGTTCGTGATCTCGTCCTGGCTTCTACTTTGGTTTGCAGATGAGGAAGCTAACACCCAGAGAGGAAAAATGATTGGTTTGATTCACTTGCCCAATGTTTTGCTCCAAGTACATGATATCCCGTTCAAAAACACTCAGGATACCTTTTGACTTTTTTTTTCCTTTCTTGCCTAATCATATATTTCTAAAATCTCCCCAAAACTTCTCCCTAAATACAGCTAACAACTAATGTCATTTTCTGATTGTTCTCTATATGGCAGGCAGCATCCTGAGCACTTACATGCAAAATCTCACTTAATCCTTCCTCACAACAAGCTAAATCACTACTATGAAATATTATTATTATCCCTATTTTGCAGATCAGAAGATGGAGTCTTAGAAAGACTGAATAACTTGCCAGAAGTTATGCAGTTAGTAAATGATAGAGATTCAAAACTCAGCCTAGTTATCTGATTCTAGAAGCCTTGCTCTTAGTCTCTATGACATAAGATTCCTCCCTCTTTTCAATTTTATCTTCCACTACATTAGTGTCTAAGGCATTTGACTGCTAACCAGAAGTCTAGGGGTTCAAACCCACCAGCCACTCCTCAGAAGGAAGGTTGTGGGCAAGCTATTTCCATAATGATACTGCCTTGGAAACCCAGGAAAGGGTTGCTATGAGTTGAGTCTGACTCTTTGGCAAATAACAACACATTTGGCAAGGGAGCTGTGGTGGTGTAGTGCCTAAGGCATTTGACTGCTAAAGGCTGGAGGTTCAACCTCGGAAGGAAGGTTGGGCAATCTACTTCCATAGAGCTACCGCCTTGGAAACGTAAGGAGGGGTCGCTATGAGTCAGATCCAACTCCACAGCAGTGAGTTTGGATTTTGTTTGGTACATTGGGCAAATCTGCTGCAAAAGACCTCTTTAAAAGTGTTAAAGGTCAGAGATGTTACTTTGAAGACTAAGGTGCAACTGAGCCATAACATTGTCTTTTCAATAGCCTCATATACATATGAAAGCTGGACAATTAATAAGGAAGACTGCAGAAGAATTGATGCATTTGAATGATGGTGTTGGTGAAGAATACTGAATGCCCTGTCAGAAGAACTAACAAATCTGTCTTGGAAGAAGCACATTTAGAATGCTCCTTAGAAGCAAGAATGGCCAGATTTCGTCTCCTGTACTTTGGTCATGTTATCAGGAAGGACCAGTCTCTGGAGAAGGATATCATGCTTGGTAAAGTAGAGAGTCAGGGAAGGAAAGACCCTTGATGAGATGGATTGACACAGTGACTGCGCCAAAGAGCTCAAGCGTAGCAATTGTTACGAGAATGGTGCAAGACAGGGCAATGTTTCGTTCTGTTGTACACAGGGTTGCTACGAGTTGAAACTGACTCAGTGGTGCCTATCAATAACAATTTCCTAAAATAACCCCATCATTTAGCCACATTGTTTTAAAAAAGCATAGAATACCTTCCCCACCTCCACACTTTATTCCTATTCTTTCTCTCATTCATTGTTTCATTCATTCAACTAGCAAACAGTTATGAAGAGCTTATGACATGTCAGGCACAGGACTAAGTGCCAGAGTTAAAGCCACAAAGGAGATCTCTCTTGGTCTTTGGTCTTGTTGCCTCTGCTCAAGTAGGGGACAAGTATATAAACAAATAGTTACACTGGTGGGATGAGTGTTATGACAGAGGAACACTTTGAAATATATCCTGAAACCCCTTGGTTCAATTTTCTGAGGCTGGAAAAGCATTTTCAGATAGAAGTCTCTGCTTTTCAGTTCCTAGTGGGTTTGGGGTCATCTCTCTCTCCCACTCCAATGCTGCTTCAAATGTGTGGGCATATTTTTGACTTAAGCCACAGAGCTGTTACAGGATTGATCCAAATAAATGTCTTATTGGGTCCTCATCAACTGAAAGAAACCCTAAAAGGATTCCAAAGTCATGCTCTTCCTAAGAACTCTGCCAAGACCATCACCAATTGGATTTATGCTACTCCTTCTCTGATGTATTCTCCCCTTAGGTCTGACCACCTCCAGCTCTCCCTCATGCTAACTCTTTTCTTTTGAAAGCAAAGTCTTCATACTTAACAAATTCAACTCAATTCACCAAAATAGCATTTATCACCAGGCACCAGCCACTCTGCTCTTCTTCCTGTTCTCTGAACCTGTATTTTCCTGTTCTCTGAACCCGTATTTTCGTGCCATAAGCCTTGAATTTGCCATAACTTCCTACTTCCATCTGCATAGCTGGTTCCTTCTCTATCAAACATTGCTCAGTTCAAATGCCACTTGCAGAGAGAACAGTTCTTTTCCCTGACTACCCCACTTTAAAGTCACCTTCTTCCTTATTTCATTTTCTTCTGACCATAACTGAAATTATTCTGCTGGCGTATTTGTTCACTTGTCTGTTATCATCGCCTCTAGAATGCATGGCAGACAAAAGCAGATGCTTCATCTCTATCTTATTTGATGTCATTTCCACAGCACCTAGAAGAAAGCCTGGCATATGATAAGCCTTCAAAAAACAACAGTTCAGTGATGGAATGAATGCCTACATGCATGTCACTTAAAAACTTGTGTTAAATCCTCCTTCTCTTGCATTTATTTCTTTTGCATTTTTTTTTTTTTGTTCTGTTTTAGTGTTCAGAGTGAATGTTTTGAATGCCATTTTTGACTATACCACTAAAAGTTTCTGGATGATTTCCATTCAGGAACTAGCCTGAAGAACGTGGATAAGGAGTAAGAAAGTGTATGTGGTTCTGAGCCTCACTGCCTCCCAGATAAATGACCCTGAGTAAGTGACTCAAAGTCCTTGAGCTTCCACTTCCTCATCCATAAAACAGAAATGTTTATATCTACCTCATGGGACCACTGTGAATATGAAATGAGATGAGATGTGCAATAGTACCTGCAATCCAAAAAGCACTCCATGTGTTCTTTGCTCTTTCTCTATATAGTTATTAAGTATACTTAATTTCCATAATTCCACAGAACTACTACCTGGATATAAATACTGAAAACTTATTAATTTGAAAATTGAGAGTTTAGAGCACATGAAAGTTCAGGAAAGCCTCAGAAGTCTATTCTCTTTCAAAAACTCAGGAGCTTTAAGGGAACAACTCTCAGAAAAGGTCAATATTAAAAGTTTTGTTCTATGGCAATGCCTCAAGGTCAGCATCCTGATGGCAAGAAATTCCGGGGAGATGGATGTAACTTCTACCATCAGACCAGAGGTCAGTGCGAAGGTTAAGAGATCTAATCTCATTTGATCCAACAGACTGGATTCAAATCTCAGAGTTCATTTTGATCTCTTGCAAATCAGATCATCAGAGCAGCTTTCTGCTCCTCTGGGCAACTGTTTCTTGTTTATCCATTCCTTTTGGTTTGCTCATTTGTGTTCTATTTGTATAAATGGAGCTGTTCTTTGGCAAGTCCATGGGTAGAAGTTTCATCTATCTCTTTTCTTCTGTCTTGCCATTATTTTTTGGTAAGGAGGTTTATGGCCTTTAGTAAGAAAGAATGCAGCATAAAATAAGGGAAAAAGCTCCAGAATCCAAAGAACAAGACTCTAAGTTCCCATTTCTCCTCTCAAGTACTATTATCTTATACAAGTCACAGAACCATTCTGTGACTCAGGTTCTTCATCTTTAACAAGGATAAAAATAACGATTCTACCCACATAGTTCATCCATGACTTCCCTATCACCATGCCTAGTAATTTAGTGAACAAAGTCCCAATTTAACTTGATTATTCAGGGCCTTTTGTGATCAGACTCCAAGTTTCTTTTCTAACCCAAACTCCCTTCAGCATTGTGCCTATACAGAGTGCTTTAATAAATACCAATTGAATGAACTAATGAAGATGAGAGAATCCAAGCAAGACATCTTTAAAAGAGCTACTCAAGAAAAAGTGTCTACTCTTCCTCAATCTTACATATTTCCAAATCCTATTTAAATTTTATCTCATTCATTGGCCCACTCAACAAAAATATTGAATGCTCCTGGGCTATTGCTGTTGGGTACCATTGAGTCGATTCCAACTAATAGTGACCAAAAGTGACAGAGTAGAATTGCCCCATAAGGATTTTGTGGCTGTAATCTTTATAAAGGTAGATTGCCAGGCCTTTCTTCCATGGAGCTGGTGGGTGGGTGTGAATCGCCAACTTTTCAGTTAGCAGGTGGATGCTTAACTGTTGTCCCACCAAGGCTAAGCATTAGGGATCTTTAACTTCTACAAGAATTTTTCAGGCATGATCCTTTAGGTATAAAGCCTTCCATTTCATATGCCTTATCATGACATGTCTTTGTGGCAGCTGTGCTGACCTCAGCCCTATCTAAAGATGATCAGAATCAAAAAGGCTGGATGCAAATTCACTTTCCAAGTGACATGGGGTAGACTGACTTTCCTTATCTGTTAACCAAAAACAAAACCCAAACTCACTGCTGTTAAGTTGGATCTAGTCACAGTGACACTTCCTTGGGTTTCCGAGGCAGTATCACTACGGAAGTAGATTGCCCAACCTTCCTTCTGAGGAGTGGGTGGTGGGTTTGAACCTCCAGACTTCTGGTTAGTAGTCAAATGCCTTAGGCACTACGCCCCCAGAGCTCCCTCCTTATCTGTTAGGTGGGGAATAATAGCAACCGTATGTGCTGACTGGAAATATAACCTATGGTCACACATACAAAGCATCAAGCACAAAGGTCGGAGCATAGTAGGTGATTGTTGTTGTTAGTTGCTGTCGAGTAGGTTCTGACCCATGGAAACTTTATGTATAACACAACCAAACGTTGCCTGGTCCTGCACCACCTTCTTGATCTTTGGTATGGGTAAATCCGCTGAGGTTATTGTGTCAGCCTATTTCATTGGGGGTTTCCCTTGTTTTCACGTAGCTCATAGGTGGATCTGTCTTATTTTGGCCTCTGGTGGTGCAAAACTAAATCAGGTACCATTTAGAGTAGTCTTTGTGTTGCTTAGATACATTGTGTTATAACGATAACAAGAATGAGCCTCAGCCCAAACAGGTACTTTTTGAAGCACTTACTGCTTCATTCTCCTAGTCCCTGTGGCCTCCACTTCTATTCTCCCCTCCCGTTTTTATAGACAAGCAGAGATCTCACAAAAGGTTGCCGCTGTCAAGTGGTCTCAGGATGAATACAAAAAAGACTGGAACATCCAGGTGGCAGCAGCCTCTTTATAGCTGTCTTACCTGTTACAGTTAGAGCCTCAAGTAATTACCCCAAATAACCCAATCAGCCTAAAAGGGGAGATCATTTTTCCTCCTCCAAAACCTTTAAAAATATGAATCTTATGTTCCACTCCTCTAGGAATGGGTTTTTAGTGGAGAATCAGATCAAGTGAAATTTAAGTACAATTTGACCCAAGTTCTTGAAAGATAAACACACCTCAAATGGAGGGTGATGAGAACTTCATTACTTAGAATTGGACAGATAACCGAAGGCAGTATGATTATAACCTGGCAGCAGCAATGGTTTGCTCAGCAAACTGCCTGAACCTCTACTGGGAACATTTAACACCACTTGTAGTTTGAAATCACAGGCTACATCTACAGGCAATAAAGACTGTTATCTCTCCGATTCATTGCAGTTGCACAAACACCCAGTTAATTCAGCTATAACACATCTGCCCAGAGAAATATTTACTTTTGGAGCCTCCTGGGTATGCTTTAAATTTCTCCTAATTGCTACCCATTGAGTTCTAAGTTTAAGTGCTACTGAGATGGACCTTAGGTCCTTACACTGTACTGAGAAGTTCACCAGGATACAAACACAAAGAACAGATTTTCAAATGACCTAGTGGCATACTTAGGAGCTATGTTTTTCCTCCAGTTGCACAGATGAGATTCTCTCTGAACCTAAGAAGACAGGTTTGTCTCACTGCTCATTTGGCTTCTCAGAATAACACATGGATAATAAATGTGTCTCAAGGACCCCAAAGAGAGTAACATTTTAGTTTCCTACTGGAGAATCAGATTTCTCAACTTTATATTGAAGCTCTGTGAAATGAATCCTCAGGACATCTTTCTAAATTATGAGGGTAACAAGCATTCTTATCCCATTAAAATGGTAAGAAAACTGAGTCAGAGGAAGATCAATTTCAGAGCAGGAAAAAGGAATAAGCCTTAGTAGGTCAAATTCTCAGAGAAGGTCCTAATTACAAAGACATCCTCAAGAACAGTAAGTCATTTATCTTGCTTTTTCCTAAGCCCTAATTATATTTATTTCTAGACCATTTTGTATGTGTATATATATATATGTGTGTGTATGTGTATGCATTCATCCAACAAACCTCTTTTGCATATTTACTATAGGTCAGTCTGTTAGATACTGAGGATACGGAGATGGGAAACATAGACCTGTCCTTAAGGAAGCTTATGGTCAAGTTTAGGCAAGTACACCATTAATAACAATCATGTGGTAAGTGTCTTGACAGAGTTTGAGTATGGTGTTTTGTGAGTATTAGTTAGCCTGGGTGAGAATATGGGGTTACAGGGGTTTCTAAGTGGAGGTTAATGTCTTAACACTTGGATG
This sequence comes from Orycteropus afer afer, assembly GCF_000298275.1. Lineage (NCBI taxonomy): Eukaryota > Metazoa > Chordata > Mammalia > Tubulidentata > Orycteropodidae > Orycteropus > Orycteropus afer. The sequence goes on along the minus strand of NW_006921634.1, from coordinate 4,481,109 downwards.
CAAAGAGGGATAAAATATTTTTCTTTCTTCTAGGATTTTCCATTTAAGTTAGTATTATGGAGTTTACGAATGCCTAAATGTTCACTAGGTGCTCTTTTGTTTTTATGTTTAGAACTGTCATCTTACATCCTTTTCAAACTCTCTGCACTCAGTCTTAAAACAAAAAATTTCCTAAGACTCTGGAATTGAGATGGTCCTGAATCTGAAGATTAGTATAAATCAGGTGAATAATGAGTCCTTGTAGACTTCTGCTGGCCCCTTCTGCACTTACCAGTAGAAGTGCTTGTTGTGGGCCAGGTAAGATGCTGGCTTGATGGGGAAGGTGATGAGGAATATGGAGATACAGAAGATTGAGCATTCTGACACTGGCATCTCCAAGAACCATGTGCTCCTGAAGTTTTGGACAAGGAGGAAAAGGCAGATTTAATGGGTATGTAGTATGGTTCACAGAGTCCCTACGTGGTGCAAATGATTAACGTGCTCAGCTGCTAACTGAAAGATTAGAGGTTCGAGTCCACAGAGAGAGAGACACCTTGGAAGAAAGGCCTGGAAATCTACTTCTGAAAAAGCATCCATTGAAAACTCTGTGCAGTCCACTTCTACTCCAACACACAGGGTGTCACTAGAAGTTGGAATAAAAATGACTCTTGGAAAAGGTCTTTTAGTTTATGACTTAGTTGCAGGGCACTGCATATGAATTGGTCATATAAAATTGAGTAACTAATTTAATTTCAATTAAATTTTCCTTTTAAATGAACTTGGAAAATTCTTGACTTTCTGAGTCCAAGGCCTGAAAAGTAGCCTAAATCCACAGTCAAATAAAACCGATAAATGTTTTTTAGTAACAACCTCAAGCAGAATAACAGTGCAAATGGTTAAGCACCAGACTAGTAGCCAAAAGGCTGGTAGTTTAGAACCCACTCAGTGGTGTCTTGGAAGACAGGCCTTGCAGTCTGCCTCTGAAAGGTCACAGCCTTGAAAAGCCTGTGGAACAGTTCTACTCTACACACTAGGTTTCTAAGAGTCAACACTGACTAGATGGCAATTAACAACAACAAAACCCGAGTTGGAAGGAGCTGTAGACTTTATGGCAGAACCAACATATGAATCCTTTCTGTGTTATCTTTACCAAGTGGTCAATCAACCTCGACCAACATATGAATTCTTTTCTGCGTTATCTTTACCAAGTGGTCAATCAACCTCGACCAACATATGAATCTTTTCTGTGTTATCTTTACCAAGTGGTCAATCAACCTTGACCTGAATTCTCCTCAAAGTTTCATAACAAGTTAGCCTTCACTTCCGGATCCAAACTACATCAAGTAAGTTTCTCCCTGTAGTGACTAAAATGAATATCCCTATTATGTGCACCTAACTTAGGCCTCCAGCAACTCACAGGAAAATCTTCTCCTGTTCCACACGGCAGCTCTTTGCATACATTAGGAACACACTGGGTCTGTCCTTGGTCTTTCAAGGATTAGTGTCATGCCCCAGTGCTTCCCTCTGATTCAAGGGATTTCAGATTCTATCCCTCCACACTCACTTTCCCTAAATAAACTGCTAATCTGCATATCTGGCCAGGTTACAAACAAGCAAAGAGGTGGGGACAACAGTGCTAACTGATAATTTTTGGCAACTCTAACCAAGGCTGAGATCTGCCCTCATCCTGTCAGGTGTGTCTATCACCAGGTAATACGCAACATTATGGCTACCAGAGACCAACCATTACAAATCATGGCCATTTAAAACAAAACGCAGAGCCTTCAAGAGTATTTACCTCCAACTGTCCAATTCCAATGTTTGTAAATATTGCCAAATTTATTTATGTTATAAAGATTTTCCTATCCATTCACCAATGGGCAGGTTGCAGATCATTTGGGGGTACAGTATGACTCTGAAAATGTCTTTCCAATGTGATTATAGTGTCAGGGTACAAGGCCCTGTGAACTATGATTAGATGGATAGGTCTGGGGATTCAAGGGGTACCTGCAGTATATTTTGTTCTGTTTGCTTAGCAGTTTATCCTACTATGGACCTCATTCATTCATTCATTACAGTAGTTACTTAATAAGCCACTCGTACTATCTAAGGAGCTCTAGTAGCGTAGTGCCTAAGGCACTTGACTGCTAACCAGAAAGCTGGCGGTTCAAACCCACCAGCCACTCCTCAGAAGGAAGATGGGGCAATCTACTTCCGTAGTGATACTGCCTTGGAAATCCAAGGAGGGGTCGCTATGAGTCGGGTCCGACTTGATGGCACACAACAACAGTACTATCTAAACACTCTACTCAGATATAAAGGGGATATAATGGAGAGCAAACCAGATAGAGTACCTGCACCCATCGAATTTCAAGTCTACACATTAAATGAACTAGCAAACAAATATATGATTAGGAACTAGTAATTGCTTTGAAGGGAAACTAGAGGATGCAATAGAAAGGATAAAAAGAGGTCTATTTTAGACTGGAATCAATAGGGAAGGTCAGCTTGAAGTAGTGACCTTAAAGGCAAGTCCTGGAGGATGGGCACAATTTCGTCAGGCTGAGTAGGGAGAAAACATCCTAAGCAGCAAGCAGAATGTGTAACAAGCCAAGGCAGGAAAGAGACTGATGAATAAGTGGAAATAAAAGAAGACTAGCTTTCAGTTCTATTGCTAATATCCTAGGAGTGGTATTGTTTGATCCTATGGAATGACTCCTAGGATATTAGTAGGAGCTCTGGTGGCATAGTGCCTAAGGCATTTGACTGCTAAGCAGAAGGCTGGCGGTTCAAACCCACCAGCCACTCCTCAGAAGGAAAGTTGGGCAATCTATTTCCATAGTGATACCACCTCGGAAACCCAAGGAGGGGTCGCTATGAGTTGGATCCAACTCGACGACAGTGAGAGGATATTAGCAATAGAACTGAAAATGCTTAACTTTTTGAATAACCGCCAAAAAGTTTTCCTTAACAGCTGTACCATTTTACAATCTCAACACCAGTGCAACGGGGTTCTAATGTCTCCACATCATCACCAACACTTGCTGCTTTCTGTTTTTTTTAATCAAAGCCATCTTAGTGGGTATGAAGTAATATCACATTGTGGTTTTGATTTGCATTTCTCTAATGATGAATGGCACTGAACAAAAAAAAGTTCATGACCACTACTTTTACAACCAAAAGGTAGAAACAGCCTGAATGTCCATCAACAGATGGACAGATGAATGTAGTACATACATACACCAAAATATGACTCAGCCATAAAGAGACATGAAATCCTGATACTGTTACTACATGAATATACCTTGAAAACATTATGCCGAGTGAAATAATTTGGTCACAAAAGGACAAATAGCATATAATCTCATGTGAAATATCTAAAACAGACAAGTATATAGAGACCAAAGTTAGTAGTGGTCACTGGAGGTGGTAGAAATAGGGAACATAGAACTCAACACTTAGAAATGGGAGGAAGGGGGAAAGAAAGAATGACTCAGTGCTTAGGGAATACTGAGCTTCTGCTTCTGTTGAGGGTGATTTGGGATAAAAGTGATGGCTGAGCAACATGATGAACATAGGTGGGTATCACTAAACTGTACATGTGAGGAATGTGGAGATGGTAAATGCATTTATTTATTTATATTTTAAAAAGAAATAAGGCCAGAGTGTCTATAGAAGACTGACCCAAGGGATAATGGCATAGAGTGAGGCTGGAAGGGCACCTGGGGGCTGTGTGATCATGTTTGGAAAAAAAAAAAAAATCTTACAGTAGCGGAAAGCTACTTAAAGGTTTTTGAGGAAGGGAATGACATGATTGATTATCAACTCAGGGTCTGGAGGCTTCCTGAGCCTTCCTCTTTTCCTATGAGTAAGCTCTGGCTAGACATGGAGTCTTTTTGTGTCCAGACAATTTGTCCGGTACCCTAACTTGTCTGGCTTCCTCGCCACAGGTGTGACCTATTTATAAAATGCTGTTTCTCTTTTGAAATTCAAGCCGTTTCTTCTGCAGATGTTATCACAGTGTAAATAATCTAGCTCCTGCTTTGCTACAGAAAATTTCAGGCAATGGAATCCAAGAAACCTGTGTGAAGAAACACAGTCTGGCCCCAATTCCCAGTCACTCAAGCTCTGGCTAAAAATGATACCTAAGACGTCAACACTACTCATCCCTCTAAACAAGGCACTTCAGCTCATTAACAGGGTACTTCCTCCCAGAGGTAATTTGAGTATCCCCTAAAAGAACACTATTTGCTGCGTTCCATTAATAAAGAAACATGCAAATGTAATTGCAGATCTGTAACTAGAAAAGGCAGCACAGTGGTTTTGTCTAATTAGACAAGGAGAGGCATTAGTTTTAGTGCTTTATCTGAATTTTGTGAAGGTGAACTCTGCTTTTATAGAATGATCCAGAATCAAAAGCACGTATTTCAGCCAGGAGGAATGAAACATCCATATGCAGATGTATTTGTTTAAGATAAAATAGAAGTTGCACATGCCTCTAAAGCAATTCTTTTTTTTCAAATTAATTAATTTTTATTTTAAGAGCTTGTTTTACATTCAACATTACATGTACATTTAGTTTCATTCCCCATTTACCATGTCAAACCCTAACCCAGTCTCCTCCCCTCCCTACCCTGTAACCCTCCCCCTATGCCCCTCATATTTATGTACTCATGTTTGTCCTCCATTTCCTCAATTTGAACGTTGGTCCTCTGGTGTCTATTGCTCTAAGGGATGTATCAGCATAGAGTATGTGGGTGCGTCATCCTGGGTTGAGTGGTCTATGTGTGCATCTTGTTAACTATTGGGCTGAGAGCCAGTCCCAGGGGGTGCATTTTATTCCAGGTGCAGAATGTATTCCAGGACCATAGTACTGGGTGTCTCACCAGATTTCATCTGACCAGTAATTCTGGTCATTATTGAATTTTTGGATTTTGTTCCACGTTTTTCCTCCCACTCTATCCAGGATCTCCAGATTTGATCCTTTCCTGAGTGGTTGGCATTAGTAGCTGGAAACCACCTAGTTCTTCTGATCTTGAGGGCCATCGTGTCCTATGGCTGACTACTTCCAAATGCTGTTTTGTGTATGTGTGTGTGTGTGTTCTTCTTCGCTTCTGACACTAGGAGACCGTTAGCTGCATTTTGGTGGAGAAGTTGGGAATGGAAGAAGAAAAGCTCGCTGTTAATAGGGGAAGTTTCTAGGGCTTTGAGTGGGCTGCTACCGATGATGTTGTACTGTTATTTACAGTCCCACAGCTCAATTTCAGCAAAGACTCCAGTTGTTAGGGGGTTGCCACTTTTTGCCAGGCTCAGACACACGCAAAAACTCTGCTCCCAAGGCCCCTTGGCACCAAAAAGCCAACCCAAGACAACTTCCTGGCTCTGCCATCTGCTGCAGGGGTTTCTCTCTCTGGCCCACTCACACATGGTGCCAGCCCAACCGGCCCATACCGTGATCTGCCTTGGGAGTTCCTCTGTGAGTCCGCCCATCCATGGTGCCAAAGATCCACTTGGTTTCAGTGGCACTGGAGTTGGGAGAGTGCCTGCTAGTAATCTGTGATTCCAATATTACTGATAAAGTCAAGTGCAGGCCTCTCACTGCCACTAAGCTGACCCAAGCCTATTCGGTGACCTGCTGTGGGGGCACCTCTCTAGGCCTGGCCTCTTGCAGCACCAATGGACTCTGCTTGGATTTCAGTGGTGCTGGACATGCCCATTTGCACCTAGCCGATGAATGTTACCGATAAAATCAGGTGCTGAGGGTAGATCCTTGGGGTGATTGCTGGTATGCTGGTGTGGTCACTGGTATGCTGGTGATGTGTCTTCTTCCTTAATCCAAGGAAGTCTTGGATGGCTGTTCTCGCCTGCCAGTTGCTCCCCCAGGGAAGTCTCCGATGGCCTTTCTTGGCTGCCTGTTGGTGCTCCGCAGGATTGATCTTCTGATCTTGTTTTTTTTCCCCCCTGTATCTTCTCCTTCCTAATTCTAGTCTTCTGAGTTTGGTGCACTCTGACTCAGTGAAGTGTTCAGAGAACCAGAATCCCTAATTCAAACTGCTGTGCCTAGTTTTTCAAGTACTAAGATACTAAAGGGAAATAGCATGGCAATTACTGATGAGACTCCATTTTGAATCCCTCTAAAGCACTTCTATTAAGCAGATGCCACGTCATCAGGAACAAAATTCATCTCTCAGCAGCACCAATAAGAGGACATTATGTCCCTTTAGCCAGTAAGCACCACTATGGTATCTGTATGAGATGAATTATTATGCTTTTTGACAGTTACAAAAACAGACAGAGAGGGGTTAAATGGCTCATCTGTAGTCATCTGGCAAGTTAACAACAAAATTGGGTCTTTGATGCCTAATTTATTTATTTTTTCTATATGCATACAACACATATGGACACAGACACACACAGACATGGACATGGACTCACATACAGAGACACACACAGGCATAAATTTCACAAACAACACACACACACACAATCACAAATAAAACATACAGGCACAGACACATGCCCACGTTGAGTGATGGATGCACATGTATAAGACAGCCACCATACTGGCTGGACCAACAACTACACGAAGGAGCCAGGACTGAGACCTAAACAAGAGATACTTGGTTGATGTGAGTCTTCTGGGTCTGGGGGTAAGTTGGAAAAAAAATCTAAGTCCTTGTCTTTGGAAACAGACCAGGGCTATTTATTTTGAACAACAGTAATAAGGTTTAGGCACTTGACTCTTTGGATCATAACAAATTATGGATAACACTGTGGATAATGGGAATTTCAGAACACTTACTTGTACAGGAAAGGGAGGGAAACACTGGGGATGAAAAAAGCCAGAACCAGGTAGGGGGAGGAGACAGGCCCCACCCCCAGAGGCAAGAAAGAGAGAGGAACGATGGGGATGACAAATCCGTAGGATCCAGGTAGGATCCAAGTAAGGGGAGGGCGGAGAGATTTCAAACAGCTAAGGGACACACACATGTCTGTCAGTTTGTCTTACTGTGGTGGCTTGTGTGTTGCTGTGAGGCCTGAGGCTGTGCCACTGGTGTTTCAAACACCAGCAGGGTTGCACATGATGCACACATTTCAACGCAGCTTACAGACTGAGACAGACTAGGAAGAAAGAAAAGGCCATCCACTTCTCAAAGAAAAAGTAGCCAGGGAAAACCTTATGAATAACAGAGAAATACTGTCTGACACATTACTGGGCAACTTTATGAACAGCCTGGAAACATTGTCCAATACAGTGCAGGAAGGTGGCCAGGGAAAACCTTATGAATAAGAGAGAAATACTGTCTGATACATTACTGGGCAACTTTATGAACAGCCCAGAAACATTGTCCGATACAGTGCAGGAAGATGAGGCCCTCAGGTCAGAAGGCACTCAGAATAAAACTGGGAAAGAGCTGCCTCATCAGAGTAGAACCAACCTTAATAATATGGGTAAAGTAAAGCTTTTGAGGCCTCCGTTTGCTGACGTGACAAAACTCAAATTGAGTAGAAACAGCTGCAAACATCCATTAATAATCAAAACATGGTATGCACAAAGTATGAATCTAGGAAAATTAGAAGTTGTCCAAAATGAAACAGAATGCATAAAGATTGATATCCTTGGCATTAGTGAGCTGAAATGGACCGGTTTCGGCCATTTTGAATTGGACAAACATATAATCTACTATTCCAGGAATGACAATCTGAAGAGAGATGGCATGGCATTCATCATCTCAAAGGATGTTTCAAGATTTGTCCTGAAGTACAATGCTATTCAGTGATAGGATAATATCCATATGCCTACAAGGAAGACCAGTTAATATGACTATTATTCAAATTTACACACCAACCACCAAAGCCAAAGATGAGGAAATTGAAGACTTTTATCAACTTCTGCAGTCAGAAATTGACTGAACATGCAATCAAGATGTGTTAATTATCACTAGTGAGTGGAATACGAAAGTTGGAAACAAAGAAGAAACACTGGTAGTTGGAAAACTTGGCCTTGGTGACAGAAATAACACCAGAGATCGCATGATAGCATTTTGCAAGACCAACAACTTATTCAATGCAAATATCTTTTTTCAACAATAGAAACAGCAGCTATACACAAGGACTTCACCAGATGGAGTACACAGGAATCATATTGACGACATCTGTGGCAAGAGGTATGAAAAAGTTCGATATCTTCGCGAAAACAAAGCTGGGAGCTGATTGTGGAACAGACTATCAACTGCTCATATGCAAGTTCAACTTGAAGTTGAAGACAATTAAAACAAGTTCACAAGAGCCAAAATATGACCTTGAATATATCCCTCTTGAATTTAGAGACCATCTAAAAAAATAGATTTGATGCACTGAACACCAATGATCGAAAACCCGAAGAATTGTGGGATGACATCAAGAACATCATCCGTGAAGAAAGCAAGAGGTCATTAAAATGAAAAGAAAAATAGAAAATAACAAAATGGATGTCAGACGACACTCTGAAACTTGCTCTTGAGTGGAGAGTAGCTAAAGCAAATGGAAGAAATTGCAAGATTAAAGAGCTGAACAAAAAATTTCAAAGAACAGCTTGAGAACACAAAGCCAATTATTATAATGAAATGTGCAAAGACTTGGAGTTCAAAAACCAAAAGACAAGAACACACTCAGCATTTCTCAAGCTGAAAGAAGTGATGAAAAAATTTAAGTCTCAAGTTGCAATATTGAAAGATTCTATGAGCAAAAGATTGAATTGGAAGGAATACAGAGACTCACTGTGTCAAAAAGAACTGGTTGATCTTCATCCATTTCAGGAGATGGCATATGTTCAAGAACCACTGGTATTGAAGGAAGAAGTTGAAGTTGCACTGAAGGAACTGGTGAAGAACAAGGTTCCAGGAATTGATGGAATACCCATTGAGATGTTTCAACAAATGGATGCCCCACTGGAGGCACTCACTTGGTTATGCCAAGAGATTTGGAAGATAGCTACCTGACCAACTGACTGGAAGAGATCCATATTTGTACACATTCCAAAGAAAGGTGATCCCATAGAATGCAAAAATTATCAAACAATATCAAGTAAGAAGATAATTCAAAAACAGTTGTAGCAGTGTATTGATAGAGAACTTCCAGAAATGCAAGATGGATTCAGAAGAGGGCATGGAATGAGGGATATCATTGCTGCTGTCAGACAGAGCTTGGCTCAAAGCAAGTATCAGAAAGATATTTACTTGTGTTTTATTGACTATGCAAAAGCATTTGATTGTGTAGATCATAACAAATTGTGGATAACATTGAGAAGAATAGGAATTCCAGAATAGTTAATTGTACTCATGAGGAACCTGTACATAGACCGGGAGGCTATCATTTGAACAGAACAAGGGGACACTGCATGGTTGAAAATCAAGAAGGGAGTGCGTCAGAGTTGTATCTTTTCACCATACTTATTCCATCTATATGCTGATCAAATAATCTGAGAAGCTGGACTGTATGAAGAGGAATGTGGCATCAGGATTGGAGAAAGAATCATTAACCACCTGTGATACGCTGACAACACAACTTTGCTTGCTGAAGGTGAGGATGACTTGAAACATACTGATGAAGATTGAAGACTACAGTCTGCAGTATGGATTACATCTCAATACAAAGAAAACGAAAATCCTCACAAATGGACCTATAAGCAGCATCGTGATAAATGGAGAAAAGACTGAAGTTGTCAAAGACTTCACATTGCTTGAAAGTACAATTGATGCCAATGGAAGCAGCAGTCAGGACATCACTTGACATATAGCACTGGGCAAGTCAGCTGCAAAGGACCTCTTTCAAGTGTTGAAGAGCAAAGATGTGTCCTTGGGGACAAGGGGCGTCTGACAGAAGCCATGATATTTTCAATTGCCTCATATGACTGCCTAAGGCATTTGACTGCTAACCAGAAAGCTGGCAGTTCAAACCCACCAGCCACTCCTCAGACGGAAGGTTGGCAATCTACTTCTCTAGTGATACCACCTCAGAAACCCAAGGAGGGGTTGCTATGAGTTGGGTCCAACTTGATGGCACATAACAACAACAACAACAACAACAACATGTGCATGTGAGAGCTGGACAATGAGTAAGGAAGACCGAAGAAGAACTGATGCTTTTGAGTTGTGGTGCTAGTGAAGAATGCTGAAAGTACGTGGACTGTTAAAAGAAGTAACAAATCTGTCGTGGAGGAAGGGCAGCCGAAATGCTCCTTGGAAGTGAGGATGGCCAGGCTTCATCTCATCTACTTTTGTCATGTTACCAGAAAGGACCATTCCCTGGAGAAAAATGTTATGCTTGGTAAAGTGGAGGGTCGACGAAAGATGTGAAGGCCCTCAATGAGATGGATTGACACAATGGCTGTGGCGATGGGTTCAAGTATAGCAGGGATTGTGGAGCTTGCGCAGGACCAGACGGTGTTTCGTTTCTGCTGTGCATAGGGTCACTATCAGTCAGAGACGACTCGATGGCACTAACAACAATAACTGGTTCTCCTGCAGAACCTGTACATAGACCAAGAGGCAGTTGTTCTGACACAACAAAGAGATACTGCATGGTTCCAAATTAGGAAAGGTGTGTGTCAGCGTTATATCCTTTCACCATCCTTATTCAATCTGTATGCTGAGGAAATAATCTTAGAAGCAGGACTATATGAAGAAGAACACAGCATCAGGATTGAGGAAGACTCATTAATAACCTGTGATATTCAGATGAAACAACCCTGCTTGCTGAAAGTGAGGATGACTTGAAGCATTTACTGATAAAGATCAAAGACTGTAATCTTCAGTATGGAATATACCTCAACACAAAGAAAAAAAAAAAAAAATCACAACTGGGCCAATAAGCAACATCATAGTAAATGAGGAAAAGATTGAAGTTGTCAAGATTTCATTTTACATAGATCCATAAACAACACTCATGGAAGCAGCAGTCATTAAATTAAACTATTGCAGTAGGCAAATCTGCTGCAAAAGACTTCTTTAAAGTGTTAAAAAGCAAAGATGTCACTTTGAGGACTAAGGTACACTTGACCTAAGCCATGGTTTTTTTCAACCACCTCATATGTATGAAAAGCTGGGCTACTGAATAAGGAAGACCGAAGAACTGATGCCTCTGAATCATGCTGCTGGCAAAGAATACGGAATATACCATGGACCGAGAGAAGAACGAACAAATCTGTCTTAAAAGTAAAGCCAGAATTCTCCTTAGAAGTGAGGAAGGTGAGACTTCATCTCACATACTTTAGATGTGTTATCAGGAGAGATCACTCCCCAGAAAAGGACATCATGCTTGCTAAAGTAAAAGATTAGAGAAAAAAAGGAAGACGCTTAATGAGACAGATGGCGACAACAATGGAATGGAATCAAACATAGCAACGATTGTGAGGATGGTGCAGAACCAGCCAGTGTTTCATTCCGTTGTACACAGCATAGCTATGAGTTGGAACCAACTGACGGTATCTAACCTGTGATTTATTTACATTCTATCATGTAATTTTCATAACCGCAATGTGAAGTTGCCTTTACTTTCCATTTTACATATCAGGAAATACAGACTCAGAATTAAACAACTGCCACACGACCTGTGGCCAATAGATTATGGGGCTGGATCTAGAAGCCAGGTTTTCCTCTCTTGAAAGCACATGCTTGAACCCACTGTTTTATCACCAGCCAGACTCTTGATAAGATGGCACACATGATCTTGACCTTGACTGGAAACTAAGGCTGTTTGACTATATGGGTCAAAACAAAGAAGGGCAAAGTACTAAAGAACAGGTAACTGATGTTTCAAAGTGCAAATTCTGTGCTGGACAAAGCAGGTCAGGAAGTAACAAGCAGGTGAAAAGGGTTACGATCAAATTCCACATAATCACAAAGGCACAGAGAAAACGAACACAGGCTTGCCTACGAAATCACAAGAAGGGGGCTGTGGTGTGTTGAGGACCCCCCCATGTGCTTGCAGAGGGCACAAGCTATTTTATTTAATTTGCACAGAGGTCATGCAGTGTTATGTTGTGGTCTCTGCTCCACAGGTTCAAAAGTTTTACATGACCATGTAAGATCACAAAACTAGAAGGCTGCAGAGCTGGGATCCATCTGTCTGAAACCAAGCCTGAGCGCTAACGGATGAAAGAATTAGTTTTAGAACAAGTAAAAATCAGTTTTAGAACATGGCAGGAGTCAGCTTGGATTCTTTATCCCAGGGCAAGAATAGGGTGGAATCATAAATAAACTTAAAATGGACCTAGATAAATCATGGTTGATGGTACTGTAAAAGGTGCCTTAGAAAGCCAGGGATGTTTTACAGGACCCCCTGTAATCTTGTAAATTAAAATCACTGCAGACAGCTATATCCTCCCAGAGGCAGTCTTTAGTTCTATTGTCTACGTGCCCTGCTTGGTACATGACTTCCACATTCCATGTTAGAATGGGAGCAAGAATTACAGCCTCTGTTGGGTAACTTTAATGCTGTGTGGACACAATCTATCCCTCTTAACATTTACACCATTGCCATCATGGCACCACAGATTATTATGAAAAAGAAAGTATTTAAAAGTCACCTAGTTCAACATTTTACTGATGAGGAACAGAAGAAACTAAAGCCTAGCGTAACAGATGGAGCAATTTACAATAGCATAGTGCTAGGAGTTCAGCAAACATTTATTCTGAACCTCATAATGATCTTGAGAGGAAGATACTGTTTTTTTCCTTGTTTTACAGATAATGGAAACTGAGGATCAGGAAAGTTAGATGACTTGTTCAAGGTCACAATCTGTAGGTTGTAGAGTCCAGATTCAAACCCAAACTATTTAAACGTGAAGCCCACATTATTTCTCCATCATCATTACAATCTCTCTTTCTACACTGGAGGCCAAGGTGAATCAGAACCCACTAGATCTTTATAAAAATAGGGATCCCCAGGCCCATCTGGACTTACTGAATCCCTTTATGTGGAAGGATCATGCCCTATTCCTCTTCATGGTTTGCATTTTTTTGTGTTGAGTGCATGGGAAGTATTGAGGATGTGCATTTGTAAAGGGTCTCAGAGTGGTATAACATGATTGATTGCTGAAAATGGAGGTCCAGTTTGGCCAGCCTCAATCCTGATACATGCTTCTGTCAGAAGGTCTTTTGGCAGTTTCCTGGACGAATTCCAATTGAGTTCCTGTGACTTTTTTGTCCTGACAACCCGTCCTGAAGACATACTCTGTTTTCAGAGCAGAAGAAATAAAAAGGTGAAACATTAACCCAACAAGTGATATAGGTTTCATGTTGCTCTGATCATCTTTCCTAATGAGAGCCAAAGACAGGCTTCCATCCTACTACCATTCCCTGAGACAGGTTCACCTCTATTTGCACAAAGAAAGCACATGCATCATTATGCTGCTGTTGAAAGGTCTCAGTGGCAAAAGTTGCTCATGATCCACTTTTATATGACAGTCTGACATTTGGGCCTCAGGAAAAAAGAAATCAGTTCAAGCCAATGACATTTCTATGGGAAAGGCCCCAGTTCCACAAAGGCGCAAGTGAAAGTGGCAGTTAACCCTATGGTCACCTTATTGTTTCTTATTCACCGCTGGGAACACTAGGACCTCCATGAGAAGCGCTGCACAGAAAGAGGGTTGCCACCTGTTGCTAGGGATGACATCACCACATCAGCAACAGCCAACATTCTTTGGGCGGCTTGTGTGTTGTGTGCATCGTTAATCAGCAACGGCTCCTCTGCAGGCCCATTCACTAAGGTCTTGTCTGTCAGCACTCCAGCTTCAAACCTCCAAAGGGATCTGCCAAAATGCTTGGACTCCATCCCACAGGGAGTTGGCACGTGTCCAAAATTACCTTGAAGTGGAGGGGTGATGGTGGTATGGGGATGTTTTCTTCGTATTTTCTTTCTGTTGTGTTTTGTTTACGAGCCTGCTGGGGTTAAGTAAAAGAGGAAAAAGGGTAGAAGGGGCTGGTGAGAAAAGCAAGAAAAGCTTATCTCATCCATGTGATGGGAACAGGAAAGAGGCCAGATGGAGCACCTCCTTTTAACAAAAGTGGAGTAGCCCACTTCTCAGCAGTTTTTGTTGTAGTGGCTTACTTGTTTTAAAATGTAGGAAAAGTCCTCTAAGTATTAACTGCCAATGATGTAGCAGAATTAGAGCTACTACCAACTTGGAATCACAGATGTTCAAGTTACAAGTTGTATTTTTTGCTTTAACCCTTTGTCTTAGGTTAGGTTCTCTAGAGAAGCAAAACCAGTGAACTTTATACATACATACATACATATATATACATATACACACACATAAGTATACACACACATACGTATATAAAGAGAAATTTATCTCAGGGAAATGACTCATAGAGCTGTAGAGGCTGACTAGTCCGAAATTTGTAGGTCAGATGTCAAGCTGGAGGCTTTTCCTGTTTTATGCAGCTGCAGGGGCTTACGCACCCAAGATCAGCAGGCATTATGGCAGGCTGCTGGCTTCAGCAGCGATGAATTCAAGATTGGCAGGTAAAATGGCAGATTGTTGTCCCACAGCTAGAAGGCAACAGTCCCAAGATCATCAGGCAATATAGCATGCCAATGGTCAGGTCCAAGAACCAGAGATCATGAGCTAGATGCAGGACCAAGATCCAGTAGAAAGGGAGAGAGTTTTCCCAGGACATCCATATATGTATTGGAGGCAGTCCAGACCCCTAAGCAAAATCTCTTTCAACTGACTGGCTCCTCACAGCATATCTCATCATGGATGTGATTACATTACATCAGATTTCATCATGGGGGATTACTACAACACAACTGCTTAAACCACTTAGAATCATGGGTCAGTCAATGTGACACAAAACCTTAATTATCACACTTACCGTCTTATAGATGAGAAAAGTGAGATCCAGAGACAATCTGCCTTGGTCCAGGTCCTGTGTTGTGGCAGACACTGCTAGCTATTACTACAGCATCTTCCCTTTTCTTCTTAGACACACAGCTAGACTAGATTTCCCAGCCTTCCTTGCAGTTGGCTATGGCCATGTGACTGACCCTAGCCACTGAAACGTGAGGAAATGGGATGTGTGCCATTCCAGGTTAGCCCATAATAACTGCCCCTGTCTCTGCTTTGTGCTACTTTTTCTTCTCTAGGTTTGCTGCAATCAGTAAGTCTGGACTCCATCTTAGCTCTCCTCCAAAAAACCAAACCAAACTCACACCCATCGAGTCTACTCTGAGTCATAGTGACCCCCATTAGGTTTCCAAGACGGTAATTCTATGGAAGTAGATTGCCTAGAGTTCTTTCTGTGGAGTGGCTGGAGGGGTTGAACCACCAACCTTTTGATTAGTAGTCAGATGCCGTAGGCAGAGTACCACCAGAACTCTTTTAGCTCTCCTACATCCCCTAAGTGCTATGCCATGCTGCTACTGCTCACCTTAGCATAACAATTTATACCAGCAACGTACTCCTTAAAGATATTTTAAAAATGCTATTCAAATCTATCCTTAACTATGAATTAGAATTAAAATCTGGATATATAATCAAGTACTAACTGTTCCTTTGCTAAATTAACATTTTTACCAATGAATCCATCAAACATATTTTTACCCTGATTCCTCTCAAGCTTGATGTGTTGAGCTCACTGCTTTTACTACTTTTACAGCACAACCCTTATTTTGAGCCTCTTTTTAGCAGCATGTTGCCAACAGGCAGTGTCATAAAATTTGCATCAAATGAGGCAGAGAAGAAGTTTCTGAATAGAGTGCTATACAGGGGGAAATATAAGCTTCCTGTGCAACCAATTTCTAGGTAGAAGAAAAAGAACAAATTAGACCAACCAGGCATCCCTCCAGTAACAGAAATGTCACTGTTGTCCTAACACTGCAGCTATGCATCAGTATGGACTGAATGAGATTCAAAAGGGCCTGATGGAGAAGAACAGAGGACAAAAGGCAGGACAGAGGAGACAGGCGCATTGATTGTTTCCCTATCAGGGCTCATAAAACCATGAACTGAGAACCACTGAGTTCACACTTGCCTGAGTTTTGGTCATTCCTCAATTTCCAAGGGTTTCAGTGACCATCAACTGAGGGGTGTAAAGTCCAGATTCAAACCCAAACTATTTAAATGTGAAGCCATTTCCTTTACAACTCAATTCAGAGAGTTCAGAACTCTTCCACAGGTTCTTTGAGAAATATATCTGTTGCTACCACTAGTCTGCCTTATTAAGAATATTTTCTTTTCTTTCTCTCTTTTTTTTTTTTTATTAATTAAAACAAGAAACCTTGTTGTCAGCAGAACCAGATGAACATAACTACAGTTGGTACTTGTTAAATTTTCAAAAAATCTGTTATTTTTACTGCAGTCATTCTTCTGTACTTGACAACGTCACGTTGTGAGACGCATCTGGTAAACCTCTCGGTCTCTGGCAAGCACACAACAGAGGTGATAGGAGGTCAGGTGAGATGAGAGGTCAGGTAAGATGGGGCAGTGGCATTTATATTTATACCAAATGCCAACATGCATTTCAGGGAGTTTCTGGAAGTATCTTAATTATTTTTTGAGGCAAACAGAGGTGCTTCTAACCTCTTCTGTCTCACAGCATTAAAATGATTCTGACTGTAGGACATAATTGGCTAAAAATGACCTAACAAGCTCTTGGAGGAGTGTGAGACAAATCGGCACTGCAGCTGTCATGGATGACAAATGAGACCAATGCCATTCCTTGCTGAGGACTTTTAGGGAAGGAATTTCAGACCAAACATATGACCAAAATTAAAATGGTTCCTTCCTTATTAAATCTCATACTGCAAACAAAAACAAAACAAATAACCAATCCACTCTTATTTATAAGAGTGAATGGGGGTGGGTAGACAGGGAGGAAAAGCTAAATAAAGGAAGGGGAATTCATAAAAGCTCCCATTCAAGTGTCACACAAGTAAAAAAAACAATCTAATATTTGAATATATTATATAAGGAAGATGTTTTCCTAAGAATCAGAAGTTAATTTAATGTTAAAATTCTGAGGTGAAAGTATGAATCAAATTCAGTATTTGTTTCATGTTTTCTTTCATAAGCTACACTGGTATTTGTTATCCTTTGGAGAGATATAAAATAACAGGCATACCTCATTCTACTGTGCTTCACTTTATTGTGCTTCACAGATACTGTTTTTTTTTCCTTCTTTTTCTTTCACAAATTGAAGGTTTGTGACAACCCCGCATTGAGCAAGCTGCCGGCACCATTTTTCCAACAGCATGTGCCCACTTTATGTCTCTTTGTCAAATTTTAGTAATTCTTAAAATATTTCAAACTTTTTCATAATGCTGTTGTTGTTAGGTGCCGTTGAGTCATTTCTGACTCACAGTGATCCTGTGCACAGCAGAACAAAACACTGCCCAGTCCTATGCCAGCCTCATAGTCCCTGCCATACCTAAGCCCATCATTGCAGTCACTGTGTCAATTCATCTCATTGAGGGCTTTCCCCTTCGTCATTGACCCTTCACTTTACCAAGCATGATATCCTTCTCCAGGGAATGGTACCTCCTGACAACATGACCAAAGTAGGTGAGACGAAGTCTGGCCATCCTTGTTTCCAAGGAGCATTCCAGCTGCACTTCTTCTGGGACAGATCTATTAGTCCTTTTAGCAGCCCATGTACTCTCAGTGTTCTTCTTCAACACCACAACTCAAAAGCTTCAACTCTTCTTCAGTCTTTCTTATTCATTGTCCAGCTCTCACATGCATAAGAGGTGATTGAAAATACCATGGTTTGTGTTAGGCGCACCTTAATTTTCAAGGAGACGTCTTTTCTCTTCATCACGTGAAAGAGGTCTTTTGCAGCAGATTTGACCAATGCAATATGTCATCTGATGTCTTGACTGGTGCTTCCACTGATGTTGATTGTACAACCAAGTAGTATGAAGTCCTTGACACTTCAAACTTTTCTCTATTCATCATGAAGCTATTTATTGGACCACTTGTGGGGATTTTGTTCTCTTTTTATTGAGGTGTAATCCATACTGCAGACTGTAGTCTTTAATCTTTATCAGTAATTGCTTCAAGCCATCATCACTTTCAGCAAGCAAAGTTGTGTAATGCTATTGCACACTTGATAGACTACAGTGTAGTGTAAGCATAACTTCTACAGTATAGTGTAAACATAACTTTTATATGAAATGGGAAGCAAAAAAGTTCATGTGATTCCCTTTATTGTAACACTTGTTTTATTACAGTGGTCTGGAAGCAAACTCACAGTATCTCCGAGGTACACCTGTACCTCTTTAAAAGTATGTGTGTGTATTGGTGGGAACGACACATTCACCAAGTGCAGAGATTGTGTTAGATGTTCTATCTCTATTGACTCACTTTCTAGCAGAGTAAAAAGTAAACTTAAAGGAGATTTGAGAACCTGGATAAGAAATGGCATATCAATAATCAGTCTCACAGTAAGATTCTGATTGTAGCCACCTCCATCCTTAATTTATTTTACAGACATTGATTAGTGTATCTTGATTATCAGGTGACCGAAGGAGAACTAAGATCAATTGGACCAAGTCACTACCTTCAAATCACTCACAGCCTGGTGGGAGAGGCAGTTGTGGGATAATAACTCATTATGAATGCAACAGATTAAAAGTGCTAAATTACACACTCTCTGCAGTATTTGCTAATGGAACACAGAATAGTGAGCAATCCCTCTGAAGGAAGAAAAAGGAGAAAAATCAGGTTGGGTTTTAAAGGATGAATAGGAGTCTGCCAGCCAGGGAAAGGACATGCCATAGAGGATGCATTTTGTGTAAAAGCACGGAGATGAGAACAAGCATGTGCTGGGAAGCACAAGCCCTGACATGGTGTCGAGGTGAAGGTGGGGATGTCAATATTCAACGTGGAAAGGGTACCATCCAAACCCATTGCTACTGAGTTGATTCTGACTCACAGCGACCTTATAGGTCAGAGTAGAACTGCCCCATATGGTTTCCAAAGCTGCAATCTTTATGGGGAAAGGGTAAAAGAGGCAAAATTATGTTCTTACTTGATATTCTAAAGAGAGTGGTTTTAACCTTTGGTAATGAAGAGCCAGTGGTGATTTTTGAAACTCTGATTTATATGAGCTTATCTCTGTTTTCAAACAAAAATCAGCAGCTACACAGAAGTTGGACTAAGAAGGAAAAAAAAAATTGAGCTGGATTGGCAGATGTAGGCCTGACTTATGGCAGTGGAATGATGAGGAGTAAAAGGAGATGAACATATTCATAAATTAGGGTTTACAATTCATCAGACATGATGATGTGTTTGATGTGAGAAGTGAGAGACTGAGTACTTAAGGATGAGGCTTTCCTATTTGCTTCGTTTGACCAACTGGGAGGGTGGTTGTGCATTTTTCAAAGAGCAGGAGCAGGTTTAGATTGGCAGAGCTTTGGGACACGCTGCATGTGAAAAATCCAGAGGAGCTGCTCAAGAGGCAATTAGATATTTAGGTCTCAAGCTCAGGCGAGAAACTGGGCAACTATAGTCAGTAACTATATTCTTCCTGAACTGCATGCAAGTCTATGTCACTCTCCCAGCCATTAATCTCCTTTAGCTCCTGCACTGCTGCCAGCAATGGGTCCAAAATCCTTGTACTGCCTTCCAAAGCCCACTATGATCTAGTCTAAACCTCTCTTTCTAGTTTTATCTCCCTTAATCCCAATGCTTGGGGAAAATACACCACTCATTACACCTGAACATCCAACTCCTCCAGATGTTCATCTTGCTTCTTCAACTCAGTGTTCCCTTTCCAGCCACATTCACTCCAATGAGTAAAATGAACTTTCTCAGGCTTTATCTCAAATATCACCTTGGTCTTAAAATGCTCAGCCAACTTCCTTGGTGGTAACCAACCTTCTCTTCCTCTTGTTGTGTGCCATCTAGTCAATTTTTGACTTACAGTGACTCTGTAAGACAGAGTAGAACTGCCAAATAGGGTAGGGTTTTCTGGGCTGTGATCTTTAAGGGAGCATATTGCTAGGTCTCTCTCCCATGGAGTCACTGGGTGGGTTCAAACCACCAATCTTTTGGTTATGGGCCAAGAACTTAATTGTTGTACCACCAGGGCTCCTTCTTCCTCTGTGCTCTTTGAAAAGGCAGTTCACACCTCTAATGCATGCTCTTACTTCCTGCAGCTCGCTCCACCACTGACTGCATAAGCCATTCTCCTATGCAGGACTGAGAATTATTTGGAGCAGGCAGTCCCCACGAGATGGGCTAAATAAAGGTTTGCTGAATGGAAATGGCTCCTTTGTCTTGCTCAAGGGAGTGCAGAGTTTGCCTATCACGTCAACAGCTAACAGCTTCAGGGCTGACCAGCCAGGACCCAGTGGGAAACAGACAGCTCAAGATGATGCGATGAAACATGACAAATGACTTAGGGAACTGATAAAATGGCAAAGATTAGACCTGCCTTTTTTTCTTGGGTGTTCACTGGCTTCTCTACTTGGCATTACCCTTCCTGGCAAGCCCAGAGTGTTAAGAACACAAAATGGGGAGTGGGTTTTATTTGGCAATTTAATTGAGGTTTTGATATTTATGTGCTCCTGAGATTTTTTTTTAAATGATTACAGTGACTGATGTGAAAAAACAGGCATCTGTAACTCTGAATATGGCTCTATTCAGGCTATAACCTCAGCTGTCAATAGTTTAATATAGTTCACGCAGAACTCCATAACTTGACCTCTAATTATAAAGGAATCCCTCTAGAGAGGAATCAGATTAACGAGGAATGGACCTCAGCTTACAGGCAGCCTCTTCTTCTCTGTAAACTCTCATCACCTAAGAGTTAGCAATGCAGAATTAAGTAGAAAGAAGCTCTCTCTGCTCCCAATTGCTCCTCTACTTTCTGTTGCGCTTTCAAGGCTGATAGCACACACGGACCTGCTTCTGATAATGGTTCTCGGTAGAAGATGCCCTGTTCTTGTGCCATGTTAGCTGACAAGACACAAGCAACTTGGCTTCGAGTGCCAGTATGAGTAGCAATATCCTTAGATTCTGGACAGAAAAAAATAGCTCCTTCTGTGTTTAAGGAGTCCCTGGTAATGCATATGGTTAATGTGCTCAGCTGCTAACTGAAAGGTTGGCAGTTGGAGTCCAACCAGAGGCACTTTGGAAGAAAGGTCTGGTGATCTACTTCCCGAATACCAGCCATTGATAATGCTATGGATCACAGTTCTACTCTAACATACATGGAGTCTCTGTAAGTTGGAATAGACTAGCCAGCAACTGATAATATACTGGCCTCTCATGTTAACAGGAGCTCTGGTAGTGTAGTGCCTAAGGCACTTGACTGCTAACCAGAAGGCTGGTGGTTCAAATTCACCAGCCACTCCTTGGAATGAAGGTTGGGCAATCTACTTCTGTAGTGATACTGCCTCAGAAACCTAAGGAGGAGTCGCTGTCAGTCAGTCGGCAAATAACAACAACAACTCATGTTAATACCATTCTAATAATTATAGTAACAGTATATTAATATAGAGGTAGAAAAAGATACAGATCATCTGCTTGGCTACCAAGGGAGTCCTTTTTCTGTATAATAATCACCCACATTCACAGATGCATAAGACCTGCATCTTTAGAAATCTGCTTTCAAACAATATAGATCCTCTGGCTTTCAAACAAAACAGAAAGATCCTTTGTATCTCTACATCTTATGATTCCCTTCTCACAATCCCCACCTGGACTATATAAATAACCAGTGTTTATCTTAGTAAAAAATTAGATGCTGATTTCTTGATAATTTTAAAGTGCCTCTCTCCTCCCTCTGCTTCTTTCTGAAACATAATTTTCTTTCAATTTCTAAACACAAATAACTTTTTCCTCCCTATGAATTTCTGGATGCTTCCAAACAGCTCAGTGGAGGCAGGAACATTTATTTATTTGCATGGACATGTGTCTACTTGCTCTAAAAGAAAAAAAAAAAAAAAAAGATGCCAGCACATCGTACAATGGTGTAAAAAGCAACACACTTTAATGCCCATCCATTATGCCTTGAAATCCATGTGTGAAACTGTCTTCATGACTCCAGGGGGTTCCTGAAAGCAGGATGTGGGTCTTGGAATTTAATTCATTTCAAGGCTTCACCGCATATGGTAACAGCATCTCTCTTCTCATAGCTGAGCAGCAGTTCTATGGACCACGGCCAGGGTTCAAAAGACCACACACCTCTCTTTCTCTAAATGAGACCACATTTTATCAAATTTATTTCATGAATGTTTCTGTATAGTCTTCTCTTAGATGTAATTGTGTGTTGGATGTGAACTTGGGCAACGAGGGTCTGAATAGCTACCATATAGACACTTCCTAGGGAGGTACCCTTCTTCCCCTTACTCACCACTGTCTGATCTTCCAGTTCTACTGGCTCCTCTTGGGTCTTGAGCTATTTCTAATACCACTCAACACTTTTCTTTGGCTCAATTCTGCAACTTTTTCTTTTCTTTTCTTTCTTGCTTCATTAGAAAGTACTGCAAAAAGGTCACAGAGATGGCAACTTCCAATGACCTCTTCAACAGCCTAAAGCTTACTGCTATGAGACCAGACCTGCCCCCACACTCTAACCTTTTTTTCCTTTTTTACCAAATCTGGCACCAACAGTCCCTCCCACAGCACTTTACTTCTCTGTTGGGTTTGATAATTCATTGCAATGGCCACACAGAACTCACAGACAATACTTATCATTACGCAGTTTGTTAGGAAGTAACAGGTTACAATTCAGGTTCAGGAATGCTTAGGATACAATTCTTCTATCAGAACAGCCTCTCCTTAGCTATGCCCTCAGGAACACTTCTTTTTTGGCCCTCATCTCTTGGTTTGGCCTGTGCCCTGCTCTGGCGAGTGTTATAAAGCTCTTTAGCTCTATTGATAGGTGTACCTCTGTGCACCTCACTCCTCTTGCCCAAAGGCACTCAGTTTTCTTGCTCTGTGGGCCAGCAAGCCCACTTCTCTCTCATGCCTCTCGGATCTGCTGCTGCTGTCTCTGCCAATCATCTCTGCCAGTTGTCTCTGCCAAAGAGGTCCAGTACAGGGATCTCAGGTCCAAGGACACACTCCACTCCACCTCTGGCTCTTCTCTCTTGATGACAGTGAGATTCACCCTTTTGCCTCTAAACAAATCAAAACCAAACTCACTGCCATTGAATCGGATCTGACTCCTTGGGTTTCCAAGGCGGTATCACTATGAAAATAGATTGTCCAACCTTCCTTCTGAGGAGTAGCTGGTGGGTTTGAACCACCAGCCTTCTGGTTAACAGTCAAATGCCTTAGGCACTACTCCCTCAGAGCTCCGTTCTGCCTCTAGGAGGGTTGTTGTTGTTGTTGTT
>NW_006921634.1:4399196-4456553 GCF_000298275.1 Orycteropus afer afer | reverse complement strand
GGTTCAAACCCACCAGCCACTCCTTGGAAGGAAGGTTGGGCAATCTACTTCCATAGTGATACTGCCTTGGAAACCCAAGGAGGGGTCGCTATGGGTCGGGTCTGATTCGATGGCACAAAACAGCAACATGAAGATAGCTCCTTAAGATATGAACTAAAACAACACATATTTTACGTGCTTATGATTTTAGAGAAAATGTTAAGTGGCAACTATATGATGAAAGCATTTCAGTGTATGAGGTCAGTGACAGGCTGGTTCTATCATTACTACCTATGTCTCAAAGCTCTGAAACCAACATTTAGTAAAGGCTACATCCACAATTTAAGACAAAAATTAAAATCACAGCCTGAAAGATCTAGATTCTCATTCCCTATTCTGTGCTTTGTATCACTGGCTCTCACAATAGTTATGTTGTTGTTGTTGTTATGTGCCGTCGAGTCAACCCTGACTCATAGCGACCCCTCCTTGGGTTTCCGAGGCAGTATCACTACGGAAGTAGGATTGCCCAACCTTCCTTCCAAGGAGTGGCTGGTGGGTTTGAACCGCCAGCCTTCTGGTTAGCAGTCAAGTGCCTTAGCCACTATGCTACCAGAGCTCCCCACAATAGTTATAGTTACCCTCAAAAAGTGACCACCATGGGGCACTGCTTAGTCATACTTAAAACAAGAGTGGGTCACAGTCTTAGTTGTGCATAAATTTTCCTATTATAGGATTGGCTATTGATTTTGGATATCTCAGTAGAGAGACCTCTGACTTGAACCCCACTAGGATACTACCTGCTTATCTCTATCACCCACCTCCAGGTTGCATCCTGCTATCACTTGCCTGGCCCCCACTGCTTTGTAAGATGTTGTAAAAGAAACCTAGATGCTCTTGGTATTCAACTGGGACTCTAATGTTCTTGGATTTAAAAGCACCTTTGTAAACCCTTGGTTAAAGCATTCAGCTGCTAACCAAAAAGTTGGTGATTCAAACTCACCAGCCACTCCATGTGACAAAGATGAGGCAGTCTGCTTCAGTAAAGAGTTACAGCCCTAGAAACACTACAGGGAAGTTCTACTCTGTCCTACAGGGTCACTATGAGTTGGAATTGACTTGAAGGCGGTTGGTTTGGTTTTGGTTTGTAAACCCTTCCTTACTATTTCACAAAACTTCCTGTGTTTCAAGTCAGCAATTTACTCTTTTAGGTTAAAAGCTAAAACATTTTGCCAAAAAATAAACAGATAGCACGATATTCAATGCTTCCTACAGTTCATCAGACCAAAGGAGACAAAACAAAACAAAAACAAAAAACCTCAAGTGGTGCATATCATTTTTACACTAATACTCCTCTTGTTTTTTCCATATGCTGAGAAAAACAATTTTCTCAACCTGTGGCTAAGTGAAAACTCTAGGAAGAGGCTCAACATTGCCTGATGCCTCCTTTTTCCTTAGTACCTTTTCAACTTCCCTCCAAGAGTTGACAGTGTGAGAACAACATATACATAAAGTTGGCCTCCACGTGTTCAGGATGTCCAGTCTGCGTTTCCTGAGGTGCTCGTCATGGCAGGTACTTCATCATCTTCCCTGCATGGCTACTTCCTGCCATGTGTCTTCATCACTGTCAATTAGTACTCCGCCACTTATGGTTTGGGAGCAAGGCCGTCTTCTACCATCAGCTTCACATTTTCCTCCCTTATACTCCGGGTTTTATAACAAGGGGTCTGAACCCAGGCAGTAGTATTCCTGAGATATTATTTCACAGGTGACCAAGGTTCCTACATTAATTTTACTACATAGAAACTTCCTGAGGTTTTCATCTATAAAATGGAGGAAATTATGAAGAAACTGTGAGGAAAGGCATAGGATGTTTGTCAGTAATCTTACACAGGAAGTTCCCGAGTGGTGCCAAGAGTTCACATGCTCAGCTGTTACTGAAAAGTTGGAGGTTTGAGATCACCCAGATTTACCTCAGAAGAAAGGCTTGGTGACTTACTTTCAAAAAATTAGTCACTGAAAATCCTGAGAAGTGCAGTTCTACTCTGACATGGTTGGGATTCCCTATGAGTTGAACTGACTTGATTGCAACCTGTTTGCTCTTAGGAAGAGAAACAACCTGTTTGATGTTCAGGGGCATAGATTTATAGCAAAGGGCTTTGAAGACAGTTCTCCTATCAGCCTTCTAGGCTAATGACTGCAACTGATTTTGGGCATAGAAACTCAATTTACAACACAATTACCTTAGCATGAGGTCTTGATATATTGCTACATTCCCTAAACTCTATTCTCCAATAGGAATGAAGAGCAGAAATAGCAGGAATTGGGAGTCAATCTCTAGCTGAGGTTACACCTCAACATACTATGTGAGTTTGAGAGAGCAAGGTGACCTCTGTGAATTTTAGTTTTCTCCACTATTAGAAAAGAAATGGGAGAACTAATCAGTCTTCCCTCCATGAAGGTTATGCATAAATGTCTAGCAGATTTTCGTTTATTTTCTCTTTTCCATAAACTCCATGGTTTGATATGAGGTACGAGAATCTAGTTTTTCCTGTCCCCAAACAGGAGCAGCAGTGGGACAATAAAGATCTGATAGACAGAAAAGTGAGTGGATGATGATGACAATACTATTGATGATGATGATGATGATGACAATGGCCAAGACATTGAAAACAACAGTGGGTTTTACTCATAAGGCACTCACAAACTTTAACCAGGCTTATGCTAAGTTGATGAAGCAGGTAGACCAACTGTCTCTCCAGAAGAGGGTTTATCCAGAATATGCGATGAGTCCTTGAGGAGCTATAAGCATGTCTACTTCTAGAAAATAACTTGGAAAGGCAGGTGGCATCTTAACAATGAAAAATATTAAAAATGCTTAGGCCTTGTTTTCTTAAGTTAGCACAAATAAATAGCCCCTATGAAAGGAGCAAGGGAAAATGGCAAGATCACTGGCCTAGGGTCTAAAAACATGGATGTGCTCAGAGCACATTAGAAACATTCGGTATAGCCTTCTGCCACTATGTCCCTGATGGATGCCAGAAAAATTCCCCTGTTTGGACCACTGCTCCTGACTGAGACTCTCATTCATCACAGTGAATGATGCCTAGTTCAGATCTGTGCTGTTCTGTATGGTAGCCACCACCCTCATGTGGCTTAATAGTCCATGAAAAATGTGGTTAGTGCAAGTGAGGAACTGATTTATTTTTTTAATTGTGATTTGGGTGAAAGTTTACAGAGCAATTTCATTTTCCATGAAGCAGTTCATATATACTTTTATACTTTGTTTCATGACATTGCTTGCAATCCCCGTAATGTAACAGCTCTCTTCCCACTTCCTCCCTGTGGTTACTTTCCCTTTATCTTTCTTTCCTATACATTCCTGCCCTCTGAGCTATCTCCCTTCTGACCTGATCAAATACTGTCCCACAGATCCCATGATTGACTGTTCTAAGCAGTATACCTACCTGGGGTAAATGGTCATTTTATGCCTGTCTAAGGAGCTCCAGTGGTGCAGTGCCTAAGGCATTTGACTGGTAGCCAGAAGGTTGGTGGTTCAAACCCACCAGCAGCTCCATGGAAGGAAGATGGGACAATCTACTTCAATAAAGATGTACTGCCACAGAAACCCAATGAGGGTTGCTATGAGTTAAAATCGACTCAATGGCAGTGAGTTTTTTTTTTTTTTTTTCATGCTTGTGTATTGTTTGGCTGGAAAACATGGGAGTGAGTTCAATTCCAGGTCTAAAGGGTGACTAGTCACCAGAATCTCGGGGGTTTCACTAGTCCCTATCAGACCAGTAAGCCTGGTCTTTTTTATGATTTTGAATTTGTTCCACATTTTTCTCCCATTCTATGCAGGACCTCGGGCACTGATCTGAGTGGTTGACAGTGGTAGTGGGGTACCATTTAGTTATTGTGGTCTCATGGTCACGTAGGCTAAGGTTTGCATGGTCCACTAGACCCTTGGGCTAATTGTTTCCATATATCTTTGCTTTTCTTCATTCTTCTTTACTCCAGATGAGGTGAGACTAATTGTTGTATCTAGATGGCCACCTGCAGACCAAAGTAGGCTGTCGAACAAAGTTTTTGTGTAGTATGCTATGCCTATTGAGCTTGATGACTTTTTTAACTTGCATTAATTTTAAGTAATTCAAATTTAAATAAAAAAAATTGACACTTGATTCAGTTTTGGCAAAACTTTTTAATATATGCTTTGGAACAACTTGGGTATGTGAGCTTATATTTTTCAATTGTAAATTTTATGAAGTTTAAATATATATGAAGTATATCTGATGAAAACTCAACATTTTAATTGAAATGTGTTGTAAGTGTAAAATACATATGGGGTTTTGAAGACCTAGCGTGAAAAAGAATGTAAAATATCTCATTAATATTTATGCCATGTCAAAATCATGATTCCATATATAGAGTTAAATAAAATATATCATTAAGCTTAATTTTGCCTGTTTTATTTTTTTTACCTTTTTACTGTGGCTAGCAGAGGATTTTAGATCACATATGTATTTGTATTTCTCTTGTTCAGCACTGGTCTAGACAGTCCAGAAATAGACATTAAAACGCAGATATTGCCTGACCACTGAACATGTGATGGGAATACTATATCCTTTGTTATGGATTTGTCCGGTCTAATAGAGCACAGGCTTTGGAGCCACAAACTGAATCTGAATCTGGTTTCCGTTAATTTGGAGATCATCAGTCTATTCTTGCCATCTGAGGTCCTCCTAAAACCCTGATGCAATATTCAAAAGCATTCACTTTCCCTTTTATCTCTATGTCCTCTGAATATGCGATAAATATGTCTTTTATTATTTAGTTGAATGACAAAATGTTGTGGAATTCATCTGGGAGGGCTTCAAAGATGTGAATTCCACAGCATACTCCAACTTCCCTCCACCAGTGGTGAGAGGAAAGAGGTCTCTTTTCACAGTGCCCTTGAAGGTCCTCTTTGGTGCTCCACATTTTGATTTCACCATATGTACAGTGCATTGGCTACTTCACCATAACCTGGGCTACCTCAAAGTCCAGGGCTACACCCACTACTTCCTTTCTATGTGCATACAATGCAGAGAATAATCAAATGCTGTCGGTTAGACTTCTGCCAGGATTTCCTGGGTGGTTCAAACAGTTAAGAGCTCAACTACTAAGCAAAAGTTTGTAGGTTCCAATCCACCCGGAAGTGCTTTGGAAGACAGACCTGACAATCTGCTTCCAAAAGTTCACAGCCTTGGAAACTCTATGAAGCACAGTTTTACTCTGGGGTCCCCATGGCTCACAACAGATGCAACAGCAACTAACAACAACAACAAACCAGCCTGCAAAATTATTATCCAGGAAACAGCAAATTTTGTTATATTAAAAAGTCAAAATGACCTCTGGGTATTGTTGCCACGTTGTTTTCTTCTTTATAGCAAGCTGAGGCTTGTTAGCCTAAAAAGGGCCACTGATGCCAAACTCAAATGTACACATATCCAATTACTTTAAAAATAGCTCAAATAAGCCACTTACAGCCTGCCTGCTTTGCATACTCCTTGAAACTGTGCCCAACATCTGTTAGCCTTAGATAAGATCAAATCCTGTACTTATAAGGACCCTAAGGTGCTGCTGCCTTTGGAGCTCTCTGACCCCATCTTGCTGCAGGAGGGCTTCGCTTAAAGTGCACGTAAGCCCCCATCTCCCTTCTCCTCTCCCCTGGGGCTTTTCATGCCTTCTTTCTCTTCTGGTGGCTCCCTGTGCCACTTGCTTCTGGAAGATCATCAGCTGTGAGGACCACCCTCTGCATGCAGCAGTCAATGTGGGCTCAATAGTCTGTTGTGCTACACTGATACCTCATGGTCATAGCTCTTTTCTTATTCAACCCCAAATTCCCTTGAGTTCTTACATTAATTCAGTCTTTCATGATTTTATTCAGTACAATTTGCTCACTCTATTTATTGGTCACATGACTGGAGGCACTCATTATAGGAGACGTGTTTTGGGGAAGGCTCAACCACTCAGTGTAATAGGGATTACCCAATCTGCCTCTTGACAAGGGAGGCATGTCTTTGATGATGATACTACAATAAACAAGCATGTTTTATATTGAAAGTTCTGAAAAATGCCTAACCATGAGACTTCCCTGTTAAAATATAGCATAAAATATAAACTCTTCGTGTCCCTGTTTGTGTAAACAGTTAATGCAGTTGCCTACTAATCGAAAGTCTGGTACTTTGAGGCCACCCAGAGATACTTAGGAAGAAAAGTCTGGTGATCTACTTCTGAAAAATCAGCCACTTAAAACCACAGGGAGCACAGTTACATTCTGACACATGTGGGGTTGTCAGGAGGCAGAATCAACCCAACGGCAGCTGGTTTTGGTGTATCAATCCTTATTCCAATTACAAATCTCTCCTCCACAAGCACAGGCTTAATTCCTGGCGAACAAGCTTTCTTTGGTATCACGGTTACAACTTCCAATCACACCCCTGATCCACCGTAATCTGTAAGCCAGGTGTTTAGAAAAGGGAAGAGGTGGTAACAAGAACGGGGGAGCAGGGGACCAAGAAATAAATGATGAAAGGTAAGAGCCCGAAGGGCCAACCCTGACTCAATCTATTTCAGCTCCTCCATCTATAAAATAGGATCCATGCTGATAAAGGTCTCCACCCAGGGATGTTGTATTAATTGGCTAATTAATGACTGTAACTCACTCTTAAAAATCCAAAGAATGCCATTAAAGCTAAGTATATACAGAAACTATTTAGAGTAATTAACGAAACTATGGTTACTTTGAATTAGAAAGTAAATTTAAACTTGAGAATCCATTATTGGGATGGTAAAAGAAAAAAAAAAAGGCATAACTAATGGTGGTCTTTGCCATCTCAATGGAAATTTTATGTCAGTTGTCTTTGGTTTGGCTGTGTCACTACATTTAAGAAGATGGGCTGCATGGAGTGAGCAGGTGGCTTGTGTTATAAAAACAAATCTGTAGGGGAAAATGCCTACATGGAAGTGCAAAGAATGAGGTCAAAAGGCAACAATATCTTGGAGGCTCATAGAACTAGCCAGGGCATGGGTTTGTTTTTGAGCTTCAGGTCATTAGGCCAGCAGGTATGAATGAATAATGATAACTGGGGTTTGTGTATGTGTAGAATGAATTTTAAAGAGCTCTGGTGGTGCAGTGGTTAAGCACTTGGGTGTTAACCAAAAGGTTGTTGGTGGTTTGAACGCACCAGAGGCTCTGTGGGAGAAGATCAGACAATTTGCTATAAAGATTAGAGCCTTGGAAATCCTATGAGGGCAGTTCTACCCTTCCTGTAAGGTCCCAATGCATCAGAATCAACTTGATAGCACCCAACAACAGCACTGAGGGTTTTAATGGTGGTTGTTGTTGTTGTGTGCCGTCCAGTTGGACCCAACTCACAGTGACCCCTCCTTGGGTTTCTGAGGCAGTATCACTATGGAAGTAGATTGCCCAACCTTCCTTCTGAAGAGTGGCCTGTGGGTTTGAACCGCCAGCCTTCCGGTTAGCAGTCAAGTGCCTTAGGCACTACCCTACCACATAAAATTCATTAGCAGTTGGTCATTTGTATTTTGTAACCTACAGCTGTGACAAAAAGAAATTAAATAACCTAGCTCTATTTTCATACCACTGAACACTACGCAGTTTTGTTTACAAACCCTGGGTTATCCAGCAATCAAATTCTCCAGTATGAATACTTGTCAAAGGCAGTAGACTCGACGGCCTGAATAAAATATAGGCTAAAGCAACCCAGTTCCAGGAGGTAACAAAGAGCTCAAGCATCTCTCAGCCAAGTCCCTCTTGTGTCTCCCTGAAATACGGCCATGGAAAGTGAAGCAAAGCAAGATGGAATGGATTCAGTGCATCTTGTCACTTAGCATTCAGTGAGGGTGAACGATTGATTGCCTCATTCATGCCATATTTATGAAATGAGGACTAAAGGAGCAATGCTGCACAATTTAAGGTTACAAAAAGGAATAAGATGCAGACCTACTCTCAAGGAGCTTGCAATCAAGCTTCAGAAATAAACCAATAATAGCCTACAAAAATAAATGCTTGCACCCAGCACAATACTTGTTACAGTGTGGGACCTAAAAGAATGTTGAATAACTGAACACAAGGCAGACAGGGGTCAACGCCAGATTCAAGGCAAAGCATGCAGGCTGATTGTGGAGCAGCTTACTGATAGCTGAGCTACAGCTAGAGGATTTGGAACAGGAAGAAGGAAAGACAAAAAAATACACAAGGAAATAACAACAATGATGATTAAAATTGATTACTGCTTACTTTTCTAAGAGCTATATGGAATTACTACAATTTTCCCTGACAACAAAACCACATTTACAGGTAAACAGTTTCAGAAGGGTTAAGTAATATATCAATATTCGCAAAGTGACAGAACCAAGATTCCTTCCTTCATTCATTTCAGTCATTCATTTATCTATGTACTGAGTGTCTATAAAATATCAGAAATTGTTCTAGGTGCTGGAGACACAAAGCTTAAAAAAACTGATCCTGCTGCTGTCCTTCTGCTGCTTGTAGTTTTCTGAAACAATCTCATTCATTCATTCACTTACTTCACAATAGAGACAAATGCTCAGAAGAGAATAAATTAAGATAATGGATACACAGTGAATAAATGTGTGTGTTGGGGTGGGAGTTTGATTTACTTTAGTACGATGCATATGAAGACCTCACTGAGAAGCTGTCATTTGAACTGGGACCTGAATAAGGCAATAACCCATTCCGAGACTCGGGGGAAGAGAGAGTTACAGGCAGTTATTGTTAGCTGCCATCAAGTCAATTCTGAATCATGGAGATCCATGTACAGAGTAGAACAGCTCCATAAGGTTTTCAGAAGCAGATTACCAGGACTGTCTTCCTAGGAACCCCTGGGTGGGTTCAAACCGCCAGCCTTTCAGCTAGCAGTTGAGCTCTTAACTGTGCAGCTCAGGGACTCATTATAGG
This sequence comes from Orycteropus afer afer, assembly GCF_000298275.1. Lineage (NCBI taxonomy): Eukaryota > Metazoa > Chordata > Mammalia > Tubulidentata > Orycteropodidae > Orycteropus > Orycteropus afer. The sequence continues at coordinate 4,447,588 of NW_006921634.1, read as the reverse complement.
CAGCTGTTGTTGTTGTTATGGGCCATCAAGTCAGACTCGACTCATAATGACCCCTCCTTGTGTTTCCGAGGCAGTATGACTACGGAAGTAGATTGCCCCATCTTCCTTCTGAGGAGTGGCCGGTGGGTTTGAACTGCCAGCCTTCTGGTTAGCAGTCAAGTGCCTTAGGCACTACGCTACCAGAGCTCCTATATATTATAGGCAGAGGGGATGCAAATGCAAAGGCCTTGAGATGGGAACTTGTATGAGGGCCAAGGAGTCTGTGCTACATGAAGAAGGGAGGTGGCAGGAGATTGATGTGGTGAGATCACATGGGATGTTAGAGGCTTTATAAGCAATTTTTATCTTATTCTATTGGAAACAAGCTATTGGAGGATGATAAACAAGGGAACTGATATGATGATGTAAGCTTTCAGATCATTTTGGCTGTTGCATAGAACTCTTACTGTAGAAGACAGGAATAGAAGCAGAGGGGCCTACTGTGCTATGGATTAATCTGGGTGAGAGATGATGGTGGCTTGGCCTGTAGTTTTAGCAGTGAAGATAGTGGCAGTAGTTGATTCAAGGATAGGGCAACAGAACTTGAAAACTGCTGGGATGGGAGGAGTAAGAGAAAGATAATGATGGGTGATTCATTCAGTTTTTCATTTGTTTTTTGGCATGGAAAACTGTGTAGAAGGTATCTCCATACATGGTGATGGGGAAGACAAGAAGAGGAGCAGGTTTTGGTATGGGGTGAGGAGACAGTGTATTCAGAAATCAAGAGTTATGTTTGACACATTTTAAGTTGGAAAATCCTATTAGCAATCCAAATGCTGATGTACAGAAGGAAGTTGGATATTCACACTGAAGATAGAGTTTTGAGAATCATTCGTGTATAAATAATCCAAGTGCCCATTCTGCTGGAACTTAAGGAAGTGAAAGGGAGTAATATAGGAAACTACATTGATAAAGGAGCTCTGGTAGCATAGTGCCTAAGGCACTTGACTGCTGACCAGAAGGCTGGTGGTTCAAACCCACCAGGCACTCCTCAAAAGGAAGGTTGGGCCATCTACCTCCACAGTGATACTGCCTTGGAAAACCAAGGAGGGGTCGCTATGAGTCGGATCCGACTTGACAGCACATAAAAACAACAACAAACATTGGTAGAGTAGGTTGGGTTTTTGAAGAAAATGTACAAATTAGTCTCTTATCAATTTATCTCTTGGATGCTAAGAAGGTGCAATATCTAATGTCCCTTAAATAAGTGGATTTCTGCATAATTTGTGAAGAAAGATCTTAAAGTTTAATTTGAAATATGCCACAACCAAAGAAAGGAACAATGGCTTAAAATGGTATAATTTAGCAAATTATAAGCAAACTTTAAGAAAAAAAAGATCAGACAGCTTGGAATTATTGAGATATTGCCATAAGATTTAAGATAAGCTTAAAGGAATAGTAGGCAATATGGGTAGGAACTGTTTTACTATAACTGTGAGAGTCTTTGTTCTACAGGCAGCAGAAATAATCTATCCTAGTGAAAAATATAAAAGGAAACTGGATATATTTAAAATTCATTCAAGAATTAATGTTAATTAAGTCCATACTTTGGCAGCCAAGAAGAGAAGATGTAATTTGTTAGGTTCACAGTGGGAACAGCAAGGAACTGAACTTTCCAACTTCAGTGTATGGAAATAATTAACAATGTAATGATTTAAGATCCATTGTGAACCAGATCCAATAGTTTCTTAATATTACCAGAGCAACCAATCGCTTTCTTTAGTAAGGGAATTCTGGACTCTCCCCAACATATTTATATTTTAATACATTTTTGGAAAGAAGCTATTTTATTTCATAGTCTTGATTGAGTACTAATATACAAAACACCACATTCAGGGCTTCTGTCTTCAAGGACTTTATCAGCTTAGAGGGGTCGTGGGGAAGCCAGGCATACCCACCATTTATAATACCACAAATTAGGCACATGAGCTCTGGTGTCATAATGGTTAAGGCATTCAGCCGCAAACCAAAGGTCAGTGGTTTGAACACACCAGCCTCTCCATGGGAGAAAGATGAGGCAGTTTGTTTCTGTAAAGATTTACAGCCTTGGAAGTCCTATGGGACAGCTCTACTCTGTCCTATAGGGTTGCTATGAGTTGGAATTGACTCGATGCAGTGGGTTGGGTTTGGTTTTGGTAGGCACATGAGGGCAATGGGAATGGTATACAATGTCATTGTGGCACAAATGTCATCCTTGAATTCTGGCTTGGGAATCAGAAGTGCTTCATGGAGGACTAACATCTTAACTGGATAATAAAGGGCATACACACACACACACACACACACACATTTTGACAAGAAGATAAGGGGATTTTAAGCAGAGTGTGAACTCAAATGCAGAACATAAGCAACAGAAACAAGGCATAAACCAAGGTCGAAGGAGACAGTGGCATGTTCACAGAACATCTCAATTTTTATGTTTAGAAGGATGTTGTAAAATTTTACCAATGCACACATATATAATAAAATAGCTAAGTGTCTTTAGACTCCTAGTTTTTTTTTTTTTCCCCTATTTCTGTGGAGTAATTAAAACAAGGCGAAATATTCATGCAAAGAAGACAGTATCTTGGGAACTGAGAGAGAATAAGAGAAGCATGGTGTTCACAGGGTCTGTATCGTGGTCAAGCTATTGGTTTTCTGAGTTTTAATCAAAGCTTTATTTGGGGCTCTGAGGACCACAGGGCCAGATTTAGTTGGGTTTTACTGGAAAATGTGGGACAGAGTTTTACATAAGTTTATCTCTTCAAAGTGCCTTACTAAATTCTTGAATCCAAAATCAGTTTTATGGCCTAAAAGTGTAATGAAATGAGATATTTTTAAATAAGATTAATTTGAATATTTGACCTCCTTAAGTAGGAAGGCAACTAGATGTACATGTCTTACAGCTTTGATGAGAATGAAGCTTTTCCTATGCCTGATACATCATTTATTCCCCCATAGAACCTGGGGCAATGTCTTGATGTAGAGTGGCAAAGAGTGGGACGTGGTTGTAGCAGAGGCATTGGGAGCCAAAGCCCTGGTGTCAGATCGCCCTGGTTTTACCACTGATGAGCTGCAGTCACGAGGAGGTTACCAAGCCCAGTGTTTCAATAAGTATATAAAACGCATAATAATAACACCTCCCTCACAGGTTACTGCAATGATTATAAATAGTCTTTCTGTTCAATAATGACAACTTTAATTGGAGGCTGCACATACAATAGTGAGTCTCTTACCCTAAAAGAGTTAACAGTACAGACAAGAAGGTAGACAATTGAAATGAATATATTATGCCAATTATCCCATGGGTTTACACTTCTTTTTGCATCCTAGACGTCAGACATAACATTCAAGTACTCAGAAGTTCACGAATTGGATAGCAGAGATTTCGTAAACACAGCTGTGGCACTGCCTGAGTAGATACCTATTCCCCACCCAATCCAAAAGAGAAAAATAGGTCAGAAAATGTGCAGTGGGTCACTTACTCTTTTGGCAGAGACGTCTGTTCTCATCATCACCAACATGTGTAATTATTTATTGTGCACCTGTTGACTATGACTGGCCATTGTGGAGTAGGGACTTATGATTTTATTCTGAGACCAACCCCCTTCCTCCCAAAAAATGACGTGGCTCATATTAAAAGACACACATTTTCCCTACTCAGATTCTAGTGTAGAGCAATGCATAGCCCTATAAGGGATTACAAGAGCAACTAGCCCTTTTTTTTCACTCAATACTAAGAAGGATTCATATACCAGGAAGGCATGTTCCCTATTTTGCTTGTCCCTGAAGCTGGGTGCACTGACCAAGTCCAAACTAACCCCTTAGAAGTAATTATCCTGCAGCACTTGTGTTTATTTGTGTAGGTATCTATCTTCACTACACTACTAACTGCTTGAGTGAAGTCTACCCATGCTCAAGTATTTTCTCTTCACAATATATAACAAACATACTTTTCATGAATCTTGTTGTTGTTACGTGCAGTTGAGTTGGACCCGACTCATAGTGACCCAGAAGCCATTTAACAAGTGGTTGTTAAATAAACAGGATGATTTAACTATAGAAGATGAGCAAGGCTCCTGACTCCACTCTGTCTATTAAGTGTACCCCTCAAACCAAAAAAAGCCAGATCCTTTCTACAACTGAAACTAACAACATGAACCATGTTAGTTTATTTTGATATTCTCACCAAAGTAATACTCACATAATGAGATTTAGAGTTGGCTTACTGATGGCATTAAGTTGTCCACAGTGTCTCCATAGCTAGCTAAACTTTCCTGAATTCTGACTCTGTGACAAGCTAAGTACTTATAATAAATTGCCCCATACTTGGTGGTTTAAAACAGGAGGATTAATTCTCCCATAGTTCTGGAGGTCAAAAGTCCTAAATAAAAGTATTGGCAGGGTCATGTTCCCTCCAAAAGCTCTAGGGAAGAATTCTTCCTTGCCCTTCCAGTTTCTGGTGGCTTCACACATTCCTTGAATTGAGTCTGCATCATTCCAACCTCTGCCTCCATCTTCACTTAATTCCATCTGCATACACCCTTTCTTCAAATAAGGTTACCTTCACAGGTTCTGGGTAGACATGTCTTTTGGGGAGTCACCATTGTTTTGGTTCTCTAGTGCTGCTCTAATGGAAAATACGACAAGTGAGTGGTCTTCAACAAATAGGGATATACTCTCACACAGTTTAGGAGGCTAGAACTCCAAGTTCAAAGTACCAGCTCTAGGGGCTGGGTGAAAGCACCTTGACCTTGGGCTTCAGCTCTGCCTCTTGCACTTGGCCCACTGAAGTTGGAAGTGTCTTTTAGCTCAGGCAGCTGCTGGCTGTTGAGGCTGACAAACCTAAGGTTGACAAGTAAGATGGCACAGTCTCAAGATTATCCAGCAATAAGGCAGACCGCTAATTCAAGTCATTAACAATCCCAAGATAGGCAGACAATAGAGCAGGCCATTGAGAGGAGGATAGCTACATGCAGTGTCCAAGCCAGCCAAAACACTCAGAGACATTTATCAAAGCTGTCTTCTTATACTGGAAGCAGACCACATCCCTAAGGCAGCTACTCAGCTGCTCCAGTAGATTCCATCATGGAGTTGACGACCAGTCTCATCATGGGAAATAACTACCTCCAGCTACTCAGCCACTCAAAACCAGGCCCAGCCAAGTTGACACACAACTTAACTACCACAGCCATTTAACTCACAAAAATGCTATTTATGAAATATCATTTAATACTCACAATGACTCTTTAGGCAAAACATTTTCAAATTGATCCAATTTCACACTGTGACTTTTTTTTTTGGTAGCCTGAAATTGGACATGGTGGGAGTATTTACACCATATAAATCAGCAAGCATTAGAATTAAGAACTTTTTCTGTGGTAATTCCTCATAAGGAAGATTGGGCAATCTATTTCTGTAGTGATACTGCCTCGGAAACCCAAGGAGGTGTCGCTATGAGTCAGATCCAAGTTGACAGCAGTGAGTTTGGTTTTTTTTAGTTTTGGTCAGTTGTTAAAAATTTACTAGCACATTCACTACCTAGGTCTGTCTGATTCTAAAGTCTCTGTGCTAAGGAACCTCTACTCCAATATGAAATCAATAAATGCCAGTCCATGAATGCAGCAAGAGCTGCAAATTCAAATGAGAAGGGAAATGTGCAATGATGAGTGCAAATAGGACAGAGGTATGGAGGGAGACTAGAGAAAAGTACATTGAATATTAAGATTTGTCAGGAAATCCCTGGCAGGGGGAAAAACACTGTATCTGGAAGACCTAAGCTGTAGGTATTGTAATAAGTCACAAGAAAGTGATGTTCTTGCAAAGCAGAAAGGGATAGCTCATTAGACAGCACCACAAGCTGGAACAAATATTCTTCACGATCATCCACTGCTCCTTCTGTGATTCCTAGCAACATTCTGATGCCCAGGAGAAGAACAGACACAAACATTCTGGTAATTAGACATGTGTGTAACTGATTGTAAAGAGCCCTGGTGTTGCAATGGTTAATGTGCTCAGTTACTAAAAGAATAGTCAGTAGTCTGAATCCCCACTGGCTCCATGGGAGAAAAGACCTGGTGATCTACTCACAAAAAGGTTGTTGTTGTTATTGTCAGATGCTGTTGAGTTGGCTTTGACTTAGAGTGACCCTATGTACAACAAAACAAAACACTGTCTGGTCCTGTGCCATCCTCACAATCATTGTCATGCTTGTGTCCACTGTCACAGCCACTATGTCAATCCATCTTGTTGAGGGTCTTCTCTCTTTTGCTGACCTCTACTTTACCTAGCATGATATTTTTCTCCAATGATTGGTTCCTTCTGACAACTTGACCAAAGCATGAGAGACAAAGTCTGGCCACTCTTGCTTCTAAGGAGCATTCCGGGTGTACTTTCTCCAAGACAGATTTGTTCATTCTTCTAGTAGCCCATGACACATTAAATATTCTTTGTCAACACCACAATTCAAATGCATTAATTCTTCCCCAGTCTTCCTTATCCTTATATTCATTGTCTAGTTCACACACGCATATGAGACTACTGAAAATACCATGGCTTGGGTCAGGTACACCTTAGTCTTCAAAGTGATATCTTTGCTCTTAAACACTTTAAAGAGATCTTTTGCAGCAGACTTGCCCAGTGAAATACGTCATTTGATTTCTTTGCTGCTGCTTTCATGGCCATAGATCATAGAGGCAAGTCAAATAAAATCCTTGACAAGTTCAGTCTTTTCTCCATTGATCATAATGTTGCTTACTGGCCCAGTTATGAGGATTTCTGTTTTCTTTATGTTGAGGTATAATCTGTACTGAAGGTTGTACTTCGATCTTCATCAAAAACCAAAAACCAAACTCACTGCCGTCAAGTCGATTGCGACTCATAGTGACCCCTCCTTGGGTTTCCGAGGCAGTATCTCTACAGAAGTAGACTGCCAATCTTTCTTCCGAGGAGTGGCTGGTAGGTTTGAACCACCAGCCTTCTGTCTTAGGCACTATACCACCAGAGCTCCTTAAGATCTTTATCTATAAGTGATTTGAATCTTCTTCACTCTCAGCAAGCGAGCTTGTGTCATCTGCATATGGTAGGATGTTAAATGAGTCTTCCTCTAGTCCTATGCCATCTTCATATAGTCCAGATTCTTAGGTTATTTGCTCAGCATACAGGATGACTGAATAAGTATGATGAAAACATACAACCCTGATGCACACTTTCTTGATTTTAAACCACACAGCATCCCCTTGTCCTGTTTGAATGATTGTCTCTTGGTCTATGTACAGCTTTCTCTTGAGTGCAATCAAGTGCTCTAGAATTCCAATTCCTCACAATGTTATCTATAATTTGTTATGATCCACACATAAAGATTACACCATAAGAAATCCAAAGAAGCAGCTCTAATCTGTCATCTAGGGTCATTATTAGTTGGAATCAATGGCACATAAAAACAACATAACCAATTGTAATGGCTGAAAGCTTTTATCAGTTTCTTATGGGGCTGTCGGGAGCTCCAGTGGCATAGTGCCTAAGGCATCTGACCACTAACCAGAAGGCTGGCAATTCAAATCCAACAGCCACTCCTCAGAAGGAAAATTGGGCAATCTACTTCTGCAGTGATACCACCTGGGGAACCCAAGGAGGGGTCATTATGAGTTGGATACAACTTGATGGCAGTGAGTTTGGCTTGTTTCTTTTGCTATGGGGCTGTCACCAGTTTTCTAAAATTTGAATGGGCAAACTGATGAAACTGCTCTTCTCTATATGCAAAGACACAGACCCATCAAGATGTGGTCTCTTTGGAAAGGATTGCCTGCTTCTGCATTTATTTGCTATAGAAATAACAATGTGAAAATTAGGGAGAAAGGAAAGGGGGAGAAAGGGAAAGGAAGTGCATATATATGAAGGTATAAAGTTAGTGTTCAATATGTTTGCTGAATAGATGTGAACAGATGATGAACAAAGGAAGATTCACTTATGACTTTGTTTCCATCTATTTGCAGTAGTTAAGGTTATGTGTCAACTTGTCTGGGCCTCGTTTTGAGTGGCTGGCAGCTGGATGTAGTTATTCCCCATGATGAAACTAGTAATCAACTCCATGGTGAAATATGGCGTGAGGCAGCTGCTTTAGGGATGTGGCCTGCTTCCAGTATATAAGGAGAAGCTTTGAGAATCATCTGGAGCTTTTTGGTATGCTTGGATGCTGAATGTAGCCAAGTCTTCATTCAGTAGTCTTCCAAGTTGCCTACAGATCTTGGGACTGTATCTGGACTTAAACTCGTAGCCTTCCATATTGTTTAATAATCTGAACACCATGCCATTTTACTTGTCGATCTTAGGTTTGTCAGCCTCAGCATCCAGCAGCTCTCTGAGTTAAAAGAAGCCTCTAGTTTCAGTGGGCTGGGAGCAAGAAGCAGAGCTGAAGGCCAAGGGTGAGGTGCTTTCACTCAGCCCAGAGAGATGGCACTCTGAAATCGGACTTCTAGTCTCCTAAACTGTAGGAGAATAAATCCCCATTTGTTAAAGCCATCTATTTATGGTATTTTCAGTTAGAGCAGCACTAGATGATCAAAACACCATCCAATATTCAGATCTCTGATATCAGCACTTACCTAAAACTAATCTGGTGTGATTAGGACACAAAGCTCATTTTCCTTTTTTTGGCATATCCCCTACCTGTTTGTAAGTTTGTCGTATTGTGGTGGCATGCATGCTGCTATGATGCTGCAAGCTATGCCAATAGTATTTTAAACTTTAGCTGGGTTTCCTGAAGTGGACAGGTTTCCGTGGAGTTTCTAGACTAAGACAGATTAGGAAGAAACACCTGGTAGTCTCCTTCTGAAAAGTGGCCAATGAAAATCCTGTGGATCACAATGGAACATTGTGTGATATAGTGCTGGAAGATAAGCCTCCTAGCTTGGGAGCCATGATAATGTCCTCAACAATGGTCTGAAAGATACTGATGATCATGAGGAGTAGGCAACATTTCATTCTAATGTGCATGAGGGTGCTGTGAATTGAAGCCCACTCAACAGCAACTAACAACTAACTAATCCTGCTTTATGGAGCAATGTGTGTAGTTCACTGAGATGACAATTTAACAAAGCACTCTGCCAAGATGGCAATACTTGCTATGCTTCTTTGGGGAGGATCTTTCCAAAACATGGGTAATAGATGCTCTGAACAGGCATATACTGGCAGTTATGCTGGTCATATGTCAAGAAGACAACTCCTCAACAACAGGCAAAAGGAAAGGTGACTGAAGAAAGAAAACAGCCAATTTCAGGAAAGTTCTAGAGCTCTGCACTGACCTCAGCAGTAGTCCTTCCCTGATTGGGCCAGCACTACACAGGATGCCTGGGAAACACTTGCAGATAAAGCACAAGCAATTCTTCAAGTCATAAATCCTAAGATGAGCCTCAAAAGCCATTTTTTTTGTTTTAATTGTACTCTCTAGAGTCTTATTTGTTACAAAACACTATCCCAGGGTATCTATAGCTATGGATGTCCATTTTAAGATTCATAACTCCACACAAATTAATGGAAATCAATAGAACCAGGAATCCAATATTCTTTATAATTAGTGAGAAATGTCGGTCTTCATCATAATCTAGGATGAGACCTGTTTCATCATGTGCAGAGACACTTTTCTGCACACTCGATATAAAAGACAAATATCACCATTTATGCCTCACTGGGCAGGTACATGAGGCAGAGTTATAAAGACAAATGAAGGTGGAGGGACTCTGAATGGGACTGGGGAGAAAAGGCACGGGAAGCCGAGAGGAAAATGGAAGGAAAGGAGAGCCGCCACTGCTCAGTCATGGAGGAAGTTACCCAAAGACAAGTTGCATGATTCCTGGGTGATCCCTGTTGTATTTAGACAGCTTCAGAGTGTAGGAGCTTCACAAGCCTTATTTAGATGTGTATGTTAGTGCTTGTCAGGAGATCTTGGTTAAAAAAAAAAAAAGTATGGCTTAACAGCTTGTTAAATCATGGTTGTATGATACACTTTTGTAGATGGCCACTGTCTTAAGGTTGGTCCCTTAGGAAACAGACTGTGAGATACAGATTGATGTGCAAAAAATTTCCTGGGAGGCACTGTAGGATCAACAATGTGGGCCATGGAAGGGAGTAGGATTAGGCAGAGGGAATAACTGCACTGCAACAAAGGCTTCAGCTGACCCAGGGGGAGCTGTGAAGCAGAGATGGTCCTTCAGAGTTGTTCTGCTTTTAGGGAGGCAGTGCTTTATATACCCTTGACATAGACTGTCTCCAGGGAGGGTGAGGTGGCTCTTTTTAGCAGAAAGCAATTCCTAGAGATGGAATCAACTGAGAACTATCAGCACTGATACTCCCAGAAGCAGGAGGAGCAGGTGTCTTAACCCTGAAGGACCCTGGGCAGCACACCACAGCATCCACAATCACCCATAGTTTAGAGTGCTCAAAGGTGCAATTCATATACAAAGCTATTAATAAAGTGCCACATCTGTTTTTTAGTGGTGCCAGTGTCTATAATTCCCGTTTAAGTAAATTTCCTTCTGTAGCCTCTTTGCAGAAAATTTCATTCTTCCCTACTAAAATCTGGCAGCTTGATTAGTCTGTTATTTACTCTCCATCCCAGAAGGAAATTGCTCATTTCCCTTATCCCACTCACCATGTCTCTTGCCACAAGATGACAGTCCACACTTTGAGCATGAAGATAAAAACACCTTTACTTCTAATGTCCCTCGTCCCTTGGTCACATTCCTATTTCTGGGACATGGCCAAGAGGAATTCTCATGAAATTCTCCTTCAGGTCATTCTATCCTTAGGATGTAAGGGTAACCAACTGATATCCAGGTCTACTAGTGAAATAAGACTAGGCACACTTTTTTTTTTTTTATATAAGGCAAATGTAATTGTAATGCACAGGGAAACAAGCACATTATTGTTATGTTTTCTGTTGTCTACATTTAACACTTATTAAGAAACTCTGCTGAGAGATGTTGGTGATTCCACTTCCCCTATTAAATATGAGGCAAACATCTACTATTTTCTATGCTTCTTCCTTAGAGGGTCAGAAGAATTAAGATCCAGAGACATGATGGGAGGAATACAACTTAATTGATAGGCTTCTGGTTGCTAATAACCAAAGTGTTGTCTCCTCAACTCTACTATAAGTTCACTGGATGTGTCTTATAGGTCCTGGTGTCTCCTAGGGCCCATGACAGAGCTTGCTGCTCATCTTGAATGTTCAGTGCCGACTGCCTGAAAAGTGTTATAACAATTCTGACTTATTCATTGGATAATGAAACAATTTAGAACAAAATAGCTATGAAATATTCAACTCCTTAAGAAAAGTACATGCTGTATTTGAAATACTATCTCATATTGATGTAGTCTTTTCTAATTAGGGCTAGGCTATTCATGCTACCATTCAAAGACTCAGTCAGGTGAGCACAACTCCCTGCTCATCTTCCTTCTAACAATTACCTAGTTTGGAGTCCATCCCTCAGATGGCTGTTCTCCTTAACATACTCCCTACATGGATTCTTAGCTAGATTATATGTTCTTTTTGAAGAAATATCTATCTTACTGGTTCATGGTTATTTTTATTTATACACATTTTTTTTTTTCTAACTCAAGATTAGCTATGAGTCAGAATCAACTTGACAGCAATGGGTAAAAACTGGTATACATATTCAGTGCTCAGTAAATGTTTGTTCAATTGATTTTGTACAGGTTTTTGAGGTATAAAAAATTCATACAATGAAATAGCAAAACAGAAAGAGAATTAAGCATTGCCTGCTACCACTAAGTTGATTCTAATGCATATTAAGTATATAAGACTGCCACATCTTTCTCCTGTGGAGTGGCTGGTGGGTTTGAACTTCCAACTTTTTGGTTAGCTGCCCAATGCTTAACCACTACACCACCGAGGCTCCTTTAAAAGGAGACTTGTTGCAAAAATGCAAAACAGAAGGCTCAACATAATTTCAGGAGCTTCAGTTCTGGCTCTGAGCTTCCAAGAAGCCAATGAGAAAAATAAACTAAGAATTGCTCTAGTTCTTAGCAGAAAGAAGGAAGCAGAATAGAGCTAACAAAGCAATGCCTAGAATGATTCTGAAAGATTTTTCTCACAAGCTCTTCTATAGAGATGGATGCAATTAACATTTTTCAGAAAATGAAGTCGGAAATTATCTGTTGCTTCCTACAGTACCTTTCCCAAAATATTAAGTCATGTCCTCTTATCCCTAATGTGCTGCACAGTAGCAGCTGCTAGATTAAAAAAAAAAAAAAAAAAAAAAAACGTTATTAGCATTGACAGTCCTGGTTCTACTCCCATTTCCTCTTTAAGAATACTCTCCTTTTTACCTATCTTTATGCTTTGAAACTTATCCTTTCTTCAAAGCTTATCTCAAAACTGATGCCTGGCATCCATGAAGCTTTCTTTAATCACATTGATTGTCTAATTCTGTATCCATGTGATGGTAGTAGTACCAAGCACCACAGAAAGAGCTGGAGATAAAACAATGAATAAGACAAAATTTTTGCCCTCATTAAGCTGATATTCTAGTAAGGGAGACAGACAATGAATCTGAAAGCAAATACCATTGCTTTTGGAATATCAAAATTGCCAGGCACAGTGCTAACTATAGAAAGTGAGTAATGAAGGTTGCCCTTAAGTGCACATACAATACAGATAAATGTGTCATTCTCAATTTCACTTAAGAAATCAAATCACTTAACTGAATCCAAGAATTTGTAAGACTAAGCTACTAACAAGAGAAGTCAGATAAGCCAGAGAAGTTTATAAACAACACATTTCTGGTACAATGGATATAGTGAAAAGATGTTTACCTGTTTCTCTGAAAAGCAATGTATCTTTTGCCTGTAGAACCCTAAAACTTTTATTAGGAAATGGGGCAAACCCTCATCTTTTCAGAAATGTAGGTTATTCCCTAACCAGGGTAAAACGTATTGCTCCATAAAATGTCAACATCAAAACAATATAGAAAAAATAATTACAGACAGTGTTAGTGTTGTAAGCTGATAAGGACCAGATGGTCTTTTGTATTTATGGTTTTCCTTGTGCATACAAATGCTTTGGGGATCTAATTAGCCTTCTACAAAACTCAAACTGGGTAATTACTATCATTATCCCCTTTACAAATAAATCTGAAGTCTAAACTGCAATTATGTTTTTTATCTTACATTTGGTATTCACATATTTTAAGAATTGTTCTTTGCTATCTCCTCAGAAAACTTCTTAACATGGGCTGAAGTAAATAAAGTGCAGGAGGATTATAAAAAACATTTTTGAAAAATGGATCGCTCTGTTTGAGGAAAGTGCTGACAACCACTGAAGCACTTTCTCCACCGGAGTCCTGCTTCTGTCACATTTTCACTCCCCTCAAGAATAAAGCCCCTGTTCTCTGAGACTTTCTATTTCCACTTATGCTTCGCACAGCAAAAGAGAAGCATTTCTACATGGAGACATAACCAGTCACACATGTTCCAGAAAGGACTCTCTGCAAGATGCAATGTGGCAGCCATTTCAATTAACTTCTGACTCTGCCCCCAAAGTGCAATACTTGGGCTGGCGAGGAGCTATGAAAAAGTAGCCGTGCACATAATAAGCCTGCATTTCGTCTTTATTGGTTTTTTGGCCTCAGGACAGTCAAGTCACATGGCAACAACATCTCTGTAGTGCAAGGCAAGGAGACATAATCATGTGCGTCAGTGAACTTGTAATAGAGAATTCATCAAAATCTTTCTTCAGCCAGGAGTGCATGAAAAGGTGGCGTTAGGAAGCAACATTTTCTTTAAGGTGCAGGGCTAGGGATTAGAGGTTATCAAGGGATGTGTGTCTTCCTTGGCAGGAGAAAACATGGGCAGTGACAGGCATCAGGAACTACCTCTTCTGCAGCTCCCTGTGAGGAGGGTCAAGAGTATTCAGAATGTCTGGCTGACGTAACATAATTTAGCATCATGATTACTGATCCGGATCATGATTACTGATCCGGAGGGCAAAATCCTAAAATAGTTGACAGAGGGAAAAATCAGATGATGAACTAGAACTGAGGGAGCTGCTTGGCACTGAAGAGGCACTTCTACTAAAGAATGATGGTATATGTCAACTCTGGCTTCAGAGGCGATCTCCCTGGCCTGACAGAAGAATGGCTCTGGGGCTTCCACCTCAGCCCTCAGCTCCAGAGATTGCCCCAGGCTGTCCTGGTAGATAGCAGTGCAGGTATCTGGGCAGGGATAAGAATGGTGCAAGGTCAGCACTATCTCCTTCCAGATATGACAGCAGGAGAAAAGAATCTCAAAGGCATATATTCTTTCCTTCATTTATTCAGCAAGTATTTACTAGGCATCTCTTTAGTGCTGTGCACTATGTGAGTCAATTTGTGCAACTTCAGATGTCAATAAAACATTGGACTTACCACTATCATCACCATTTTCCAATCAGAAAAGGCTGTAGAGACCCAACTCGACACTGTCACAGTCAAAAGTAAAGAGAGACAGTACTGAGGGCCTGGAGTACATGGGCACAAGCAGTAGAGGGATCAGTATTCATTATGCAAGGATGGTTCCCCCATCTCTGAGAATATGTAGCTCCATGTTATAACACCTTAACATTTATTTGGACAGCTGTTTTAATAATCTACAGTGTATTTTCACCTTCATGCTTCCATTTGAAATTATGACTTGTGGTATTATGTTAAATTTACAGATGAAGAAGACAGATCAGAGATATTAAGGGACTTGCCCAAAGCTACACAGCAAGTAAGAAGCTTAAGCAAGACTCACACCCAGGTCTTATAAAAGACCTGGACTTTCTAGACACTACACTGTCTGATAGGGTGTTTTGGTTACCTTGTGCTTCTCTAACAGAAAATACCACAGGTCGGTGGTTTTAGCAAACAGGAATTTATTCTCTTACAGTTCTGGACCCTAGAAGTTTGAGTTCAAAGTGCCAAGCTCTAGGGGCTGTGGGAAAGCCCCTTGACCTTGAACTTCAGCTCTGCCTCTTGCTCCTGACCCACTGAAGCTGGAGGCTTTCTTCATTCAGGCAGCGTCTGGCTGCTGAGCTGACAAAGCCAAGGTCAAGAAGTAAAGAGGCACAGTCCCAATATTACCAAACAACATGGCAGGCCACCAATTCAAGTCCATTAACAGTCCCAAGATCAGCAGACAACATGGCAGGCTGATGAACAATGACTTGGCTACATGCAGGATTCAAGCATGTCAAAAGCTACAGACCATTCCCAACACTTCTCCTTATATACTGGAAGCAGACCATATCCCTAAGGCAGCTACTCAGCTGCTCCAGTAGATTCCACCAGGGTGATGATTACTAGTCTCACCATGGGGAATAACTACATTCAGCTGCTCAGCCAAGCTGACACATAAGCTTAACTACCACATGGGGGCTTTTATTGAAGCCTCTGAGCAGAAGTTTGAGCCCACGTGTAAATCAATGCATGGCTTTCTGAGTGGACTGGTTGGCTGCCCCAGGTTGTCAGATATCTCAAATATCCCTGTGCATCTGAGGGTGCAGCCCCAAAAGCCCAATGGAGAAGAATTCAAATCAGAACAGACCAGGGTAACTTCATTAATTTCCCACCTGTGTAGCAAAAAGAGCAAAGACTTTTTAGTCTGCAGAGACAGGTTCAAGTCCCAGGGTGGTCCAGATGAGCTCCAAGTAACTTAACCTCTTTGAAACTTGGCATACTCAAAGGTAATCAATCATACCCACCTCATAGGGTTACTATGGAGATCAAATAAGATGATGCAGATAAAGCACCAGTGCAATGCCTGGCACAGAGTAAGGGTTAGTTTTGTTCCTCTCTCCATCAGATTCCCTGTGGCCTTTGTTCTAATCTGTAGGGGGTAAGACCGTTGTTCTTAAGAGTTCCCATTATGGGAGTGCCTCAGAACTCTAGCCACTTAGGGGAAGACTTATTGCTCATTAAATGTTAGGGCATTGGAGGGAAATGTCTGCTCTGACACTGTCTGCTGTCCAGGAACCAAAGACCTCCCCCACCAAGGGGTGAGAAGTGAAAAGCCATGTGTTAGTGCTCTCCAGAAATGTTCAGGCAACCCTCCAATAGGCAGCAGTGTCTCATTAGTGCCCTTGTTTAAAGATGAAAATTAAAGGAGAAAAGATAATAGCAACCATCTCTGGAATATCATGAACATTTCTTGCTGATTTCAAAATATAGTCTGAATCTCTAGTTAGGATGAAATCCAAAGACCCTCTCCATGTCCACTTGGCAAAGTGGGCTCCCTGCCAGTCAAGCAGTTGTAGAGGTACTAGACAATAATTGAGATGACAGTCCATTTTTGCACTGGAGGTTAAAATATCAACTTGTATCAGTGCTGTGTCCGGATGCTGATGCCCCCTGCCAACTTGCTGGGTTTTGCTGATGACAACTAAAGGGATAGTTGGCTATGCTCCAGCATGGAGCTTCTTTATGTCAGAGCATTAGGGGACCCAGACCAAGCACGGTCAGGGCGTTGATGGGAAAGAGGATGAGTCTTAAGGCCAAGGCAGATTTAGTAGGTACTTTTTTCCTCTAGCTGCATCTGTGGCTGTCTTGGATCAGTTCCTCAGGTTTTACAAAGATAAATCACAAAAGTATGTTCACAAGCCCCTTTCTCAAATACATGTAGCATGTGACCTCCCATAGCTGTTACCATTTGCAAGGATGCACAGGTGTTCCAGGTTGAACATATGCCTTTTGTAAGAATTCAATCTCTCTCAAGTGTTCCTCGTGACCTCCTATCAATCTCTTTTTTCTATGGGTCTCAGCGTTTCAGTAATATTTGGTGTTGATGCAATTTTCAGCTATTAACAATGGCTGTGTTTGTTTGCTTATATTTTAAAGAGCTTGTAACACATTTTACTTTCAAACATAACATAAATGATAAAGTACCAGAATGGTTTTAGTGTGTGCTTCTAATATGCATGTGTGTGTACATATATATATATATATACACACACATATTTAATGTGCGTATGTCTATATCTATTATCTATATATGTATCTATGCAATTCCTGGGTGGTGAGAACAATTAATGTGTTCAGTTGCTAACTGAATAGCTGGAAGCTCAAGTCCCCTCAGAGGCACCTCCAAGAAAGGCCTGGAAATCTACTCCTGAAAAGTCAGTCACTGAAAATCCTGTGGAGTAGAGTTCTACTCTGACATTATGGATTCATCATGAGTTGGAATTGACTTTATGGTAAATCATGGTATTTTCAATTGCCTAATACACATGTGAAAGCTGAACAGTGAATAAGGAAAAGTGAAGAAGTATTGATGGCTTTGAATTATGGTGTTGGCAAAGAATACTGAACACACTGTGGACTGCCACAAAAATGAACAAATCTGTTTTAGGAGAAGCACAGCCCAAATGATTCTTAGAAGTAAGGATGGTGAGACTTCATCTTACATCCTTTGGACATGTTATTAGGAAGGACCAGTCCCTGGAGAAGGAGATTATGGTTGGTAAAGAAGAGGGTCAGTGGAAAAGAGGAAGATCCTCAATGAGATGATTGACACAGTGGCCAGAACAACAGGACCAAATAGAGCAACATCTGTTAGGATGGTGTAGGTCTGGACAGTGTTTTGTTCTGTTACACAAAGGGTTGCTATGAGTTGGAACCAACATGATGGCACCTAACAACAACAACAGCATGCGTGTGCGCACACACACACATATGTATGTTGTTAGGTGCTGTCGAGTCAGCACCAATTCATAGCGGTTCTATGTACAACAGAACGAAATTCTGCTCTATCCTCTGCCAGCCCCCAAATCCTTGCTATACCTGAGCCTGTTATTGCAGTCACTGTGTCAATTCATCTCATTGAGATCTTTCCCCTTTTTCACTAACCCTGGTGGGAATAAGGAGCTCTGGTGGTGTAGTGCCTAGGGCATTTGACTGCTAACCAGAAGGCTGGTGGTTCAAACCGCCAGCCACTCCCAGAAGGAAGGGTGGGCAATCTACTTCCGTAGTGACACCGCCTTGGAAACCCATGAAAGCTATGATTTGGGACTGACATGACAGCAGTGAGTTTGTCACTTTACCAGAGAATGGTCTCTCTGACAACAGGACCAAAGTAGGTGAGATGAAGTCTGGCCATTGTAGCTTCTAAGGAGCATTCTGACTATACTTCTTCAAGGACAGATTTGTTAGTTCTTCTGGCAGTCCATTCAGTATTCTTTGCCATAAATAAAAAGTATCAACTCTTCTTCGGTCTTCCTTATTCATTGTCCAGCTTTCACATGCATATGAGGCAATTGAAAATACCGTGCCTTGGGTTAGGCACACCTTAGTCTTCAAAGAAACACCTTTGCTCCTCAGCACTTTAAAGAGCTCTTGTGCAGTAGGTTTGCCACATGTAAGTAAAGTATTATACAGAAATATAATCACCTGGGATCTGAATTTGTCACCATCCTTAGTTGCATAATGGAACTCAAAACAAGAGAGACTGACCCACTGGTCAGCTATATCTAATAATGTCTTTACATGGGAGAAAGAAACAAGGGCACTGGGAATGAATGGAAAATGGAAGATGGGGGAAAAAATGGGAGAAAGAATCCTTAAATGTTAGCAAAGTTAGGCTACATGAAAGAATTTGAGCTACTTATATTAATGAAGGGAGCTCTGGTAGCGTAGTGGCTAAGGCACTTGACTGCTAACCAGAAGGCTGGCGGTTCAAACCCACGAGCCACTCCTCGGAAGGAAGATGGGGCAATCTACTTCCGTAGTGATACTGCCTCGAAAACCCAAGAAGGGGTCGCTATGAGTCGGGTCTGACTCAATGGCACGTAACAATAACAACAACATATTAATGAAATACACATTCAAAGGTGAGTGCGCAGTATGTTCAATACTCAAACTTAGACGTGAAACTTTGAGTAGTGATCCACACAAATAGTTTCATAATCCATAACTTATTTTATGTGTATGCACTTAGCATAAATTTTCTCATATATTTTTCTAAATATTCTAGTAATAACCACAAAATAATAGTGAACATGGTCATAAGTAATAATCACTGAGTATTTACTATGATTCAGGTATCAGGCTCAACCCTTTATCTTATTTACCATGTACGTACAGAAATCCTGTGAGGAATGTGTCACCATTTCTGTTTTTCAGACTAAAAAAAACAACTTATGTTCTGTGAAGTGAGGTAACTAATCAGCAGGAGGAACAGGCCTCTCTCCACAGTTGTCAGCCTGCAAAGCTCCTGACCCAAACCAGTACATAGTAGGCCTGAGAGCAGGCAGAACCTTCAATCTGTTGTAGTATTCTTTTGACTACCCACAACCAGTTGGAAGACCCTGATGTAGCCTATCCAAATTCACTGCCAAAATAAATTTAAAGACAAGGAAAACAATTTTAAAAAAATGCACAAATGAAGACTGCCAGGAACTGGGAAGCATTAAAAGGATGAGTAAGGTTTAGACAGGTAGGGTTGGGGAAACGGGCATTCCAAGGAGGAGGATCTAAAAGTGGCAGAATTCAGGCATGTTTGGGAACATGGCAGGCTTTGTGGATCACACAGCAGGAAATGAGGCTGGAAAAGGCAGACTGGTATCTACCATGGAAGCTTCCAATGTCAAACTCATTACACTTAGTGTATTTTCAAACACTTCCTGTAAGGTTATTAAATAAATTAAATTTCCTCTCCAGATTAAAAACAAACAAAAGGTTGAAGAGTGAAATATGAGAAACATCCATGCAGGCCATAACACAAAGGATTAATTGTCAACACCAATAGAATCTGCCTGTAAATGGCATAGCAGGCTGGCAGGTGATCGCAGAGCACAAGACGAAAATTGGAAGACCCCCAAGAAGGCAAACTCATTCTCACTGATGAAGTAAAGTCACACAATTCTTTGAAATTTCTTTAGCAAGGGTGGTCTTTCTATACTCAGGTATATTGCCAAGGACCATGTTCAGACACTAAATGGCTCCCGGCAGAGTGGGCAAGCCAGGTGGTTTGGGGATCTCAGACAGAGAGATAGGTAAGTGATCCTGATTTGTTTCACAGCCACATGCAGTGCTATTTGTAGAGAACTTCAGAACTCTGTGGTGCTCCTTAACCCAGTATTCAAATTCCTTAGAGTCTAATTTACTAAACTTATAGAAATCAGCCTATTGCTCCATGATGTAAGGAGAATGGTGGACATCATTAAAGTCAGTGTCCGATAATCTTGCTCTAGAGTGGTAGATACTAAATCTGAAGCCACTGACATTTTTTAAGTCTAAGAGGGTGTTTGTAGTCATTATTTCTTCCCTCTCACACATATGGTGATTTTACGTATTACAGAAGGGCTAGCAGAGCAAGGGGGGATTTGGTGTAGAACGCAATGCAACCTAACTTAATTAATCAGTCTGGGCCTCTAGCTATTAGCATCAATATACTTGCCATATTATAATAACTACTTCAGGCATTAATCTGGAGAAATGTGGGTATATAGGGAATGAAATATCCTGATCGCCTTTGGGTATGGAATCTGTATCTTACTAGTTAGACATGGCTTATGTCAGACTAGTGTGGCTCTAAGAAACAGACAATGAATTGATGAGCATTAAACCCAAAACATGACTAATATCACTACTAGAATACCCACTGGGTTTCCTTAAGGATTGTTGAAATTTCAGAAGAAGGGTACTGGAAATCAGGTATGCTCCTCACAATTAGTCAAGATTCACTTACTCCTTCGTGTAAACAATCAAGAAAAATTAGATTCATATTGAAATGTCTTCTTGGCTTCTGAAAGATATTACTGACAATGACATTTGGCATGAGTCAGGCAATTTCCTTGATTCAGTTCTAAAGTCCTTGTTGTTGTTGTTGTTATTTGCCATCGAGTTGGACCCAACTCATAGCGACCCCTCCTTGGGTTTCTGAGGCAGTAGCACTACGGAAGTAGATTGCCCTATCTT
Organism: Orycteropus afer afer; assembly: GCF_000298275.1. Taxonomy (NCBI): domain Eukaryota; kingdom Metazoa; phylum Chordata; class Mammalia; order Tubulidentata; family Orycteropodidae; genus Orycteropus; species Orycteropus afer. Next base: position 4,426,622 of record NW_006921634.1, on the reverse strand, counting down.
CCTTCTGAGGAGTGACTGGTGGGTTTGAACCGCCAGCCTTCTGGTTAGCAGTTAAATGCCTTAGGCACTAAGCTACCAGAGCTCCCTCTAAAGTCCTTAGTAGGCCCAAATATGTTGGAGGAAGTAGAAAGGACCACATTTCAGTACTCATGCACATTTAGATTTAAATATCATAGCACCAAACATTGCTTTTCCAATTAAAAAATCTGACTCCATGAAGTCCAAATTTAAGATACAGTATAACTGAATTCATTTAGACATGAAGGAAGAATCAGAGAGATGTCATCAAAAGTGATAACCATGATGGCATACACTTGACATTTTAGCTAAGGCAAAGTGACGTGGAAACAAGAGCAAAGGGAAAAAAGTGCTACAAGGCCCCTGACTACTTTATTGCATGTGGGTCAAGATCATGCTCAATAAATCATAAGACACCTGATTTCAGAGTTATGTATATACTTTCCTACACATGCCTATTTGATCTCCATATCATTTGATGTAACTTAATGATAATATGCAAAATTCATCTGATTAGCCTGTCTAAGACTACCTCTCAACTTTTTTGAAAGACATTGTAGTGAGCTCTCTTTATTGCAAATTAAAGTCAATAACATCCATGTGGTGAGAGTACTATTTCCACATGTCCATGATGCCTGTCACAAATGCATCCAACATAACACAAAATAGCAGGCTTCCCAAATCTCAATAGTGCCTGCCACCTGAAAGAAGGATAGGCAGTATATTAAGGCAAAAAAAAAAAAAAAAAAAAAAAGCAATAGTCAAACAAGGTGCAGCTTTTGCTGAGAATTAAATTTATTTCCAGGAGCTCCCTATGCCTGGCATGCTACTTCATTTATTTTAAAAACAAAAGCCCCGTGTATAATGAGAAGATGTCATTATACAGACACATGATAGAGTTAGAATCATTTCCATGATACAGGAAATATTCAGGAGCTCAGCAAGGAAAGATAAACTCCATTATTCACAATTACCTTGCTCTTTTTTCTTGGGGGATTTTCATAACCACACAGAGGCAAATACTCACAAAGTACCTCCCCTTCTTACTGCATGCTCATGTTAGACCATAGTCTACTTGGCTGCTGAATGGAAATGAAATTTTCAGTTGCTATTTGCCAAGTTCTGCTTTGCAGAAAGCATTCATCATTTCAGTAGCATCAATTAGGAAGATATCCTTTAAACCCCCCAAAACTACAAGCCTATTACCATTGGACACATTCTGATTCATAGTGACTCTATAGGATAAGGCAGAACTGCCTCATTGGGTGTCCAAGGCTGTAATTTTTACAGGAGTAAAATGTTACATCTTTCTCCTGACCAACAGTTTGGAACTGCCATTTTGGTTAGCAAATGTTTTAACCACTGCAGCATCAGGAAAAAAAAACCTCACTGCCATCAAGTCGGATCTGACTCATAGCGACCCCTCCTTGGGTTTCTGAGGCGTATCACTATGGAAGCAGATCACCCAATCTTTCAATCACTGTTACCAGAGCATCATCAGAGTTCCTAGACATCCTATAGTTATGCTATTCTTTGCAGCAATTCACTGTAAAAGTGAGAAAACTTAATCTCTGCAGCAAGGTAGGAGGCAGGTTACATTGTGTATTCAGACAGAGTACAATTGCCCCACAGGGTTCCAAGGCTGTAAATATTTATGGAAAGGAGCTTTAGTGGCACAGTGGGGAAGGCATTTGCCTGCTAACTAGTAGGTCAGTGGTTCAAACCCACCAGCAGCTGTTCCATGGGAGGGAGATGAGGCAATCTACTTCCGTAAAGATCTGCAGCCTTGAAAACCCAGTGGGGATCACTATGAGTCAGAATTGACTAGATGGCAGTTGGTTTTTTTTTTTTTTTTTTTAATCTTTATGGAAGCAGACTACCTTATCTTTCTCCCCCAGAGAGGCTGGTGGGTTCAAACCACTGACCTTTTTCGGTTGGCAGCCGAATGCTTTAACCACTGCCTTACCTGACCTCCTCTATTTATAGCCAAGATACATTATATTTTTTTTGGGGGGGAGGGGTAGAATTGGTCATTAAGTCATTTGAACAATGAAATGGCTGAAGTAAACAATGAAAAGACCCACCTGCATTGTCGCTGTGGTTCTTTTGAGAGAAACAGGCTTACTGAGCAATCTAGTTTGCTTCCCACACCTAAACAAAAGAAAAGTTCTAAAGCCTGAAGCCCAGTGCAAGCAGAGCCTCCAATAAATTCCAAACTGTGCTGCTCAATAGAAAGCCCAACAGCTGTTATGAATCTTGTTGACCTTATTATCTCTTTTTTATAACACATTGATTTCTCCTTTATTGTTGGATCTTTGTTTCTCAGAGACTAGTAAATGCCCAAGGATATTTTTGAGAGCTGCTAAAACTCACTGCCCAACACTTAGGATGATGTAATTTGTCTAAAATCTACCTAATCCTCTCAAGCCATGCTCCTCCTGATGCAATGAGTACTTTAAACAGATACAATGACTGAAAGGAATTGCAATTTCTGAAGAACCCTGACTAGAACATAGGTTATAGATAAAATCATGACACATCTCTGACTTACAGAAGGAAGAGTCCGTGGCTTAACCTAGCCTCATTTTCTTTTGCCCAATCACAGATCGTAGCCAAACTCAAAGGGCTCCATTTAAGAATGGAGGGCCTTGCAGGAACTGCTTACATCTCTAAGGCTTTGTTAGTGAACATCCAATGACCCAGTATGCTCTTCCAAAAGAAATTATCACCACTTCATATTGAAATATTTATTTTGAGTTCTAAGACAGAACATTTTTCTCGTATGCTTTAATCTTCTCCTAACACAAAAGACTGTAACTATTTAAGTCACTCTAGTTACATCAAAAGAGAATAATCAGTTTCTGTTCAGTACTAGCTGAGTTAAATAGCAGCTCTGTTTCCAGAAAGATAATAATGTCAAAAATTAGAGAGAAAACAGCAGGCATTCTGAGGAATTTAAATGTTGAATAAATGGCTGGAAGGTGCTTCAAAGTCAATTTAAATAATTTTTTTTTTAAATTACACCCTGAATTGAAGCCTAAGAACTCTTTTTCTCTATATATAATTAAAACATAATGCTGACGAACTCATCAGACAGTGATTCCTGATATTTTAATAATAAAGTAGGATCCTCTCATGATATGGCTTATTATTAAATATATCTGAATGTAGTACAGAGTAAATCAATTCCAGTAGAAAAGGAACTACAGTATACAATAAAAGCCTGGTTCAACACACTCTTCTATAAAAAAGGCTCCTTAATATCAGTGAATAGAAGATGTCCTGCGGAAACTTTTTGTCTTAAATATTCAGAGGAGTGGTAAGTCAGTTGATTTTGTTAGTTACTGTCAGGTGGGCAATGACCCATGAATGAGAGAACAAGCATTCCCTGGTTCCATACCATCTTCACAATTGTTGGTGTGCTCAAATCCACTGTTGTTGCCACTGTGTATTTTGAGTACCTGCCAACCCAGTAGACTCAACTTCCAGCACTATATCAGACAATGTTCTGTTGTGATGCACAGGGGGTTCACTTGCGAATTTTTGGAAGTACCAGAGTGTCAGGCATTTCTTCCTAGTCTGTCTTAATCTGGAAGCTCTGCTGAAACCTGTCCACTAAGGGCTGTTTTGCTGATATTTGAACTACTGGTGGCATATCTTCTACATCATGTTGTTGTTGTTGTCAGGTGCTGCTGACTTGGTTCTAACTTAGTGACCCTATGTACAACAGAACGAAACACTACCCAGTCATGCGCCATCCTCACAATTGTTGCTGTTTGAGCCCATTTTTGCAGCCATTGTGTCAATCCGTCTCATTGAAGGTACTCCTCTTTTTCACTGACCCTCTACTTTACCTATCATGCTAATCCTTCTCCAGAGACTGGTCCCTCCTTAAAACATGTCCAAAATACCTAAGACAAAGTCTCATCATCCTTGGTGGTAAGGATCATTCTCACTATACTTCTAAGACAGATTTATTTGTTCATTCTTCTGGCAGTTATGATAGATTTAATACTCTTCACCAATGTCATAAAGCAAAGGCACCAATTCTTCAGTCTTTCTCATTTATTGTCCATCATTTGCATGCAATATGAAGTGACAGGAAATACTATGGCTTAGGAAAGGCATACTTCAGTCTCAAAGTGACATCTTCGTTCTTTAGCACTTTAAAGAGGTCTTTTGAAGCAAATTTGACAAATGCAATATATCCTTTGATTTCCTGATTGCTGCTTCCATGGGCACTGATTGTGGATCCAAGTAAAATGAAATCCTTGACAACTTCAACCTTTTCTCCATTTATCATGATGTTGCTTATTGGTCCAAATGCAAGGATTTTTGTTTCATGCTGAGGTGTGATCTACACTAAAGGCTGTAGTCTTTGATATTCCTCAGTAAATGCTCATGTCCTCTCACTTTCAGGAAGCAAGGTTGTGTCATCAGCATATTGCAGATGATTAATGTAGCTTATCACGTAAATATAAATGCTAAAACAAAGACTTCAGTTAATTTTTATCATAAAAGGCAGCAGGTATGAAATAAAATAAATGTAGAGAATAAGAATAGGTGACAATGCCCTATAGAACATGAGATACTTCTTCAGAAGCAGTGAAAATAGATGTACGTTCTTACAAAGCCACCTCTCTCCTGTACACTAAGACATGTGTCTCTCCACAGACTGAGGAATTGAGAGGTATTTCCTTTTGACCCAAGGCCTGGAATAGGTATTAACCTTTGATTACACATCCACAGCCAAATTTGAAAGAACAAATTTACTGGCCAGAAGGTGAAATCCCATCAACGCTTCTCTGCCTCCTGCCTCTGAGCCTGCAGCACACTGAACTTCCAAGATGACACTGAGAGAGGGCTGTGTTCTATTATAGGAACCTGTGTACAGTCATATCGTGTTTACCTTCTTCGCAGCTCTCCTCTTGCATCTCCCTGAAGGGGACCTGGCCCTGGTAGGCCTTAGTTAAAGTCTGCAGAGTAGAAGTGACTGTCTAACCTTCAGAAACAGTCAAGATAAATTTAATAAATGCTTTTTGAAACTAATTTCCAGGGGGTAGTTTACCCATTTGTTGTCTCTGTTCATCCCCTTGCTACAATTCCTTCTCCAGTAACCCACCTGCTTTTTGGCCATTTTGCCTCTCATTAGCACCTTTCATGAATGTTCTGGGAAGAAAGAGGATATGAAATTCAAATGACTGCTGGCTTGAGACCAGTAAGAGACAGAAAATACTGACTGACTTGAGATTTTTATATTATCTGTGATTTAAATTATCCATATCATGCCTGGTCCTCATTAGCATGGATTGTCAAGGTCTTACTAGACTGGCTATATTTACTACATGGCAAGTTATACAGAAAACTACCATACATGTCTTCACAGATGATATATATTGGTGATCTTTCATTAAGGGTGGCTGAAGCAAAGAAAAATACTGCAAATATAATCCTAAAAACAGTAGCTGTTAACACAGTTTTTCAAATGTCACCTATCATCCATGGCTACACTAATAACCCCTTATTTAAGCTGGTATATTTTCTCCGAGACATTGAAAATGCTATTTGTACATAATGCAGTTATCCAAGAGAGCCAGAAAAGCCATCAGGTTTTAGAAAGGAGAGAGAGTTAGAGAGAAGTTGGGAGGCTTCTATAATGTAAAGAAGAAATGGAAGTTCTCAATTCTCCTAAGTCATAAGGTGACTGGACAAGCACTTACTGCCCTGAGCTATACCTTCTGCTTGTGCATGGTGTTATTGTTGCTGTTGCTGTTAGCTGCCCTTGAGTCAGCCCCATGCACAATGGAACAAAATGCTGTCTGGTCCTGTGCCATGCCCATGACTGGTTGCAGATTGGGCCACTGGGCTTGTTTTGGTTCTCTAGTGCTGCTATCACAGAAATACTATAAATGGATATCTTCAACAAACAGGAGTTTATTCTTTTACAGATTAGGAGGCTAAAAACCCAAGTTCAAAGTACTAGCTCTAGGGGCTGGATGAAAGCCATTCAACCTTGGACTTCAGCTCTGCCTCCCATTCCAGACCCACCAGAGCTGGAGGCTTTTTCTGACTCTCCCAGCTGGGGCTGCTGAGGCTGACAAACCTAAGATCAACAGGTAAAATGGCACAGTCCTAAGATTAGCAGGCAACATGGCAGGCCACTGAGATGAAGATTTGGCCAAATACAGGATCCAGATGTGCCAAAAGCTAGAGACCTTTCTCAAAAACCAAATCAAAAACTCACTTCCATCAAGTCAGATCTGACTCATAGTGACCCCTCTTTGGGTTTCCAACGTGGTATCACTATGGAAGTAGATTGCCCAGTCTTCCTTCCAAGGAGCGGCTGGTGCGATTGAACCACCAGCCTGCTGGGCATCTCCTTATATACTATTGGCAGGCTACATCCTGAAGGCAACTATTTAGTTGCTCACAGCAGATCCCACCATGGAACTGATTACACTACATTCAATTTCATCATAGGGAATAATGGCATCCAGCTCCCAGCCACTCAAAACCATGGCACAGCCAAATTGATGAACATTAATTACAACAAGGCTTTGAATGGCCGATTTTCAAAAATAGATCACCAGGCCTTTCTTCCTACTCCATCTTAATTTGGAAGCCCCATTGAAACCTGCTTAGCATGATAGCAACACACAAGCCTCCACTGACACGTGGGTTGTGGCTATGCTTGAAGTGCATTGGCCAGGAATTGAACTTGGGTCTCCTGTATGGAAGGCAAGATGTCTACTGCATGGTATACTAATGATAAAAGAAATGACAGGTTTTAATTTTCCAATGACATTTCATTGCAGCAAATATTCCTACTTTGTGAAAATCTAACAGAGAAATCAAAGATTCTATGAGAACACTGTCATAGTGACCTTTTAAGACAGAGAAGACCCAAGCCACAATGATAATGCCAATAATACACTGTTAATCTGAACAGTTCAGGAAGAGAATATACCAGTCTGAGTAAATCATTGGAAAGTAGAAACCCATAGCAATGAAGTTACAGAATGGACATTTTAAAACAAAATACCCTGCTCTCTCCATGTGAGGGAAGGATTGTAGCTGACCTAGTTTGGTGCTGAAGACCTGAAGGAGGGAAATAAATTGCAAGAGTTAATACTGATTAACACCAATGCCTCTCTGGTTACTGGAGTTCAGATTTTAAACACTCCAGCCCTCAAACTCATGGCTTTATATTTTTGAACTGTAAGTAAGAATTTCCGTAGAATCTGTGTGCTGGATTACCCATGCTTTCATTTAACCAACTCTATTGATCACCTAGGAACCCTGATGTTAAAAATGCTGGGCTGCTAGCCAAAAGGTAGGCAGTTCAAACCCACCAGCTCCTCTGCCAGAAAAAGATGTGGCAGTCTGCTTCTGTAAAGACTTACAGCCTTGAAAACCCTATGGGAACAGTTCTAGTCTATTCTATAGGGTCACTGTGAGTCAGAGTCAACTCATTGGTAGTGGGTTTGGGGTTTCTTGGCTATTGATAACCTGGCCAGGCATTGAACTAGATGCTGATAATTGGAAGGAAGAAGGCATATTTTCTAACTTTATGGACCTAGCCATCCAATAGGAGTAGCAAGAACATAAATTACTGCTAGATACCTGGGAGAACCTGTTAGAAATCTGTCACAAAGGGGAAGAAACACAGTGCAGAAATATTTAGGATGAAAACAAAGGATTTGGTAATTGTTTAATGTTGGAGGTGAGGAAAATTAAACAAGAATGCCTTCAAGTTTCTAGCTTGGTTGATAGTGAGATCCTTGCTGGGGGGAAACATACAATGGAAGATTTAATGAGAAAGCAATAGGTTCAGCTTTGTACAAGCTAAGCCGAAGGAGCTTATAGGGGATCCAGACACATGTACTCAGCACACAGACATACCTATGAATCTGAAGCTTAGGTGAGAGATGGTGAAGGTTGTAGACAAACGTGGATGTCATTACCATATCTGGTGGTAGTTACATCACTAGAATACAGAAACCTGTTCAGAGTCTATAGGGCAACACGATTATATGCTGATTATGGTAACCTGAGGAAACCAATACTTAAGAGGTAGTCTCATGACAGAATCTGTGAAGGACACCAAGAAGGAAATGTTGAAGAGGACAAAGGAATGACTGGAAGAGCATGGTGTCATGGGAGCCAAGAGAAGGCAGAGTTCCAAGGAGGAAGGGGCCCCCTATCCAGTGTTCTATGTGGACCCAAATGTCCACTATTTTCAGTAATTAGGAAGGAGGGTGATCCTGGCAAGAACATTTTCACTGGAGTGAGAGGTAGAAAAGCTAGGCTGAGAAAAGTTGATGAATGAATTAGAAGTGAGGAAGTAAGTGACAATGAGTACAAATTAGTGTTCCACTACCTGATATCAAATCAGAATCATTCAGGAAGCTTGTTCAAAACCAGATTCCTGGGCCATACTCTGCAACTTCTGAGTCAAAACCTCTGAATGGGAGCCTAGGAATCTGCATCTGCATTTTAACAAGCTTCCTGGGTGATTCTGATGTACAAGAAGGTTGAGAACAGAAAACTATTTTTCAAGACACTTGACACAAAGAGGAATGAGAGAGATAGGGTAAGAGTCTCATTTGGATGGAGTGGGAAGTAAAGGTTAGGAATGGGAGAAATTTGACCTATTGATAGGCTGGTGTCAGGGGTAAGGAAATGGACAAGAAAACGGGACAAGGAGAAAAGAGGCAGAAAATCCTATCCCTAGCCATAGTAAGCAGTAAGCACTCAATAAAATGTTAGTCTCCCTTCTTTCATTTTTCCTCCAGCAGAATGAAGCTTCAAGCATAGTTATGAATAATTGAATTCTTCCACTGCTACTGTATTTTGATTCTTTTCCAGTTACACTGATTAATAAAGAATGATCAGCTTGTAGGGAAAGATTTGGATGCATGCTATAAATTAATTGGCTCTGGTACAGAGTGCTGCAGTTTTAGGTGGTATCTTATGTAAGAAAAGTTGTACATCCCTTCTTTCTCTTGTCACTATTTTAATCCGGAATGAATGAGAAGTCAGCCTGTCGGAAAACAGAATATAAATTCTCCTAAATGATGAAAATAAAGCTTGATGCACTTTTTCCTTCAAAAAGTCTGTGATAGTATTATTTCAAGAAAGAAATCTTGCAATGGTGTGTGCATGAATGTGTGTGCGCATGCGTGTGCACACCCTTCTTCTTTCAGAAGACACAGCTGGCTAAGTCACCACCTTAAATAATAGCTCCACACACATGACATCATAATAGTCTCCACAGCAACTGTGAATGATATTACAAACCTGTCTGAACCTAAATGGGAAGGATAAGCAAGAAGACAAGAGTGGCCAATCTCCTAAGCAACAAGTGTGCCTTTTCCATGGAAACACCGCCTCATGGAAAAGAAAAGGAAACACAAATAATAGACATAGGTACACAATAGTTCCTAAATATAGCATTTCACTAAGCACTCTGTCAATTGCATTTTAAAGACTATTCAGCCCATGAGAGTAATCTCTGGAAGAAAAGCTTCCCCTAGTTTAATGTTTCAAGAGAAGAGGGAAAAGGCATTTTCCTTGAAGTCACTTATCACATAGCATCATAGCAGCTCACAAAAGAAGAGAACTGCAAATTGAGTAAGAAAGTAAGCTTTCAGTTTGCTCCACTTGAGGAAAACACCAATGGACAGAAGCCAAACTTAATAAGTCAGATAAATTATGAGTAGTTAGTTAGAATTCATCTTTCATATGGGAATGGGTTTAAGGAGTACTGTTGGCACAATGGTTAAAGCATTTGCTGCTGATAGAAAGGTGGTTTGAACTCACCAACTGCTCTGTGGGAGAAAGATGTGGCAGTTTGCTCTTGTAAAGATTACAGCCTAAGAAACTGTGGGGACGTTCTACTCTGTCCTATTGGGTTGCTATGAGTTGGAATTGACTCTGCAGCAAAGTTTTTTTTTTAATTGTTATTGTTAGGTGCCATCAAGTAGGTTCTGACTCACAGCGAACCTATGTACAACAGAATGAAATGCCCACTCCTGCGTCATCCTCACAATTGTTGCTATGTCTGAACCCAGTGTTGCAGCCACTGTGTCAATCCACCTTGTTGACATTTTTCCTCTTTTTCACTGACCTTCTACTTTACCAGGCATGGTGTACTTCTCCAGGGAATGGTCCCTCCTGATAATATGCCCAAAGCATGAGAGACGATATAGCTCACCATGCTTGCTTCTAAGGAGCTGTACTTGTCCCAAGACTAATTGGTACATTGTTCTGACAATCCATTCAATATTCTTTACCAATACCATAATTCAAATGCATCAATTCTTGTTCAGTCATTCTTATTCATTGTCTTTCACATGCATATGAGGCTATTGAAAATACCATGGCTTGGGTCATGTATATAGTAAGTGATAAAATCCCAGGCAACACTTTCATAGAGGATTTGCTTCCTCTCTCTTTACTGTTAATTAAGGAGACCTTCAGAGGAGGTGGCTGTCTTTTTCCATCCCTCCCTACCATGTCATAAAGTCATACTTCCCTAGGTCATATTTATCTTCTTTGATGCAACAGAATCTTCACCAGTGTCTCAAGTCATTGACCTTATTTGCTCATAGAAGGCCAATGAATTACTACTGCTCTGTATCTTCCTTATTCACCTTTATATAAAGAGGTCTCTCTTTTATTAATCTGTGATGAACACTCATTAATGTTAACATGAGTTATACACAAAGAAGACCCCGACTATTCAACAACATTTAACTTTTTCTGAAGGCTTTTAAATAGTAATGCACCCATATATTACTCATAACTAATAAAGAGGGATTTGCAGTCTGACTGAAATTCATGGAGTGAAGAAGTTTATGTTTATTTCAACAATGCTACAGCTTTAGTAATAAAATTCACTTTTTTAAATTTTTTTCCTTAAGCATATCACTGGGTGAATTAAAAGTGTAGTTATGTCAAATGGCTTACTGGGATGAAGAGCATTAGTTATGGAGCTCCTCCATGCTACCAAGTACCATGTACAGTTCATGAGAAGTAAAATAAGCAAGCTTAATAGCTGGCAGATCAATGGAGTGGAGGAGATCTGCTCCGACAGCCCTGTAACAGCCATTCCATTTATTCCCTGTTCTGTTTAACTCTTTGCTTAGGGAGAAAATCCAAACGTCTTCACAATCATTCTAGTTTCTCCCAAACACTCTCTAAATTGCTTCATCAAGACAAAGTTCTAGGACTACTCCCCATTCCTTCTAAAGCTGGCATATCTGAGAAACTATAGTATTTCCTTGTAGGCGTATGGATATTATCCTATCACTGACAGCATTGTACTTCAGGACAGATCTTGAAACCTCCTTTGTGATGATGAATGCCACACCATTCCTTTTCAAACTGTCATTCCCGGCATAGTAGATCATATGGTTGTCTGATTCAAAATGGCCAAAACCAGTCCATTTCAGCTCACTAATGCCGAGGATATCAATCTTTATGCATTCCATTTCCTTTTTGACAACTTCCAGTTTTCCTAGATTCATACTTCGTACATTCCATGTTCCGATGATTAATGGATGTCTGTGGCTGTTTCTCTTCAATTTGAGTGGTGCCACATCAGCAAATGAAGGTCTCAAAAGCTTTCTCTTTTCCATGAGTAAGGCTGGGTTTACTCAGATGTTGCAGCTCTTTCCCAATCGATGCCAACGGAAGCAGCAGTCAGGACATTAGACGTCGTGTAGCACTGGGAAAGTCAACTGCGAAGGAACTGTTTCAAGTGCTGAGGAGCAAGGATATCTCCTTGAGGACTAAGGTGCGCCTGACACAAGCCATGATATTTCCAATCACCTTGTATGCATGTGAGAGCTGGACAATGAATAGGGAAGACCGAAGAAGAGTTGATGCTTTTGAGTTGTGGTGCTGGCGAAGAATGCTGAAAGTACCATGGACTGCTAAAAGAACTAACAGATCTGTCCTGGAGGAAGTGCAGCCAGAATGCTCCTTGGAAGCAAGAATGGCCAGACTTCGTCTCACCTATTTTGGTCATGTTGTAAGAAGGGACCATTCCCTGGAGAAGGATGTCATGCTTGGTAGGGTGGAGGGTCGACGAAAGAGGGGGAGGCCTTCAACGAGATGGATTGATACAGTGGCTGCGATGATGGGCTCGAGTATAGCAGGGATTGTGGGGCTGGTGCGGGATCGGGCAGTGTTTCGTTCTGCTGTGCATGGGGTCGCTATGAGTCCGAAACGACTCGACGGCACTTAACAACAACAACAACAACATAGTATTTCCTGGGATATAATTGGCTTATTAAAACCAAACTCACGCCATTGAGTCAAATCGTATTCATAGCAACACTTCCTTGGGTTTCTGAGGAGGTATCTCTACAAAAGTAGATTGCCCAGTCTTCCTTTCGAGGAGTGGCTGGTGGGTTTGAACCTCCAGCCTTCTGGCTAGCAGTCACATGACTTAGGCACTATGCCACCAGCTCCCAGTTGGCTCATTGGCCCATGAAAAGGACCAAAGCAAAGCATCAGGTTCTTTTTTAAAGAACAAAATAAACTGAGATATGCCATACTTATTTAAAATTTCCTTTTCTTTGATCCAAAAATATCTTTACTTTTAGGTTAAGAAAAAGTCATCAATGCACAAAAATTATTTTCCGGACTTCTGTAATCTAAAATCTTGAGGTTATTATCTCTAATTGATACCAACTAAAGACCCAACTTTTGAAACTATTATCTCAATTGTCTTTCTTTAAAGCTAACTTTCAGTGATATTACTTTGGGGTCCCTAAGTGAGGCAGTTAAGCACTTGGCTGTCGTGAAAATCTTGAAGGTTAGAGTCCATCCAGAGGCAACTCAGAAGAAAAGCCTGGTGATCTAAAATCAGCCATTGAAAACCCTTTGGATCACAGCTCTACTCTGATATACATGGGATGGATCACTATCAGTTGGAGCTTACTCAAAGTCAAGTATAATTCCATTGCCTGTCTTAAACTGAGGGAGTTGGAAAAACTTTGGATAAATCTGAAGTCAGGCTTTGGGACTACTCCAAGGGCTATAGTAAAAAAGAGTTTTTTGAGTAATATTTGGTCATTTTTCAAATCTCAGGCATATTCTAGCTAATCCTCCATTAGGATGTCATTTGTTTGGTTCACTTCAAAGCTCTGGCTACTTTCTTGCATTTCTGTGAAAAACAAGTAGTTATCTGTGGAAATCACTTTGTCATTTTGGCAATTTGGCAAGTCAGTTACAATGCTCATCAATTCTAGTACTTTAATTAAACCCAGGAAGTCCCTCTGCCCAATGCGATTCTCCTCTTTAGACCACAATTCATCTTTGCATTCAACAGGACCCAATGTTTCAAAGTGACAAAGCAGAGGGTGCTCAGCTTAGGGTAGCTAAATGTGTCCTAGAATTCGGTAATACCGACAATCTTGCTTGAAAAAAAAATTAAAAATTAAGGACAGATACTTGGATTAACAGATCTGAAGGCTGACAATCTCCCCTCTTGACCTTACCCTACAGAACATCAAATGACCATAGCCAGTAACAACTTTGGGGAAAATACAGAGTAAGTGCAGTGTCCAAGTGTATTTAGCTGCTAAATTTGACAGGAACATCTTTGCTCTCTGGACTCTCAGTCTGAGTTTTGTTGGGGGTGCCAGATGGTAGTATGATTGTGGAGCTATTCTAAAGGCTGATTGTGCTGGCCTCAGGTGTCATTCGCAGCAATGACAGTCACTATCTTGAAGAGGGGGGAAGGCTTGCAACATGGAATAATGTCACAGAAGCATGTCTTCCATGATACAGAGTCTGACAGCCTTTGTATAAGCTGGACAGCCCATATAGCCACTGCCTTAAGCTCTGTAAGAAGACTGAACCAGTAAAGTGAGACGAACACAGAAACAGAGGTGCTGCATAGGAATAAAAACTTACAAAAGCAAGCAGCTATGTGACCATAGTGCAATATAATATATTTAAGGAAAATTCAGCATGGGCAACATAGAATAAAACCAATTTCATTCTCTTCTCCTTGCATCCGCCAAATCTCCTCCTGTGTTCTTTGCCTCAGTGAATAATATCCCCATGCCCATCAAACCTGACTCCTCCTAAGATATTCTCCTCTCTTGGATGCCAAAACAAAGCAGTCTTCAGTCCCATTGATTCTATCTACTTAATATTTTGAGAAGTCATTCACTTCTCTCTGTCTCCATTTTCAGACTGGATCACCACTAGAGGACTCCAGCTGGTCAGCTGGCTTCTAATCTTGTCACCTTCCCATTCTCACTGTTGCCAAAAATCTTTACAACAAAAATATGCCCCCAAACTTCCAGCAGATTACTCTTGGCATCAGGATGGATAGAGGAAGTCTTAGACTAAAATACCAAGTCAGATACTTTCAGGATCTGACTCAACCAGCTTCCAGTCTTGTTTATTTAAATTCCCCATCTCTCATCCATGGTTCCAGGCCTACTAGGTTTACTGAACTTACCAGGCTCTCCCATTTCCATGCATTTGTTCATGTTACTCCCTCTACAAGGAATGTCCTTCCATCTGCTTTTCCTTCCCTTGGCAAAATCCTGCACAAGTACAACTTAGGGGCCATCACTTCCAGTGGTGTCTCTAGAAAGCTTTCTCTAAATTGTTCCAATAGCACATGTGTATGGTTCTGTCAAAAGATTTACTATATAGCTATAGTATATAGCCCAACTTGGAAGCAAGAATGGCTAGACTTCGTGTCACTTATTTTGGTCATGTTGTCAGAAGGGACCATTCCCTGGAGAAGGATGTCATGCTTGGTAGGGTGGAGGGTCAATGAAGGAGGGGGAGGCCTTCAACGACATGGTGGCTGCGATGATGGGCTCGAGTATAGCAGGGATCATGGAGCTGGCACGGGATCAGGCAGTATTTTGTTCTGCTATGCATGGGGTTGCTATGAGTCGGAAACGACTCGACAGCACCTAACAACAACAATAGCCCAACTCAGCCATCAGCCTACAAGCTCCTTGGGAGCAGGGGTCATGTCTTGTTTGTCTTTGTATCTAGCATAGTGCTGAGTACATAAGAGCTTCATAAATATCTGTTGCATGGATGAAAATATTTTAATGTTTAAAAGCAGGTTATACTAAGTTTTAAAATTATTTTATTGTGGTTAGTATATATAACAAAAATTTTGCCATTTCAACACTTATTACATGTACAGTTCAGTGACATTTATTACTTTCATCATGTTGTACAACCATCACAACTGTGTCCAAGTTTTTCCATCACTATTAACAGAAGTTCAGTGCCCTGCAAGCAATGACTCCCTCTTTCCCCCTCCTTTCACCTGGGTAACCACTAATAGACTTTGATTTCTGCACATTTGTCCATCTCATGTAAACAGGATCATGCAGTATTTGTCCTTTTGCGACTGACTGAACATTTGTCTATTCTAGATGATACTATGGAGCTGTGGTGGCGTAGCGCCTAAGGCATTTGACCGTTAACCAGAAGGCTGGAGGTTTAAACCCACCAGCCACTCCTTGGAAGGAAGATCGGGCAATCTACTTCTGCAGAGATACCACTTCTAAAACCAAAGGAGGAGCTGCTATGAGTCAAACTGACTCGATGGCAGTGAGCTGTTTTTTTTTTTTTTTTTTAAGATGACACTAATTTTATAACACACTAACTCACTGCCGTCGAGTCAGACCCAACTCATAGCAACACCTCCTTGGGTTTATAACATTTAGTATGTTATAAGGGAGCTCTGGTGGCGTAGTGCCTAAGGCATCTGACTGCTAACCAGAAGGCTGGTGGTTCAAACCCACCAGCTACTCCTTGGAAGGAAGGTTGGAAACCCACCAGCCACTCCTCGCAAGGAACGTGATACTGCCTCGGAAACCCAAGGAGGGATCACTATGAGTTGGGTCTGACTCGACAGCACATAACAACAACAAATGTTATAATTTGAAAAGCAATCTTAGTATCTAATCTTTTAATCTATTTTTTCCACAAAAGTTAATATCCTATCTAAAAGCGTAAGCAAGAACTGAATTACCTTGCCCTTAGATAACAATCAGGAGCTCTGGTGGTGTAGTGCTTAAAACATTTGGCTGCTAACCAAAAGATCAGTAGTTCGAACCCACCAGTCACTCCATGGGAGAAAGATGAATCAGTCTGCTTCTGTAAAGATTTACAGTCTTGGAAACTCTATGGACCAGTTCTATTCTGTCCTATAGGATCTCTATGAATCAGAATTGACTTAATGGCAGTGGGTTTGAGTTTGGGTTTGTTCATACAACAAACATATTTTATTTTCCATTCTCTTTTCCAAGCACATTAAAAAAAAAAAAAAAAAAAGTGACTTCAGATATCCCTGCAAATCCATTTTATTTTAAAGACCAGCTCCTCAAGTCTATCCAATGCAATTCCAATGAGCATTTATGGAATATAAGCACTGTTGTGTTTTGTACATTAAGCAGGCAGTGGAAGGGGCATGCAAGTGAAGAAGGCAGGTGGTGTGTGCAAGACTGAAAATACTAAATTGAGTAGACTAGGGCTCTGAATTTGGTGAGCTCACAAATCATTGGCAGGTGCATTCCTTCTTCTTCAATATTTGATTAGGCTGCCACATGGAAGTACGGAGGGTCAAGATGGATGACATTTTTTGACTTCAGGCTTTTTTCTAAGATCTTAAGACACTATCAGGACAGAACACCAAGGCTTTCAAGTGTAAGGAGGGGAAGCTACTCAAAGGCATTACCATGGTCAACTTCTTTATTGGAGGTTCCCTGAATCCAAAGTTGCTGGGAGGCCACTCTAGGGGATGTTGCAGTCAGTGAAAGATATACTGCCACAGAACCACCCAGGAACATGGTCATAATTCTTTAAGAGGAAGCTTGTTCACACGGCAGAGGCAGACGTGAGGCTGCTTTTGCAGCCAAGTCTCTTACAGACAGTCTTAAGGAAAAGCATCTTTTCAGGCAGAAGATTTAAACTCCTTTTTATTAACCTCTGTGGCATCACCACAAAACTAGTAGAGCTCAAATGAGAACTCTATACGACCCTGCACTTGAGAAGCCCTTCTTCCTCCTCTTTTAACTGATTTTCCACTACTGCTCCTAAACTCTCATGAAAACAGGTCATGCGTGACTTCTGATATGTGATGTTTCAGTTAGAAAGTTTATATATAAATACACACAGCATGCCTGTTTCCTATGACAAGGGAAAATCTCAAATCTCTCCAGGAGTCAGGCCTGAGGAAGCAATGATAGATTCACCATCAAATGTTACCCAGTGATGATCTTACTCTCTCTTTTCATCTATTTGCTTGTGTAAATGCTTGCTGTTGTATGCACTCTATGGCCATAAAGGAATCGTTCAGCAAGAAATTGTACTCTATCTCATTAACTAAAAAATGTTTAGTACAAAAATAACTGTTTTAATGAGGGAAACCAGGAATTTTTTCACACTTGTGCTCTACCAAATTTTTTTTTCTTCCTTTTTTTTTTTTTAAATTGTGATTTGGGTGAAGATTTACAGAGCAAATTCACTTTCCATACAGCAGTTCACATACACTTTGTCTCATAACATTGACCACAGTTTACCACAGTGCAACAGCTCCCCTCCCACTTCCTCCCCATAGTTACCTCTTCCCAGTGTCCATCCCTCCATGCACTCCTGCCCCCTAAGCTGTCTCCCTGTGCATAAGCAGCCCTTCTTTCTCCCATGATTGTTCTCTCCAAGGAGTGTATCTACCTGAGGTAAATGTTCAATTCATATGCCTGTCTTTTGTTTTCTACCAATTTTTTTTTTTTTAAGATACTGTGGGAAAATTAACTTAGGGCTAAAAGGGAGGACAAGAATTCTTACATACATATGAGAATGTAGTTAACAAACTCATAGATCAGTGGATCTGAAATGTCAATGCATTAGAACTATCTGGGTTTTTAAAATGCAGAATCCTAGTCTGTAACCCAGAGCTACTATGCCAGTATTTGACTTTGAAACAAGTCTCCCAGGAGTGTCTGATGGAAGAGTTTTGCTAATTGTGCCATGAGAAGCAACACTGCTAATATTCATTCAGGTTGGCTTTTACTGTAGGCACATACAATTTTAATGTCACTTTTATCATATGAACTCAAGCAATTTCAAGAGAAGACCTTAAGAATCGCAAATATTCAAAGAATGGATTACAAGGACAAAGCTTTAAAGTAAAAGGACAGATAGAAGAATAACCCTGATCATTAATGCTAAAAGCAACAAGATGGCCATGAGCTATACGTGCTATAGAAAACTAACAATTTTCAGTGGCATTTAAAGGAAGGAGCCAGATCACACAGAGTCAAGCTTTTGCCAAGCTTCTTTGTGGGACATTCAATTCTTTCCATTCCCCCAAAACAATCAACCTGGTTGAATGATCCTCAAAATCTCAAGGAGGATTTTGGAATGAAATACATATCTTAAGGATAAGCGATGCTGGTGAGTTTATCTATGTAGAAATAATTGTTTTTCAAAGACCTCTTTAGAAATTGCATTTTATTTTCGCCCTGTCTTTATAGATGACAAAGACTTCTTCTGTTCACTCCATTTATTTGTTCATCTGGATACTCCTGATTCCCTGATGAAACTAGAGCATATGTAACTGCTTCACCCTAGCTGACTGGGTAAGAGACATTTAAATAGGATTAAAGGCAGAGTTAAATTCTGGAATCAAAACAGGAAGGAGTTTTCAAAACCAAACCTTGAATTGGGATGATGATGATGATGATGATGATAAGAACTAAAGAAAATAATAATAAAAATAAAATTTCAAAAGGGGCTTTGATGGGTACCCAAAGTAATCTATGGATATAATGCAATCCTGATCCAAATCCAAACAACATTCTTTAATGAAATGGAAAAAACTAATCCCTAACTTCATATGGAAAGGAAAGAGGCTCCAAATAGCTAAAGCAATATTGAAGAATAAGAACAAAGTACGAGGTCTCATAAATCCTGATCTCAAACTTACTATACAGCCACAGTAATCAAAAAAGCTTGAACCATGGACCCCAGAAGTAAATCCATATAGCTACAGACAGCTGATCTTTGACAAAGGGTTGAAGTTCATTGAATGGAGAAGAGAGAGTCTCTAATCAATGGTGCTGGCAAAACTAGATATCCATATAATAGAACAGGTTCCATGCTTGATACCATATATAAAAACTACCTCAAAATGGATCAAAGGTCCAAAAGTTAAAGCTGAAACAATAAAGTTCATGGAAAATAACATAAGGACAAAAGGGGATCTAATTTTTTGTATAAATAGTCTATCAAACACAAGTAAAAATGCACAAACAAGGAAGACAAATTAGTTAACTGAGACCTCCAAAAATACAAATAAATAAATAAATAAAAATTAAATATAAAGTCTTTGATGGGAGTAAATCTAGTGGACTCAAGTTTTAATTGAACATGTAACTGACAAAGATTTTAAAATATAATGAGAGAATAATAGTAAAGAGAAGGTATAGAATAAAAAGGAAAGCAACCAAAAGTTTCCTTCATTAGCTTAGAATAAGATTTGATTGAAACTTGGGGGGGGGGGAGGTTAAGATTTCTGCAACAGGAAGCTACTAGGGATAAAGGTAAAGAATTTAAAACGTGGAGCTGAAATGCGAGCAGAATTTATAGTATTGGAATTTCTATGTCAAAGAGCATACTACATAGCAAAACTAAGCAGAAGATCAACAACGGAAATAGAAAATTTGAAGAACATGGCAAACCGACTTGACTTAATAAACAGCTATAGAGCATTCCAATCCATAGCAGTAGAATATACGTTCTTCTTAAATGTTCATGGGACATCCTCCAGAATAGACCATATGTGAGGCCCTCAATAAGTTTAAAAGGATTGAAATCATTCAATTTCATTCCATTTTGGTTCTTCCACCAAAATGGAATTGAATTAGAAATTAATAAAAGAAGGAAATTTTAGAAATGCTCAACTTTGTGAAATTAAACACACACACACTAAACACACACACTAAATGACCAATGAGTCAAAGAACATATTACAAAGAAAATTAAAAAGTACTTTAAAATGAATGAAAATGAAGACCCAACATGACAAAAGTTTATGCTATTCAGCTAAAGCCATACTTAGATGGAAATCTACTGCTTTAAGCAACTATATTAAAAAAAAAAAAAAAAAGAAAGAAAGAAAGCAGAAGGAAGCAAATAGTAACTAACGATTAGACTGGAAATTTAATAAAATAGAAAAGAAAACAACAATAGAGAAAAATCACCAAAACAAAAAATAAGTTCTCTGAAAAGATCAAGAGAATTAACAAACCTTTAAATAGACTGCTGAAAACAACAACAACAACAAAACTCTTCAAATTACTAAAAGCAGGCAAAGAAAGACATTACTACTGAGTTTACAGAAATAAAGGGGATTATAAGGAAACAGTATAAACAACTACATGCAAACAAATTAGCTAACTTAGAGGAAATGCTATCAGGAGGGACCAGTCCCTGGAGAGGAACATCATGCTTGGTAAAGCAGAGGATCAGTGAAAGAGAAGAAGCCCTCAATGAGATGAACTGACACAGTGGATGCAATAATACGCTCAAATCTAGTAATGACTGTGAGAATGGCACAAGAAAAGACGGTGTTCATTCTTTTGTACATGGGGTTGCTATGAGTCGGAACCAACTTGATGACACCTAACAACAATAGCAACAGATGAAATGTAAAGATTTGTAGAAAGATACAAGTAACCAAAATGGACCCAAGAAGAATTAGAAAATCAGCTAATAATAAGTAAAGGGATTGAATTAATAACTAAAAACAAGAAAGCAAGACAAAAAAACTTCTCACAAAGAAAAGCTCAGGCCCATATTCAGTAGTATATCCTACCACACATTTAAAGACAAATTAAATGGGTTTGTCACAAACTCTTCCAAAAAATAAAAGAAGAAGGAACGTTTCCCAACTCATTCTGAGGCTTGTATTACCCTGATACCAAAATCCTACAAAGACATACAAGAAAACTACAGACCATACCGGTTGTGAATATCCAAACCCAAAACCAAACTCACCGCCATCAGGTGGATTCCGACACACAGCGATCCCCTTTGGGTTTCTGAGGTGGTAAATCTTTACAGAAGTAGATTGCCCAGTCTTCTTTCTGTCAAGTGGCTCGTGGGGTTGAACTGCCAACCTCTGGTTAGCAGTCAAATGCCTTAGGCACTACACCACCAGAGCTCCTTTAGACACAACAATTCTCAACAAAATACTTGCAAACTGAATTCAATAAGGTGAAAAAGGATTATAGGTTTCTCCCCCTATGTGAAAGCACAGTGTTCCTATGAAACATTTCATAAGCAGAAATGGCATAAGTGAAGAAGCAATTACCATTAATTTATATGGGAAAAATTTTGGAGTATTCTCTGAACCAAAAAATAACCTACCAAATCATACCAAATAACACATAAAACCTAAAATAACATTAACACATAGTAAGGCAGGAATGATGATAAACATACAATCTATATAAAATGGAAATAATATATGTACAGTGTAGTTCTCAGGAAACAGCCATTCTTTCTGCTCAAGGTGTGTGCTGCCTCTTTAATGGCTTGCTGCAAAACAAATGCTGTACATTAGTTTTGCTTTCCACCTTTTTTTATTATTTTTTTTTTTGGTAAAAGGGAAAAGCCTCTTCAGATTTCTTTCAGTCACTGAAAACAGGTATTAATGCACGCCTCAGTAAAAGCAAGGTAGTGTAAAGTGAACTTTTGAAAGCAGGGATACCTGTATATACCATGATAAATTGGGAATTATCCCAGGTGTGCAACATTTTTTTTCATTTTTGATTAACATATGAAAAATCAATTAATGCAAAGCATCATATCAACAGAGTAAAGGACAAAACAAAATATTGTAATCTTTTTTTATTGTCATTTTTTTCTATTTATTTATTTTATTTATTTTTATTTTTGCAGTGTTCTCTCCCTTCCCCTCCCACCCCTGGTAACCAACAAAGAGTTTCCTTCCATATATAAACCTTTCCTTGACTTTTTACAATAATGAACTAATACAGTATTTCTCCTTCTGTGTTTGACTTATTTCACTCAGCATAATGTCCTCCAAGTTAATCCACGTTATGCAGTGTTTTGCAGATTCTACGATATTCTTTAGTGTTGCATAGTATTCCATTGTGTCTACATAGCATAGTTTGGTTATCCATTCAAAATATCATAATCTTAAAAGAAAAAGCATTTGACAAAATTCTACATTCTTTCATGATTAAACAAACACTCAACGAGTTAGGAATAGAAAAAAAACTTCATTTGATGAAGGTTTTTATTTTTTTTAAAGCCACAGCTAATATCAAACTTAGTTATTTTTGAACTCAATATTTTCATACTCAATAAATGTGTTCATATCCACTAGAGCAGCCATAAAAAAAAAGAAAGAAAACAAACAAGATATAAAATAACATGTTGGCAAGGATGTAGATAAACTAGAACATTCAAACATTTCTGGTAGAAATGTAAAATAGTGTAGCTGCTGTGGGATGTGATTTATAGGTTTCTTAAAAAGCTTAACATAACTTATCATGTAAGCGTGGAAGGAAAACCGGGCAATCTATTTCTGTACATATTCACCACCTCCGGAACCTAAAGGGGGTGGTTATGAGTTGGAATCAACTCAATGGCAGTGAGTTTGGTTTTTCTGGTTATCGTATGAGCCAGCAATTCGACTCCTAGGTATATACCCCAAATAATTAAAAACAGGAACTTAAATAAATATTTTTCATGAATATTTACAGCAGTATTATTCATAATAGCCAAAAAGTGGAAACAACCCAAATGTTAATCAAGGGATTAATGGATAAACAAAATTCAATATATACATATAATGAAATATTATTCAGCCATAAAAAGGAATGGAGCACTAACGTATGCTACAATGTGGATGAACCTTGAAAACAGTATGCTAAGTGAAAGTGATTCTATTTACAAGAAATACTCATAATGGCTAAATCCATTGAGTCTACAAGCAGGTTCGTGGTTTCCAGGGATGCGAGTGGCTGTAAAAATGGCCTCAAACACAGCAATGATTGTGAGGCTGGCAGAGGACCAGTCAATGTTTTGTTCTGTTATATATAAGGTTACCAGAAGTCAGAGTCAACTTGAAGGCACCTAACAACAAAGGACTGAAGGGATGGGGGAACAATGAATGACTGCTTAGTGGGTTTGGGGATTTCTTCTAGGTTATGAAAATGTTTTAGAACTTGATATAGATGTTGGTTGCACAGCAATGTGAATGTATTAAAAGTCAGTGAATTATACATATTAAAATAGTTAATTTTATTTTTAAGAGAATGTTATTTCGATAATAATAAAAAAAACTGTGAAAAGAGCTCTCTGGTTTTCTTGAGTTCAAAGTAGAAGAGCTAGAACCCTTTCTAAATTCCACAAATGAGAAGTGAAGAGGTTAGTGGTTACAACTGTGAACCACCTAGTCTTTCCTTGTGTTCTGGTGAGTTCCCAAGTGATCCTGACCAAAGAAGGCTGAAAGACATTAATTGAAGAAAATAGCAAATGAACAGGATAGAAAAATTGCACTCACAGACCCTTTCATATACTCCAATAAGATCTGCAGAAACTCCTGTCTTAGATTATAGGTGTTCGATCCTTGAGTTTGACAGAGATGTGAATTTCATTGAAATGACTTTAATGACCTAACATTTAGAAAACACTTTTATTTTGGTAAGTAACGTTTACTCTATGACTATATCCTACTTTTTAAAGCTTTATTATTGTTTTCCCCTTCCTACATGTGCATAGCACATATTCATGATAAATGGAAACATCACCATTTTCCACAACTTCCCACTTTTATGCCTTTGCTCATCCTGTTCCTTCCACCTGCAGTGCCTTCTCAGGGCTCTAGCTTCACCTATCAAAAGTGCATCCATCCTTCAAGGTCTGTCTGCAATGTCATTATCTTTCTGGAAGCTTCTGATTTCTCCAACCAGGTGCCATATCTTTCTCAGAACTTCACACAGCACTTTCTTTCAATGACTCATATTTTATTATGTGTGACACTAAAGTGTGTATCAAATTGTTCCATACTAGAATTGAAGTAGCAAGGGGACTGGTTCAAAGCAGGATCCCAGCTATTTATAAAACTGGTTGGAATGCTATCCCTTGTCTCTGGAATGATCTCTGTCATTTCTATCCAGTACTTATCAATTCAGTTTCCCATATTAAAACAGGCCTTCTGACAGAATTATATCTAAATTTTGGCTTTATTCAGAAAAAAAAGAACTCCCTGCTTTTATTTCTTCCTGATTTTCTTACAGTGCTGTGTCTATGCTCCCCAGTGAACTAGCATTCAAAGCCCTGTTATTTCCTCCAACTTCCTCCTATTCCTGTAATTAAGAAAAACCAAAAAACCAAACTCACTGCTGTGGAGTCAGATTCGACTCATAGCGATCCCTCCTTGGGCTCCTGAGGCAGTATCACTATGGAAGTAGATTGCCCAACCTTCCTTCCGAGGAGTGGCTGGTGGATTTGAGCCGCCAGCCTCTGGTTAGCAGTCAAATGCCTTAGGCACTACACCACCAGAGCTCAAGCCATTGGTAAAATCAACAAATGATTTCTTATCATTCTCATTATTACATGTGGACCTTGAGTCACTTTGTAAAATGGAGGCTTTTTGTGAAGGTGGGGGTATGATAAGAAACCAACTGTCATTTCAATGATTATTCTGGGATATAGAAAAAATGAATTAATATAAACCTGAACTGGCACTGTATGGAACAGCATTATAACAAGTAAAGAAAGGAAAGATAAATGTGGAGATGCTATCACTTGGGGTTAAACTTAAATATAGGAAAAAATAAAAATACCTAATACATATTGAGTGTTCGTGATGTGCCAAGTATCGTATTAAGTACTTTTCAAGTACTACCTCTTTTTCATGTTTGGACAACCCTATAAAACAACAACAACAAGAAGCCCAAACCCATTGCTATCAAGTTCATTCCAACTATAGGTCCTATTATTTCCCCCATTTTGAAGAAGAAGTACAAAAAGGTTAAGAAATTTGCTACATCATACAGTAAGGGATCGTACATAGATCATACAGTAAAAGTAACGGTGTCAGTCAATTTTTTTTGTACAGACGCAACTAACTTTACTATTCTTCTTGCTTATGGGGAGTATAGTTGTTTGACCTTTTTGGCTTCTCTACACAATATTTTTTGAAAACTTCTGGCAAGACAACTGCAGTCAAATATCCTCCCTCTTCCAGTTATTCCTACACCACTGGAGTATATTAACTCAAGAACCAGAAAGAAGGCAGTCACTCAATACTCTTCTCGTTTAACTTTACTAATATTTTTCCTGAACGAACCAGCTTTCAAAGCCCTGTTATTTTCTCCAACTTCCTCCCATTCCTCTAATTGATCTTTTAACATATCAGTGGTTGAGAAACAGCCAGCAGAATAGGACATATTATAGATTGAAAGTCACTCCATCCTTAATCCTGGATCTGGAAATAGTCTCCTATAAAAACTAATGTAAATATGTTTTCAGACAAGAGTGTCTCATGTGAAGGAGGCAGAGAAATAAAACCTGTTGTATTCTTTGTACACTCAATCATTCTTTCCATCAACATTTATTAAGTGCCTACTATGTGCCAGGCACTGTCAATGAGCAAGATAAGCATCGTCTTTGCTCTGTGAAGCTTGTAGGGTAGAGTGGAGGACAGCACTAAAGAAATATCTTTTTAAATGATGTACTTCCAATAATGGTAAATGTTATAAAGAAATGTAGGGTGTTCTGAAATTTTACATAACAGGGAAATCCAACCTGGTCTGTGAAGTCAAAGAAAGCTACTCTGAGAACATGACGTTGTTGTTGTTGTTATTTGCCGTCGAGTCGGCCCCGACTCATAGCGACCCCTTCTTGGGTTTCCGAGGCAGTATCACTACGGAAGTAGGATTGCCCAACCTTCCTTCCGAGGAGTGGCTGGTGGGTTTGAACCGCCAGCCTTCTGGTTAGCAGTCAAGTGCCTTAGCCACTATGCTACCAGAGTTCCCACACTAACACCCAAATTCAAAGGTAAAACAAGGGAAATATGAGACTTGTAACTTAGAAGGAAAAAGCTAAAAAAGACACTAGAAAGTCTAATAAAGAGAAGTTGGAACTAAATACTGGCCTGAGAAATAGAAGTGATTGAAATTTAGAATATTTTTAAAGGTGTGCAGGTTAATAATTTTCAAATGTATATTATAATCTAAATAAAAATTATGGAGGTGTTTTCAGAGATAACACAAACCTGTTTTGAGAACTAGACTGGACTCCCTAGAATTACTCTTCAAAGTTCCATTAGTATATTAAAAATGTTAAAAAGATAATGTCCTTAAGGAAAATTTGTCTCACGAAAAGCTATGCACAGACTAGATACTCAATAAATTCTTCCTGAAGAGATGACTGAAATACCCCTTTTAATAGAGTTTTTATGATTAATTTAGTTTATCATTTAATTTAGTTAGAAAATCCTTTATACCAGTGCAATAGTAAATGCCAGCTCAATCAAAATTAAATTACCTCAAATTTTCACTTAATATCAACTTAATAAAGTTTATGTTAAATAAAAAAAAAATTCAAAAGAAACCTATTAAAAATGCTTTGTAGACTATTAATGTAGAAAAGAGAGAAGCCTGAGTGGGAATTCATTTCTAGAATTATTGACAAGGTTTCAAATTTAATAAATAATTTTTCATTGCACTTACTAACAAGGAAAGACAACTTTAGTGTGCTGATTTCGAGTAGTTCAATGTCAATTATCTAATGCCTGAGCCCTACAAATTAATAATAAATGATACACCTTCCAGGACCATATATTGAGCGCACCTGAAGTGATATCCAATAGGAAATGGTATGCTTTTATTGTAATCACACACACACATACACACTCACACACCTCCTATATCCTTCCAGTCTATTCACTTAATGACAAGATGAACAATCTTTTATTTTCAGTCGTGAGAGTTGGTTTTCACTTGTGTATTTGTTCTTTTTTTTTTTTTAAACCACAAAGAAGCTTTAATACCAAAATATATTGCTTTGTCCACTACTTAATTCAACCTAATGCCTGAGTTACAATGAGCTTTTGATGTATTTGTTTTCCATGAATTTATAGAGTAAATCCAAATTCAGATTCCACCAGAGATTCGTGCAGAACACATTACAAACAGGTTCATGCAAACTCATGCATCTGATACCAAACATACACACACTCTAACACATACAAAACAAATACATATGTTGTTGTTGTTGTTATGTGCCGTCGAGTCAAACCCGAACCATAGCGACCCCTTCTTGGGTTTCTGAGGCAGTATCACTACGGAAGCAGGATTGCCCAAC
>NW_006921634.1:4382884-4396446 GCF_000298275.1 Orycteropus afer afer | reverse complement strand
CCCAAGCCCACAGGTTCAACTACTTGGTCCCTCTGGGTAGCTGGCTGTGACCAAGCAGTGACCACAACCTTGCCCCTTGTCAGCTCTACTATATACCTGGAAATTCTGATCATTCACATAAACTTACAGCACCACTGTCTGCCAACTCTATATATGTTCTTGGATACACTCCCCATTTCATAGACATACCTAATCGTTTAGCCTAGTAATGAATTAAAGTTTTGGCAACCAAAGAGCCCTCATTTAATTGTTCAACAGTCATGAATACATGTTAATGGGAAAGAAGGAGCTTCTTTGCTCAGTAAGTGCTCAAGGATACAATGCTTAAAATGTGTACAAAACAAACTAATTACATTCATAAACAGCAGCATCCATAAACTGCAGCCATTAAAAGTGAAAAATTAAGGAGTATTTTGGGGAATGGTTCCCATTTATCTTAATGCTCCCCTTTCCTTGCTCTTTGCCATATTGCTGCAGACTCTGAAACCTGGGGATGGCATCAGCTTACTTCTTTGTCTTTGCTTCTGCAAAGGGAGGTTGTCCATCACTGGCTGGTTGACCCTCTAACGTTACTTGTACCCTCCTCAATAGAGATGCTGTTCCCTAGGTGTTGACTGCTCTCTAAGACACTGCAGTGGTGTTGGGTAGGACTTTTTGTTGTTGCCAAACTTAGGACTGTATTTTCATGTAGAACATTATCTCACTATCAGGTTCTTATCAATCTTCTGATTCTTTTGGTCATAATTACCCAGGAATACTACTGTGCAATCAGCTAACCCATTCTAAAAGCTATATCCTGTTCCATTATGCTGTCAGAAGAGAGGAGATAGGCTAGAGAAGTTTTGAGGTATGATGCAAGAAGAAGAAGCAGGCAGAAATTTGTAACCTGCAAATTTCACATATTTCACACTCAAGCAGGATTTTTCCATTTAGTTTTCTATTAAAAGCTGAGTAATTGCAATATGAAAGCATGAACACAAGATTGAAAAGTAACAACTAACAGCATATCATTCCATAAGGAGTTGAAAATGAAAAGTAAATTAACTGAGCGTTGGCAAGTATCAATATCCTTGTAATATAAAACCCATCAGAGCTCATGTGTGTAATACTGCCTCAAACAACTCACTGGAAATGGAAATAAAATGCATTAACTTAACGTTTGAAGATTCTAAGGTCAGGGAATTGGTATTTGTTCAAAGCAAAAAGGCAGTGATGACTCAGCTCCTTCAGATATATGTGAAATTTGTTACACTTATCATTCTTGAATCATTATCTTACGTTTCCTGCAGTCACCCCAGCTTTTAATTTCCTGAACACACTAAAACCTTAACCACAATGCCTGATGGCATGCTTTTTATAGTATTTGATTTTAAGATGAAAAAAAAAAAAGTTCAAAAATGGAAGGTACTCTATTTACTAGACCACATAGCTAAGGAAATTTGGGTAGATGTAAGAGATATTGGTCCAAAGTCTTATGGACAACGGAAATTGTATGGAAAGTAGAAACTAGTAATATTGAGGTTGACCAAACACATACTCATGTTTACTCACAGGTATATGGAAAGATATACTCAAAATAAACAGCAAGAGAAGTAAATTGTTGCTTTTTCCATTTTAAAGGTAAAGGAGAAACTGTTATCGACTTTACGACTAAATCACATGACTTGTATGAAGAAAAGATTATAATATATAAAGAAATAAATCTTTTGGCATTGAGTCATTTCCAACTCATAAAGACCTTACAGGACGAGGTAGAACTGCTTCATAGGGTTTCCAAAGCTGTAATCTTCATGGAATCAGATATTTACATCTTTCTTCCAAAGAGTGGCTGGTAGGTTCAAACTGCTGACTTTTTGTTTACAGAGCTCTGATGGTGTGGCGGTGTAATGGATAACGCATTTGGCTGCTAACCAGAAGGTTGACGGTTCAAACCCACTAGTGACTCTGCAGGAAGAGGATGAGGCAATCTACTTCTGTAAAGATTTACAGGCTTGGTAACCCAATGGGGTCACTATGAGTCAGAATCAACTCAATGGCAGTGGATTTGGTTGCCAAAACCACTGCCATTGAGTCGATTCTGACTCACAGAGACCCCCACTGGGGTAGAAGTGCCCCAAAGAGTTTCCTTTACAGAAATAGACTGTAAAGGAAATCTTTACAGAAATAGACTGCTTCTTCTTTCTCCCATGGAGCAGTTGGTGGGTTCAAACTGCTGACCTTTTACTTAGCAGCCCAGTGCTTTAATAACTATGCCACCAAAGCTTCCTATGGTACAGGAAACATGAGAACAATTTTAATCACATGTTATTCAACAGGATGCTCAACATTTCAATTGTTTATCTTACAGATAAATCTATGTTAAAATATATTTCTGCTTGGTTAATTTGTTTTAAGACTGAAGAGCAAAACAATAATTATCCCTTCATATATATATAAGAAATCCCAAAACATTTGTTTCAAAGCTGGTTTGAAAATAGTGGAGGGAAAAAAAAATAGATCAAGTTCCCTAAATAGACAGGATATTCTTTGTTATTAACCAAACATGACATTAAAATTTCTCTAGATGTTAATAATAATAATAATAAAATCAATGTAATTGTTGCCATGTTTCTTTAATCAAACAGATGGCACATTAAGTCAGCTAGTTGTCCTACTCTGGGTTAGTCATTTTCCCTCCCTTTCCTAGTCTCCTTTGTCAGCAACCACCCTACCTTACCAGGGTGGTATATGAAAAGGGGAGAGAGTACAGATGGGAATGATTGGATGTCCTTGGGAAATTGTCATGAGGAAAAAACCCAGCAATTATTTTTCACTGATGACCATTACAATTTCTAAGCATCATAAAAAATTTCAATCTACAAAAACACTGATGGAACTCCCAAGTAAAATTTTTCAATCAAGAGATACAAGCATTAGAGCAGGCTATTGTTAGCTGCTGTCTAGTCAGTCTCCAACTCATGGCCACCCCACGCACAAGATCTGACCACTGTGATCCATTGGGTTTTCACTGGCTATTCTCAGGTAAAAATTATGACATCAATGGGTTGTAACAGTTTGGTTACAGCTCTTCATTGTGAAATGGTGAGGTGGCTTGGGTCGGAGACAATAAAAGAACAGGAAGTTGTTAAAGCTGCTTGTAATCTAACAAAGCACTAGGATCACTTTAATCAAACCTATAAAACTCACTTCTATCATATCGATTCCAACTCACAGAAACCTTAAAGAGCGGAGTAGAACTATCCTATATGGTTTCCAAGGCTGTAAATCTTTGGAGAAGCAGAGTGCCTCATCTTTCTCCCACAGAGTGGCAATTGGGTTTGAACTGCCAACCTTTTGGTTAACAGCCCAATACTCTGACCACAGTGCCCCCCAGAGCTTCTCAGGATCACTTTAACCACTCCCCATTTGGGCAGGGCTACCCCTGACGGTAACAAATCTGCTACAAAGGACCTCTTTAAAGTGTTAAAGAGCAAAGATGTTACTCATGTGTGCCTGACCCAAGCTATGGTATTTTCAATAACCTCATATGCATGTGAGAGCTGGATAATAAATAAGGAAGACTTAAGAACTGATGCGTTTAAATTGTGGTGTTGGTGAAGAGTATTAAATGCACTATGGACAGCTCTGGTGGTGTAGTGGCTAAGGCATTTGACTGCTAACCAGAAGGCTAGCAGTTCAAACCCACCAGCCACTCCCTGGAAGGAAGACTGGGCAATCTACTTCTGTAGAGATACTGCCTCAGAAACCCAGGAAGGGTTGCTATGAGTCAAATCAACTCGACAGCAGTGAGTTTGGGTTTTTTGGTGTGGGCTGCTAGAAGAATGAATGAATCTGTCTTGGAGGAAGTATAGCTGGAATGCTCCTTAGAAGCGAGAATGGCCCTTTATTTTTTGAAATTAATGTTCTCATTTAGGACTTTGTCTCACATACTGTGGTCATGCTGTCAGAAGGGACCAGTCCCTAGAGAAGGACATTATGCTTGGTAAAGTAGAAGGTCAGCAAAAACAAGGGAAGAACCTCAACAAGTGGGACTGACACAAGGGTTGGGACAATGGGCTCAAGCATGGCAATGATTCTGAGGATGGTATGGGACTAGGCAGTGTTTCATCCCGTTGTACACAGGGTCACTGGAACTGCCTCAACGGCACCTAACATCACCACCACCACCCTCGATGGGCCAGTGAACCAAGTGATAAGCAATTGACATGGAGGATGAGTACTTTCCACCCCTGTCTGTTCCAAAGCCCACACAAACTGAGTGAGAACCAGGTTCAGGATTCACACAGAGTCAGGTTTGAATCTTAGTTCCACACTTGTGTCACTTGGCAAATTAGTGGAATTTTTTCAGCCTCAGTTTCCCCAACTCTAAAGTGTGCCAATGATAGTGACCTCAGAAGATTACTAAGGATTAAAATGTACCATGCTTTTTAAGCAGGAAAACTGATGAGGAGAAAATATTCAATAAATGAAAGAGCCTATATTATTGCTATCATTATCTTCAGCCAGTGAAATGTTAGATCATCAGTGCAATGGAAAGAATAGGTAGGAGCAGTCTGCAGCAGACCCTGTCTTCTGCATGCCTGGTTGAGGCCCAGGTACTGGGGCTGATGGGTACCAGACCTCTGACCTGGAGATATTTCCATTCCAGTGCAAGGGCATGTAGGTTGTACTCTTGTTCCCGCAGGAAGAGGGATTCCTGCAAACCACCTGAGGCTGGAAGGGAAGACGTGCCTTCCTCCTAAATGAGAAAAGAATCTCTGCCTAGTAATTTTTTAAAATAAAACCTCATTAGCAAACTCCTGGGACAGAATTATGAGGCACAAACATTGCAATAACAAATCTCATAATTCGTTTGACTGAGAAAACACTGTGATGCTTTCTTGATTTTATAGAAATAAATATAAACCAGGAGGGAGTCCAAGACTGGGAGTCAGTCACTAGT
The DNA here is from genome assembly GCF_000298275.1 of Orycteropus afer afer. NCBI lineage: Eukaryota > Metazoa > Chordata > Mammalia > Tubulidentata > Orycteropodidae > Orycteropus > Orycteropus afer. Next base: position 4,391,504 of record NW_006921634.1, on the reverse strand, counting down.
TGTTGACGGCCTAATGAAGGGAAAAGCAGAAGCTTTATCACACGAGTAACTCATACTGCTTATAAATGAGTAGAGAATATGAGTTTTTGCTTAAAGGATGTCATTCTGTGTTCACTGAAATTACTGTCTGCCCCACTCAAACATGCTTCTCTGGCTGGTGACCCATTCTGAAAACTGATCTTCAAGGAGATCTGGTAAAGGGCCCCTAGTCAGGAGGATTACCAACTGATCACCCAACCGTAGACTCTGGACAGTGGACACTCTTAGCTGAGATCCATGCTCTGCCGCTTCATGGGGATTTGAGTTGGGTAAGAATGACTCGCTCTGAGGTTCCCTTTTCTCATTTGTAAACAAGGAGTAACAGTAGCTAATTTATTCCATTGTTTTCAGGTTTGTTATTCAATGCTGTATTGTATGTGGAGCATACAGTAACCAGTAAGTGGTTTCTATTATTACTATGCTGTTTGTAGCTTTCAGAGGGAATTTTCCTACATTTCCAAACCACATTAGTCTCCTCCACCCCTTATTCTTTGTTATGACATCTCCTTCTTTTTCTTCATTACATATTAATATGTGTACTTATTGAAGGGCTTTCCCCCCACCAGATAATAACTGGTCTGAGGGCAGAGACTGTGCCTATTTCGCTCATCATTCTATCTCCAGGGCCATGCTCGAGTCTGGGTAAGAACTGGCACCTGCTAGATATTTGTGGGATGAGGGACTGCTCACTGGCCACGATTGCTCCACAATGCACCCTGAAATCAGTGATGCTCCAGAATGACCTCTCTGACAGACATGCTGATTCATGTTCTCGACAGGAGGAGGGAGGATTGCTTTTGTCACCTAGATAAGAGTCAATAAGTATTTGTTAAGCCCTTCCTGACTGTCAGACTAGATGATATGTAGGAATTCAAAAGAAGAAATCTGTGCTTCTGCTTTTAGGACGTCTGTGATGCAGATTCTGAGTGTGGGAGGAGGGGCATATTAATGACTCTTGCAGAATGGGGGAGGCTTCAAAAGGGTGTGGCCTTGTTTGAACTTTTATGTATTGAGTACCTACTAAGGGCCAGGAACAGGAGCTCTGGTAGCATAGTGGCTAAGGCACTTGACTGCTAACCAGAAGGCTGGTGGTTCAAACCCACCAGCCACTCCTTGGAAGGAAGATGGAGCAATCTACTTCTGTAGTGGTACTGCCTCGGAAACCCAAAGAGGGGTTGCTATGAGTTGGGTCCAACTCAATGGCACACAACAAGAAGGGCCAGGAACTGTGTTTAGTGGCGTACATACTTATCTGGTTTTCATCTTCCGAACATTTTGCAGAAGCAGGGGAAGATTACCCAATAAGCAAGGTAAGAACAGTCTTACTTTGCTTACTTACTAGTAGTGCTTATGGTGAATAATACCTGTGCCTACTTTGCTTATTGTTTACTCTGTTCCTGTCAAAACCGAAAAAACCAAACTCACTGCCATCGAGTCCATTCCGACTCATAGTGACCTCCACCGGGTTTTTGAGGTAGTAAATCTTTATGGAAGTAGATTGCCTAGTCTTGCTTCCACAGAGTAGCTGGTGAATTTGAACCACCGACCTGGTTACCAGTCATATCTCTTAGGCACTGTGCTAACAGAGCCCCTTCTGTTCCTGTCAAGGATTGTCAATTTGAAAAGAGGCTTGGATTTTGTAGGAAGGTGCTCTGGGGTTGGGAGGGAGGCAGATGCCAACCATACCTAGAAACAGAATCTCTGATGTAGTGAAAAAATGTGAAATTGTTCACTACAGATTAATAAATAAGTACAGATAAGCCCATGTTTACCTTGCTTGTTGGGTATTAGAACCCTATGCAGAAGTCATTACATATGATCATTTACAGATGAAGAAAACCAAGTTCAAAAGCGCTAATAAATGTGCTTAAGGGCACTCAGCTAGTATCTTGTTGTGTGCTGCTGAGCAAATTCCAACTCATAGTGACCCTACAGGAAAGAGAATTGTATTGTACGGTTTTAAGGCAGTAATATTAAAGGAGCCCTTGTGGCACAGTGGATAAGGATAAGGAACTCTGGTGGCATAATGGATAAGGCAGTTGATTTGACTACTAACCAGAAGGGCAGTGGTTCAAACTCACAAGCCACTCTGCAGAAGGGAGATGGGGCAATCCACTTCCATAAACATTTACAGTCTTGGAAACCCAATGGAGGTTGCTTTGAGTCAGAAGTGACTAGACAGCGGTGAGTTTATTTTCTTTTTTTTTTGGTTTGGCTGGCACAGTGGTTAAGTATTCAGCTGCTACCTGAAGGAAGGGTCAGTGGTTTGAACTCACCAGCTGCTCTGCAGGAGAAAGATGTGGTAGTCTGTTTCCACAAACATTTATAACCTTGGAAACCCTATGGAGCGGTTCTACTCTGTCCTATATGGTCAGTATGAGTTGGAATTGATGCAATATCAGAGAGTTTTTTACAGACAGGGTGGTCTCCAGTCCCACAATCATTCCCCATAGGCCAAGCTGTGCTAAATGTCATGACATTTAGGCAGTATTAGAAACTAATCACAGGCAAAAAGGACAATTCTTGCTTCTTTCTTTGCCATTCCCAGCCTAGTGCTGTAGATGTAGAAGATATTAAAGTGTAATTAAATATAATTAAGTTTATAAGGTTATTTCCCTCTCCTCAAGCCCAAATCCTTAATAAAAAAGAAAATAATCCCTGCCCCCAAAATTAGTCCATATGTATTAACACTTAGTTCTTTTCAAAGCATTTTTTTGAAACATGTTATTATCTGTTCAATAGTATTAGTGTGGAAGCTATATTCCCAGGAGCAACCTCTCAGTCTAGGAATATAGAAAACTCATCAGCACAGCTGATGGGCACTTTCACAGACAAAATGGAACCCTTGGACACTTACAAATGATGAAGGGGATCTCAGGATGAAACATGCACCTCCACTTGTTCAGGATGCAGATGATAAGAATATAGTCTATGTGAAAACAAATCCTGGGATGATTAAAATAAGGTATAAAAGATGTGCTGTGAAAGCAGGACTTGTGCTGCTTTTTGGTATTGTTTTCCAGTACTACGTCAGAGTAGTCTGATGAGCTGCTCAGAGATGTTCAATCTCACAAGCACACAATCTACCTACTATGTGCAAAGCCTGATGTTTGGTGTTCTGATCCTAGGTGCTGTGAGAACCTAAAGATGAAGCAAAACCTGGGGGCATGAAGAGACAAATGGGAGAGAAACAGGCCCCACCGAGGTCTCGATGGGGGAAAGAATTAATGGCATGGAACTGGACAAGGAATGATCTAAGTTGAATTTACTCCTCCCTGAGAAATGCAGAGCTTCTGAAATGCCAATGTCTTGCTGAAATCAAGGCACAGTTTTATTTCATAAGGCTCTAATCAAAAGCAATAACCTTTCATTGAAAAATCAAGCAATTAGCCTTGAGAACTGCAGGTTAACAAACATAGCTTATTATTCTCCCCTCATTTAGACTTTGGCCAAGTTGAGGACTTTTGGCCTTACCCATTCAAAAACAATCTAGTCACTTGGAAGGAAGGAGTTACTATGGAATCGCAGTCTTGGAAATTAGATTCCTAGGGCAGCACATGACAGCCATAGCTACCACTGGGAAAATTGGGCAGCAGCCGAGAGCTGGAGAAAGCCTGTCATTCTCACTAATGACTTGGAAGCCCAGTGAAGCTTACCAAACTTCAGGAATGACTGAAAAAACATAAGCCATCATAACATGACTTCTGTACATTTACTCTTATTAGTAAAGTTTGGGTAAAATGATTTATTATCCTATCGAACAGTATGCATACTGGAAGTAATGATATCTTTGCAATGTGACCTCTTCCTATAGCATAGGACTATTAAATCTTTATTGAAAAGCAAGGAAAACCTGACAGGATGATTATTTTTATTTTTTGGCTAATTCCTGGCAAGGCCAACAAACTGAATGAAAATCAACCAACCCTGAGTCCACTAAATCTTTAGTTCACAGGGCTTTGGAAGTCTGCTTTACATATTTTCAGGGGGACAGACAGAGGATAAAGCCAACAATAAACATCTACTATCTCTGATAGCATAGTGGGTAAGGCACTTGACTGCTAACCAGAAGGCTGGCGGTTCAAACCCACCAGCCACTCCTCGGGAGGAAGGTTGGGCAATCCTACTTCCGTAGTGATACTGCCTCGGAAACCCAAGGAGGGGTCGCTATGAGTCAGGGCTGACTCGACGGCACATAACAACAACAACATCTATCCATCTATCAAGGGAGAAGACACTTAGGGCTGGAGTGGATTACAGAGGCTATTTAACAGTGAAGAAGACAAGCTGATGGAGGTCAGGCCAAACAGCAAGCATTTTCCAGGAGCACTGAGCAGCCAGGTCATCTCTTCTCTTAGATTTGCAAATGCTTCAGCCATACTTGCCTGGAAGAGTTTTGCAAGGACATGATGTTGTGTATAGACTTGTGTCCACCTCACAAAAAAGAAAGAAAGAAGGAAATGTGGATGATCACATTGTTTGGAAATAGGGGTTTTCTTTTTGTGATATTAATGAGGTCATACAGAATATAGTGGGTCCTAAACCTAATCACTTCTGAATGGTATCTTTCTTTCTTTCTTTCTTTTTTTATTAATTGTGATTTGGGTGAAAGTTTACAAAGCAAATTCACTCTCCATACAACAGCTCACATATACCTTGTCTCATGACATTGACTGTAATTTCCCACAATGCAACAGCTCCCCTTCCACTTCCTCCCATAATTACCTCTTCCCTGTGTCCTTCCCTCCATGCACTCCTGCCCCCTGAGCTGTCTCCCTATGCATACACAGCCCTTCTATTCTCCCATGATTCTTCTCTCCAAGGAGTATATCTACCTAATGTAAATGTTCAGCTCATATGCCTGTCTTTTGTTCTGAATGGTATCTTTTAAGAAGAACAGAAAAAACACAAAGATACAAACAGAGGGGGAAGACAGATGTCAAGGAATGCCAAGGGAAAGGAAGGATCCCCTCCTAGAGCCAAGACCCTGATTTGAACTTCCACCCTCCAAAACTGTGATAGAGTAAATTCCTGTTCTTTAAAGCCATCTATTTTGTTATGGCAGCCTTAGGCACATGACATCTAGTAAAGAAGACACAGGATGAAAGACTGGTTAATAACATGACCTTCAAAATCAGATGACCAGAGTTCAAATCCTGGCTCTACCTCTCATTAGCTGGGTCATCTTGCACAAGTGATTGGCTGATCCATTCATATCTCCTGGTCTACAAAATTGGGATAAAAATAGTACCCACCTCTTAGGAATGTGAGAGCTTAAAAAGGTAATACACATACGTGCTTAGGACTATGCCCTGCAGCAAGAAATCAATATATGATTATTATTATTATCAAGATAGAAAAAGGTGTTCCAAGTACTTGGCCACAATGGTTCAATCTTTTGAAGCCCCAGATTAATACAGGGTGTCTGTAATAGATTTTAAGTACTAAACATTTTGAAATCAAGAACTGGGTGCACTGTTGTTTTTATGTGAACTTTTGGAGGCAACCAACTCTTGGGACTAACTTGAATGAAACCAATCTTCAGTTCTTTTGCAGAAAGATAAACAGAAAAATGGCCCTCTCAGCTACAGAAGTTTATTCTGTATGTAATAGATTCAATTCTAAGAGTCTGCAAATCTATGTTCCTCACTCCAATCTTGTTGTCCTTCACCCTAACCTTAGCACTTCCTCCTAGTTAGACTATCTCCCCACAACATACACACACACTCTTTGCACTCAATGTTTCTTTATTTGAAGATGTCTGCTGGGACTGTCTTTGCCTGACTTTACTCTCCTCATCCCCACTCCTCCCACCTCCACCTTCCTTTCTTTCCACACTGCAGCTAGATGAACTTTTAAAACAGTTGGTTCACATCACTCCCCACCTAAAACCTTCCTCTGTCTTCTTGATGCACTTATAATAAAATCTACTTCCCTTAGTGTCCCAGCCCTGTCTCCCTCTCTGGTAGTGTTGGATTTCTCAACGATCAAAGTAAGTACAAGCTTACTTGTGCTTATTTGTAGTGAACAATTTCACATTTTTCCACCACGTCAAAGATTCTGCTTCTAAATATGGCTGGCATCTGTCTCTCTCCTAACCCCACAGCACCTTCCTACAGAATCAAAGCTTTCTTTCAAATGTACAGTCCCTGACAGGGGGATGATAAACTTGATGAACATCATGTGGTGAAAACATGTGAAGCTGTTTACTACTAAACAAACTAAGTAAGCTCAAATAAGCCCATGTGTGCCTTGCTTATTGGGTAATCTGCCCTGCTCTGTGGTGATAGCTCTCACTCTCACCCTGGCTCCTGTCTCAGTGGCCTTCTCTCTGGCCCTTGAAGTTGCCAAGTTTCTCCCAGCCTCAAAGCCTTTACATTTTCTATCCCCTTTACTAGAACTCTATTTCTCAGCTGTTCCCATGGCTCAATCCTTCTTGCAGAGAGAAGGATCCAGAGAGGACTTCCTGTCAGCCCTCCTCTAAAATAGCTCCTGTTACTCTCACCCCAATTAGTCTCCATCACTCTTTCATATTTTTACATTTTATTTACTTCCAGCAGCTATCATTTTCAGCAACTCTCATTTCTTTATTGATTTACTTGTTAATTTTATTTCTACCCTCACTATAATGGACGTTCCATAAGAACATATGTTCTTATTTAGAACAAAACCTTGCACATAATCCTCAATAAATATTTATAGAATGAATATATGAATCTAACCATTCTTAGAGATCTAGCTTAAGTCTCTCTTATTATGCAAAGCCTTCTCTAATACTTACACCTGATCTGAACTGCTAATAAACTTTAATACAAACATACTTGTCCTGTTGCATCTGTAGAAATGGAAACCTTCCCTCTCCAATCATCTTTTAACTTCTTCAAGGGCAACAACCTTGACCTCAGATACCACTGAAAGTGAGGGATAATCAGGAGTTCTACACTTAACTCAACAGAAGCTGCAGGGGCCTCCCTACATAACTGTTATTTTAGGCACTAATCTAGCAACTGTGATTTTCAAGTTTCTCAGTTCAGCATGAAAGGAGAAGACTCTCAACAAGATAGAGTGACACAGTATCTGTGACAATGGGCTCAAGCATGGCAATGATTATGAGGATAGTGAAGGACAGACAGAGCAGTGTTTCATTCTGTAGTGACATAGGGTCCCTATGAGTCCAAACTGACTAGATGGCACTGAACAGTAACAACAATTCACAACAGGGAGTTATAGTGGAATAATTACAGGGGACTAACAGGGCTCTGAGGCCTTGGGTGGTGAAAACAATTGGGTGCTTGACTATTAACCAAAAGTTTGAACTCATCCAGAAACACCTTGGAAAAAGGCCTTGGATATCTGCTCCTAAAAGGCGATGGGCTTGAAAACTCTATGGAATTCAGTTCTACTCTGCAACACATGGGATTACCATGAGTCAGAGTCAGCTTGGCAATGGGCTTGGTTTTTGTTTTTTTTTATCAAAAATGGGCTACTAGAGGCAGACTCTGACAGCAAGAAGTGATGGCTAAGAATGAGAGGTAAGACAGACAAGAAGATCAGGTATGAACAGGTGAGTGGGAATACATTCATACCATACTTAGGTCTGGCAGAAAATATTTCTACACACATATATATATGTACGTGCTATAAAAGTATCTATATGCAGATTAAATATAACAGGGGCAAAGTTAGGAAAACTTCTTAGCCACAACCAAGCACCTTGAGGGAGCGAGTAATTGGACCTGTGGGCTAGGGACTATGGTTGCAGGGGACATCAAACTCAATTGGAACAATATGCTGTTGTTGTTGTTGCTGTTTTGTGCCGTCCAGTTCAACCCGACTCATAGCGACCCCTCTTTGAGTTTCCGAGGGGTATCACTATGGAGTCTGTCAAAACTTCCTTCCGAAGAGTGGCTGGTGTGGAACAATATAGCATACAAAAATGTTTCTTTAGATCTTATTTTGGTGAATATTAACTGGGGTTAAAAACTTGCAAGTGGCTATCTAACATGCAACTATTGGTCTTTCCTAAACTGGAGCAGCGAAAAGTGAAGAAAATCAAAGATGCATGGAAAACATTAGTTCTAAAGACTAATGGACTATGGGAACCTCAGCCTATATGATGCTGAGACCAGAAGACCTAGACGGTGCCCCGCTACCAATGCCAAACACTTGGAAAGGGATCAAAATTGGAGATCCTGGATAGAATGGAGAAAAATGTGGAGCAAAACTAAAAATCATAAAAAAGATCAGGCTCACTGATCTGACAGAGACTGATGAAACCCTTGAAACTATGGCCCTGAGTCATCTATTGGGCCTGGAATTGATCTCACTCAGCCAAACAACAGGCAGGCCAACCAGCTGAACACCTACAGCAGGGAGATGCACTCCTGAGAACAATCATCCACAGGAGATCAGATGAGCATCATTTGCACAGGAAGAAAGGTAGGGAGGCAGGAATGAATAGGTTAGAAGGATAACAGGGAATGGGTAACCACAGGGAGGAAGTGGGAGGAGAGCCATTAAACTGCAGGGAATGTAACCAGTGTCACAAAACAGAATGTCTTTGAACTGTGGAATGTAAAAC
>NW_006921634.1:4368319-4382747 GCF_000298275.1 Orycteropus afer afer | reverse complement strand
AAATATTATATATTCTCTATAGAGAGGGGAAACTGAAGTTCAGAGAGCTTAAAACTAACAAATGTTGCACAGTTAGTAAATAGAGGAGGTAGGCCTCACTTCCAGACTCTGCGATTCCAAAGTCCATTAACTTCTCTATTACATTGTGATATGTGGTATGGTCTGGCTTCTATTTTTTTTCTGTCAGTTTTTAGGTAATTGTTTTGCAAAGCACGTAACCTTTCCAAGCCTCAGATTTCTCATCTATAAAATGGCATTAAGTGCATCTACCCTATCCCCCTCACAAAATTGTATGAAGCTCAAGTGGTGTCCTCAAAACACTGTGGAAGCTAGCACAGGGCATACAAAGGTTAAGCCCTATGCCTCCTTATGCAGCTGATTTCTGTGTGAAATTCCACAAAGCAAAGACCAAGCCCTGTTCTTCTTAAATCTAAGAAACTCACTTTAAAAAAGAAAAAGATAGCGTTTACAGTACCAGTTCATGTTTGATCATTTCATTTATTCCCCATCAGACTTCTATAAGGATTGAAAAAAAAATTCAAGTATAAGCTTCTTTAGAAAAGATATGCTATGGAGATTTTCTTAAGAAACTCAAAATAAAATACTGACCTTTTAAACAAATTAGACCATTTGTATTCCCATGGGCTACCGATGCATTTTTCAACTTTAATATTTCAAACATTGTCCCAAAGGCTTTTCTCATTTTGATTCATATCAGTCTGGCATGTTGAACTTGATTATAAACTTGAAGCTAGTCATGCATCTCTGGGTCATTTAGTTTTGTATCCTGTTATCAATAATACATAATGCAAGCCTTTTTAGAAGAAAAGCCACAAAACATTCTCAGAAAATACTTTGGGTCGATATTTTTGGCAGTCTCCCAGGCAGAAAGGAGTATGCCAGACCTCTTACTCCTGTTGTCCAGGCAAATAAGCAGTCAAGGAAGAATTGCTTGGAGAAATGGTTGAAGGGGATTCCAAAAACTAAGACTCTCCATCAGTTAAGGGGCTCCCATAACACATGCAGTACAGCTTGCTTGCGGCCACAGAGATCAAAGTTTAAATCTGAGCTCTGCTTGTTCATTAGTTCTATGAGTCTGAGAAGACTTAAATTCTGAGTCTCAGTTTTTTCAGCTGTAAAATGGAAATAACAATACCCTATAGGTTTGCTGAGATTGGGAAAGTGCCAATCATTTAGTTGTTTTCTTACGTGCCATTGAGTTGATTTTGACACATAATGACACCAAGGGACAGAGTAGAACTGCCCCATAGGGTTTTTTATGCTGTGATCTTTATGGAAGGTGCCCTGGTGTGCAGTGGTTAAGGCTCAGATCAAACCAAAAGGTCAGCAGTTTGAACCTACCAGCTGCTCCAAAGGAGAAAGATGTGGCACTATGCTCCATAAAGATTACAACCTTGGAAACCTTATGGGTTAGTTCTACTCTATCCTACAAGGTCACTGTTGTTGTTGTTGTTATGTGCCGTCAAGACAGACCCGACTCACAGCGACCCCTCCTTGGGTTTCCAAGGCAGTATCACTATTGAAGTAGATTGCCCCATCTTCCTTCCAAGGAGTGGCTGGTGGGCTTGAACCCCAGCCTTCTGATTAGCAGTCAAGTGCCTTATCCTTCCTTATTATGAGAACAGACTGACAAGTTTTTCTCCTGCAGAGCCACTGGGTGGGTTCGAACTGTCAACCCTTCAGTTAGCAGCTAAGCATTTAACCATTATGCCACTAGGTCCTTTAGTAGGTGCTCAATAAAATATTAGGAGAAAAAAATAGTGGGGGAAGGGATATTCATTTAATATGAAAAGATCTTATAGATGACAATTTAAAGGTCATCAGTTATTTAATCAATGCAGCTGTAAAAGGAGTGTCTCTAGAGCAATTCCTAACTAGGACACTACCCATAAATAACTTGGTTACATATAACATCAGGCAAGTAGTTAGAAATTGAACTGATTTATGAAAAACACTTTGTAAACCAGTAGTACATATAGGAAGATGCAATGAGATTGGTGTTGAGAGAAAGAATATTGAGGTAGTGTGGGAGGTGATGGAGTCCTTGGGTGGTGCAAACAGTTAACGTGCTCAACAGCTAACTGACAGGTTGGAGGTTCAAGCCTTCCCAGAGGTGTCTTGAAAGAAGGGGCTGGTGATCTACTTCTAAAACGTTGTCGTTATTAAGTACCGTCATGTTGGTTGTGACTCATAATGACCTAAGTATAACAGAAAGAAACACTGCCTGGTCCAGTGCCATCCTCATAATCGTTGTTATGTTCAAGCCCAATGACAGGGCCACTGTGTCAACACATCTGGTTGAAGGTCTTCTTCGTTTTTGCTGACCTTCTATTTTACCAACCACGATCTCCTTCTCTAGGGGCTGGTCCCTCTTGATAACATCCAAAGTCCAAGAGACAAAGTCTCACCATCTTCACTTCTAAGCAGCATTCTGACTGTACTTCTACAAAGATAGATTAGTTTGTTCTTCTGGCAGTCCATGGTATATTCAACATTCTTTGACAACACCACAATTAAAAGGGATCAATTTGTCTTCAATCTTGTCTGAGGCTTGGGTCAGACACACCTTCATCCTCAAAGTGATATCTTTGTTTTTTAACACTTTAAAGAGATCTTTAGCCCAATACATTATGTCATTTGATTTCTTGACTGCTGCTTCCATGGGTGTTGATTGTGAATTCAAGTAAAATAAAATCCCTGACAACTTCAGTCTTTTCTCCATTTATCAGGATGTCCCTTACTGGTCCAGTTGTGAGGATTTCTGTTTTTGAGATGTAGGCCAGACTGAAGGCTGTAGTCTTAGATCATCCTTAGTAAGTGCTCCAAACAAGGTTGTGTCATCTGCATATCACAGGTTGTTAATGAGTGATGTTAATGAGTCTTCTGCCAATCCTTTGTCGTCATTTCTTCCATTCACTTTAGCTCCTCTTTTGGTTGGGTTTGATCTATATTCAAGAGCAAGTTTCAGACTGTGTTCTCACATTCATGTTGATATCTTTTCTTTCTTTCCTGTCTGATTAATGATATTTTGCTTTATTCATGTATCATGACCTGGAAGCCATCTCACAACACCTCTGGTCTTCAATCATTAGTGCTCAATACATCAAACCTATTCTTGAGATGGTGTCTAAATTCAGGTGGGATATACTGAAGGCCATACTCAAAGGTATACGCCGGCTCTTGTGGACTTGTTTTAATTTTCCTTAGCTTCAACTAGAACTTGCGTATGAGCAACTGGTGGTCTGTTCCACAGTCAGCCCGTGGCTTTGTTCTGACTGATGATATTGACCTTCTCATCATCTCTTTCCACAGATGTAGTTTATTTGATTCCTGTGTATCTCATCTGGAGAGATCCATATATTTCGCTGCTGTTTATATTGTTGAAAAGGAGTGTCTGCAATGCATAAGTTGTTGATCTTGCACAATTCTATCATGAGATCTCTAGCTTCGTTTCTATCACCAATGATGTATTTTCCAACTACTGATCCCTCTTCTTTGCTCCAAGCTTTCATATTCCAATCACCAGTCAATCATCAATGCATCTTGACTGCATGTTTGATCGATTTCAGACTGCAGAAGTTGATAAAAAGTCTTCAATTTCTTCATCTTTGGCAGTAGTATTTGGTTTGTAAATCTGAATAATAGTCATATTAACTCGTCTTCCTTTTAGGTATATGGATATTATTATATCACTGTCTGTTGTGCTTTAGAATAGATCTTGAAATTTTCTTTTTGACAATGAATGTGACAACTTTCTTCTTCAATCTATCATTCTCAACATAGTAGACCATGTGATTGTCCTATTCACAACGGCCAACACCAGTCCATTTCATCTCACTAAAGCCTAGTGTATTGATCTTTATGTGTTCATGGTGTTCATGTTTGACTTCCAATTTTCCTAGATTCATACTTCATACACAGTACATCTGATTGTTAATGTGTGTTTGTAGCTGTTTCTTCTCATTTTGAGTCATCTCACCTCAGCAAATGTAGGTCCAGAAAACGTTACTCCAACCAAGTCATTAAGATCAACTCTACTCTGAAGAGGCAGCTCTTCCACAGTCATATTTTGAGTTCCTTCTAACCTGGAGGATTCATCTTCTGGCTCATCATCAGACAATGTTTCACTGCTATTCATAAAGTTTTCAGTCGGTAGTTTTTTTCAGAAGTAAATCGCCACGTCTTTCTTTTTATTCTGTTTTAGTCTGGAAGCTCCAATGAAACTTACACATCATGGGTGACCCTTCTGGTATTTGAAATACTGGAGCATAGCTTTCAGCATCACAGCAATATACAAGCCATTACAGTAGACAAACTAATAGATAAGAGATGGTCCAAAATTTTAGATACTAGAAACCCAAATGAGTACTGTTTTACTCTGACAGATATGGAGTTGTCATGAGTTGGATCAACTTGATGGCAACTGGTCTGGTCTAGTTTGTGAGGGTGATTAAAGGGACAGAGAGAAGTATGAAATGAGAACAGAGATGATAAAAAGAGTTAACTAGGTAGCAAAGGGAATAAAATCAACAATAGATGTAAAAGTTGGCCATTCAAGGGGTAATGAGAGGAGCATGGAGAAAGACATTCACAAAATTTTAGCAATACAGGGTGGACTCAAACTTATCAATGATCATGCAGATAGGGCAGGACCAAGCAACATTTCATTTATTATACATAGCTGCCGTAAGTTGGAGCCAATGTGATGGCAATTAACAACAACACAAACACTAGGAAAGAGCTACAGAGTAATTACAGTCAAGCTCATGAGAATTCAATGAGCTTTGATGGGGGGAACAGAGACCTGCTACCAGTGGTATTGCAAGAGTATGAATGTCTGACAAAATCGAAGCCTGATGTAGACTGTTAAGCCAAAATTTCTTGATAAACATGACAACAGGAAGTTGAGAAGAAAGCCAAGTTTGTCATTCTTATAATTGGACATGAAACAATATGGTATCAGTCTCGACAAACAAAGAAAGATGCTCCTTCACATGACACACATAGCTCCTCCCTTGCATGGTCTCAGAATGATAAGAGTTAACAGCAAGATGTCTCTGTCATTAAAGAAAGAATAGGTGGTAGCCTGTTGACTGAAGCACTGTATCTGCACGGTGCGCCAAAGCATGGCGTCCATAACCTCCATCAGCACCATGAGTCACCTTGAATATACATGTAAGGTACATGTTGCCTCTGTAAATATGGCTGCAAGGCAATTTCCTGGAGTCCTTTCCAAACTGCTCCCCTTAACCCATCCTATATAGAAATTCCAGCATTGTTGCTATTAGTCCTCAGAAAACAGGGTTTGTAGGGAGGTGGGGGAAGAAGGGGGTGGAGTCAGGGTTCCACAGGTCACTCAATGGAGATGGCCTCACAAACCAGATACCCACCTGCCATGGCTAGGCTCTCCTCAAGAATGCTCAGAAGGAAAATATATGAAAAAATGTATTGTATTTCTTACCAAAAAAGTGGTTAACATATGGGAGATAGATAAAGATAAGACTACCTGGGAAACATCACTTTCATAAGACTTCTCACTGCAATCAGCTCTCTATCACCCCAATCCTCCTGGTTTTTCCTGAGCCACATGCACAAACATTGCCCAATACTCTCTTCTGTTCTATGTTAGTCAAGAACAGATGGGCATCAATCACCCTTCCCTGCTTCAAGGATAAAGATCTCAAGCATGAAAGCACTATAATGGGGGTGAGAGAACCATTCTAAGGGGTATGTCCTATAGTGTTGATGTATAACATTACATGTATGTGCATAAGGTGTCAGTCTCAAGGGCGAGGCTCTATATGAATGAGGTCATATTTGTTTATTGAATTATTTTGTCTAATGACTGATACACTAACAATAAGTACTTATAACACTTCTTAATGGGTAAGTATGTCTTTCTGTACCTTGGAACAAAATATGGGAGTAAGCTTGCCTTTATTAGGGTTTAATTATTACTTCATTATTTGGGTTACAAAGGTCTTGTTCTTTCCTTTCTTAGTTTACAAACCAACAAAAGAAAGACCAAATTCACCAACCAGGGAAATCCTGGGCCAGGAAGTACCACAGTAATGTTAATGAAGAAAAGCAGTTTGTGTTTTGGACAGAATGCATTTCTTTCCCATTATAACCACAGCCTGTTAAAAGCCTGTCAGGAAATACATAAAACTCTTTTTGTTTAGTTTCCCACATCCCTGTACTCAACTGAAGAGATTCCAGTCTTCTCAGAAATACAGTCTAAGGTGAAACTAAAAGGACACACAGGCTGGAGAGTGGAGGAGTGTGTAGCAGAGACATCTGCTGGTAAACACTTAACTTCATGAGATGCTGCCTCCATCACCTCTTGTGAATCTGCGTGGTACTGAAGTCAGAAACAACCAAGAGGCTCACATTCCTGTCAGATCCCATCATTTCTGCCAAAGAGACGCTTTCAACTTACAAAGGAAAAGGAGATAGTGAAAAATAGAGAATGCACAATGGTTTATGAGGAACACATGTGGACATCAAGATCATTCTTATTTCTATTTTCAAAAGAACAAGATAGATGAATGAGCACTTTAGTATGTATGCTTTTTAAAACACTGTATTTTACTTTAGACTAACCTAACTACATATTTTTCTTCATGTAAGTAATCCACCTCACTCCCATTTAGAAGCAATATCAAAATAGAAAGCATTCTAAAGCATATTATGGATTTTGGCAGCAAGTATCAATGGGAATGGTGGAAATGACTGAAACTACGTTTTACAAAAAAGCCTAACATCTCTAACAATAATTTTTGCTTCAATGGGCTTTCCTGGGTTAGCCAAGGAATCAAATCATATATTCTAACAGTATGTGTTCCAACAGAGATTGTTGTTGTTGTTGTTATGTGCTAGAGAGTTGGACTCAACTCATAGCAACCCCTCCTTGGGTTTCCGAAGTGGTATCACCAAGGAAGTAGATTGCCCAACCAGTAGACATCCCATAAACATTTGCTGACTAGCTCATCAAAATCAAATTAGAAGATTCATGATCTATTGTTGGGTGATACTGTTTACAAAAGTTAGTGACTAGGAGAATTTTAAAATTATATATGCTCCTTGAACCACAGAAGAAGAAGGATATAAGGATAAGGACTTTGTTATATTTACACTGTATCCTAAAGCCTAAAAATAAATACTGAATAAATGTTTGAATTCACTGTTTTAATTTAACTATGGTTAGAACAAGACAGGTCTAAAGAAACAGAGAATATGTTCATTTTCCTTTGCAACTATTCATTTGTCAGAAGCTAGATGCTTGCTTTCCATCTGCAGCTAAAACGATAAAATTCTATGCCTTTTTAGGAGTAAAAATACTTTAAGCATTTGTCATGAGCTTTGTAAAATAGCTGGTGTACTTGTAGTATAAAAAAATTAAATTGTAGCATTCCTACTAGGCTCTGCAATAGTGAAAATGCATTAGACACATAAACTCTGAGAAAATAAAATTACAGGTGAAATAAGGAGATTGAAAGTGATGAAATTAACAAAATGAATGTCTTATCTGCTATGCTTCTGTTGCCATTGATGTGGTTACTTCTGCCAAACTAATACACTCTTTGGATTGACAGAAACACGTGAATACAGTCCACAGTGTTCCTGAATACTTCCAAAATCACCTTGCCCAGAATTCCTCTCTACATATGTAAGATCTATATTATGGAAATCAACGCAATGCGGAATCCCATTTACCACATGCATAGTGGCCCATTAAGAACCATAAACTATTTCAGTTCTTATTTTAGAGATGTGGGACATGAAACTTCAATCTAAGAGGATATGAGGTCACCGAAACCACATTCTCAAAGCCAGAAGGCCATCATAAGTACTTTAAATGAGCTTTAATGCTTTGTTCCTAGTGCAGGTAAATTTACATTTGGCTTGAGGATAGAACTCTTTCAAAGAGTACTGCATTTGAATTGGCATTTTAGAGACCTCTTCATAAACCAAGCAGGCCATTAGAGCCCTCTCTTCTGGATTTGATTTAGAACACCCACAGAGGTCAGCCTAGGTGGGCCTGTGCTTGAATTACCTGTCCAGTAGTAGAAATGGGTTTGTGCTGATAGCGTCCCAATTTCTATCCCATTCCCCCTTGCAACCAAGTTAGAATAGCTTAGACTCTGTGTCAATATCCTAGCTCACCTGGCCACATAAACTAAGATAGAGGGAGGGGTTGTTAACAAAAGACAATGAAAGGAAAAGGACATAGGCAGAAGCAACAAATGTCTGCTACATATATTTCCTTCATTCTTGTACCCACTGTGTCCAGCATGTGCTGGATATCCAATAAGCTCTTGTTATAGTTAATCATCTGCACCTGACAAAAGCAAGAATTTGATGCAAGACACAGAGAACTGCTTAAGTATAAATAAAGCACTTGACTGCTAACCAGAAGGCTGGCAGTTCAAACCCACCAGCCACTCCTCGGAAGGAAGGTTGGGCAATCTACTTCCGTATTGATACTGCCTTGGCAACCCAAGGAGGGGTCACTATGAGTCGAGGCCAACTCAACGGCACATAACAACAACAACAAAGTTTTCAAGAGGGAATCCCTGGATGGTGTAAATGGTTAATGTGTCCTTCCTTGACTGGTAACCAAAAGGTTGGCAGTTCAAGTCCACACACAGGCAGCTCAGAAGAAAAGGCCTGGAGATCTACTTCCAAAAATGGAGTCCTTGAAAACCCTATGGAGCAGTTCTACTCTGTCATGTGTGGGGTTGGCATGACTCAGAACTGATTCAATGGAACTGTTTTTCAGTTTTCAAGAACTCTTTTATTTAATCTTTTTATATGTAGTTAGCTATTTTTAGGGTATGAGAAAAATACTGACAACTAATTAAAATCTGAGTTCGATTTTATGGTGAGAAATTTATTCTTGTGACCCTGATCACTTCCTACTACATATCTATCTTCTCAGATGCTTTTATCTATCCCCCATTTGGCTTCTACCTACTATCATAGCTTCTCTTCTGCTCCCTAACCCCCTCCAAACACACCAGTGTACCCTGTTTCCAAACTTTCCCATCATGACCTGAGCTGTTGGCCTGCCAAGAACACCCTTCTTACCACATGTGTGCATCCACTTTAGTATGTATGCCTTTTAAAACAAGCTCAAATCTTTCCTGATGAAGCCTTTGCTAGACCTTCTCACTTTTAATTAATCTGCCCTTCTCCTATACTCCTACATCACATTACTTATACTTTGGTTTATTATTTATGAGTAAGTTCCCTGGACTAAAAATAAATTTCTTTATGTCAGGCTTCCCTTACTTGAAGCACCTTAGTTATACACAAAACTTGAATCACAGAAACTACATGAAGAATTTCTGTTTTGAAATGATATTAAATGAAACCAAAACAAAGCAATGAGGAAAAAGATGAAGTTCTGTAGAGAAATAAGTTTGTTCCAATTTAAAAACTACTTAAATATAATGTAGGCAATTTGGGATAAACAGGAGCATCCAGACATCCATTTACATTGGCTTGATGTAGCAGGCTGGTGTTCCATGAGCTTGGTATTGGTACAAGATTGATTTCCTGTATTTAAGCACCTTTTTATGACAAACGGTGCTTGATATAGAAGAAGACAGCAGCCTCACAATATGAATAGCTTCAATTAGGTCTCAGTTATATGTGTCATATCTCTGTTATTGAGATCTGAAGGGAAGGAGTGCATGTGGAGAGAGAGAGCATCAAAACTCATTCAAGAAGAAAAGCTTACCCAAGTAAAGCAAATATGATATATCCACTTTGCTGAGCAAGTGAGCAAGTTTAGCTCAAGTATGCAGCATGATTAAATTAGGAAGAGAGAGTTTTGCCTAGAGTATGCTTACCTGTGGGTAAAAGGCAGTACTTGGTACCTGTATATTAGAACTTACCATATTGCTTCATACTAGAATGAACTCACTCAGTGAGTAAATCTTGAGAACCTACAAGTGCTGGTCATTTAAAAAAAACTTTCAGCAGTAAGGGAGAAGTCCTTTAGCAAGTGAACCTTTGGTGGCCATTACTCTTATAAGATACCAATATCTGCTCTCCTTTATTTCAAAATAATGTAAAATTGTGGCCACCCAGCTTGAAACTATATACATTGCTCAACCACTTTTACAGCTGGGTATAACCAGTTCAGTCCAATGGAGTGCAGCTTCCAGGTCAATTCTTTTGTCCTGGAGTTCCTTTACTGTGAGCTGCAACTTAAATGTGCCTATGACTCAAGTTCAGCCATGAGATAAAGGCAATAATACCCAAGAAGATGGTGGGACAACAGCATGGAAAAATCCTGATCTCTGACTGACCATATGGAATAGAGCTACCCCATGAATGTAGACTGTCATCTCAGCCTTGCTGTATTACAGACAAATAAGCTTTCTGTCTTCTTTAAGCCACTGTATTTTGGAGTTGTCTTTGTTATTACAAAAAGGGCCCTGGTGGTGCAGTGTTTAAAGTGGTTGGCTACTAATCGTTTGGTGTTCAAACCCACCAGAAGCTCCACTGAAGCAAGATATGGCAGTCTGCTTCCATAAAGATTTACAGCCTTAGAAACCCTGTGGAGCAGTTGTACTCTGTCTTACAGGGTTGCTATGAATCAGAATCGACTTGATGACAGTGGGTAGAGATAACAGCTTAATCTCTATCCCAATAAATATAATTACTCATTAATTTCTTAATATAAATCTTCTCTGAAACTATTAGAGAGTGGCTGGATTTCACCTTTTCATAAAGATACAGAATGAGTGCCAGGTTGTGAAGATGGTATTTTGTGGGAAATATACTACATTCTATTCACTCTCCTCTGTGGATCTTTAACAAAAGTTTAATAACAGTTTTGTGGATTAATCCATCTGGCTAATATCTAAAAGAATGGCTGATTTGTTTTCATACCATCTGATGGGTACCAGTGACTTACTGAATGGTCTGGAACAAGTCTCTTAGCCTTTTTCATCTACGACAGAAAAAATACCTATTTTCCTCTGTGGAGTATTTTCTGAACTAATGTCAGTAGAGCAAAGAATGTTCCAGAGCAGAACTATTATTGTAAGCCTCCTCCACTCCAACTGCATTGGAACTAATCACTTAGGAAGTAAAATCAGTAGGAAGTTGTCAAGAGGGTCAGGCTGTAATTAATCAATGAGGTCACTGCCAATAACAATAATACATTTTGTTACATGTGTAACTGGATTTAATGGATGTAACATTCTAGAAAGTTTCTGGAAAAAAGAAAACATTTAATCTCTGTACTGGATCAGCATCTGTGGTATAGTAAATTACTTAGTGTGGCTTTTCTACCCATAAGTCTTTGTAAACTCCGAGGTGAAATTTGCCATGAGCAACTGAGGAGCTCCTGATTGCTCAAGTTGCACCCCTGGGGTACTTCTGTTGGGAGTAGCACAAAACAATGTTCTGGGAGGTTCCTGCTCTCTCTCAGGTGCTTAGAATTCTGATGTTATGATAGGTTAGTTTGGCCACTCTGCCAGGCTCAAAAGGAGGCCTCCTAGAGTCAGAAGAAGTCTCTCTCCCACTGCTGGTTGAGGAACATGTGCTGCTGAAAGAGACATGAGCTGCTGGGAAAGAGATGCAAGAGACACGCATTGCTGAGTGAGACACCGAGGGACACTCACTGTTGGAAGAGAGACTGTGGGCTGGGAGAGAGACTGAGCGTTTTTCCTGAACTTGAATTGTAGCCTGGTGCTTCCCTAATAAATTCCATAATCTGTGAGTTCTGTGTGGCCACTGCAGTGAATTCTCAAACCCAGAAGAGAGGTGGTGGGTGCTTTGAGAGGTTGGTGAAAAGGCTGGGGGGAGGCAGCATGTCTGGCCTTCCAGTAATAGGCCTTGGGTTACTGCTGGTGATTCTGTCTTCCTCTTGTGGAGTTACAGGAGGTCAGGAGATGTGGCCTCTTTGCCCTTTCAGCAGCATCATACTGCAAAAAGCCAATGAGGCAATCTGTGAGTCCTTCTGAGATGACATTAAAAAGGTATAGCAATAGAGCTCATCATTAGGAATACAGATGTTCTAATGGTAAGAAAAGGACAGTATTGTTGAAAATATGCATGCTCTCTGAGCCTGAAGCATAAAGCTTTTTGGAAAGGTCCGAACTTGGAGAGCCTTAGGCTCATATGGTCATGCTCAAAGTTGGAGTTCCGCTGCCTACAGACCTGGAAGGGTTAGCTTGGAGGCTCAGAGGACTGGTGACGATTCTACAACAGACTTTGAGTAAATGGGGGTTATTATTCAGTGCTGATGGTCAACCTTACTCTAATTCCAATGTTGAGAAAAAAATGAACATATTTGTTCCTTGTTAAATTTTGGCTTCTACCACTCGTCTGTCAGTTTGTCGTACTGCGGTGGCTTGCATGTTTCTGTGAGGCTGGAGGCTACGCCACCAGCATTTCAAATATCAGCAGGGTCACCCTTAGTGGACAGGTTTCAGTGGAGCTTCCAGACTAAGACGGACTTGGAAGAAGGAAGGGGCCATCTACTTCTCAAAGTATTGGCCAGTGAAAACCTTATGAATAGCAGTGAAATATTGTCTGGTATATTACTGGAAAACTTTATGAACAGCCCTGAAACACTGTCCGATGTAGTACCAGAAGATGAGCCCCTCAGGTCAGAAGGCACTCAAAATACAACTGGGGAAGAGCTGCCTTCTCAGAGTAAAGCCAATCTTAATGATGTGGATCGAGTAAAGCTTTCAAGACCTCCATTTGGTGATGTGGCACGACTCAAAATAGGAAGAAACAGCTGCAAACTTCAATTAATTATTGGAACAGGGAATGTATGAAATATGAATCTAGGAAAATTGGAAGTTGTCAAAAATGAAATGGAATGCATAAAGATCGATCTCCTAGGCATTATTAGTGAGCTGAAATGGACTGGCTTTGGCCATTTTGAATCAGATAACCACATGATCTACTATGCTGGGAATGACAAATTGAAGAAGAATGGCATGACATTCAGTGTCACAAAGAATGTTTCAAAATCTATCCTGAAGTACAGTGCTGTCAATGATAGGATAATATTCATATGCCTACAAGGAAGACAAGTTAATACTGCTATTATTCAAATTTACACACCAACTACCAAAGCCAAAGACAAGGAAATTGAAGATTTTTAACAACTTCTGCAGTCTGATATTGACCAAACATGCAATCAAGATGTGTTGATTATCACTGGTTACTGGAAAGCAAAAGTTGAAAAAAAAAAAAAAGAATCCTTGATAGTTGGACAATATGGCCTTGGTGATAGAAATAATGCTGGAGATTGCATGATACAATTTTGCAAGACCAACAAATCATTCATTGCAAATGCCTTTTTTCAACAACATAAATGGTGGCTATACACATGGACTTTGCCAGATGGAGTACAAAGGGGTCAGATTGACTATATCTGTGGAAAGAGGTGATGGAGAAGCTCAATATCTTCAGCCAAAACAAGGCCAGGAGCTGACTGTGGAACAACTGCTCATACATAAGTTCAAGTTGAAACTAAAGACAATTAAAGCAAGTGTACAAGAGCCAAAATATGACCTTGATTACATCCCACCTGAATTTAGAGATAATCTAAAGAATAGATTTGATGCACTGAACACCAGTGACTGAAAATCAGAGGAAGTGTGGGGTGATATCAAGAACATCATCTATGAAGAAAGCAAAAGGTCATTAAAAAGACAGCAAAGGAAGCAAAGTCTGAAAATGGATGTCAGAAGAGACTCTGAAACTTGCCCTTGCACAGAAAGTAACTAAGGCAAATGGAAGAAATGACAAGATAAAAGAGCTGAACAGATTTTCAAAGAGCAACTCGAGAAGACAAAGGCAATGATTATAATGAAATATGCAAAGAAAACCAAAAGGGAAGAACACACTTGGCATTTCTCAAACTGAAAGAACTGAAGAAAAAAATTCAAGTCTTGAGGTGTGATATTGAAAGATTCTATGGACAAAATACTGAATGATGCAGGAAACATCAAAAGAAGATGGAAAGAATACATAGAGTCACTGTACCAAAAAGAATTGGTTGATGTTCATCCATTTCAGGAGGTGCCATGTGATCAAGAACCAATGGTATTGAAGGAATAATTTGAAGCTGTACTGAAGGAATTGGCGAAGAACAAGGATCCAGGAATTGACAGAATACCCATTGAGATGTTTCAACAAAAGGATGCTGTGCTGGAGGCACTCATGAATCTATGCCAAAACTTGGCCAACTGACTGGATCATATCTGTACCCATTCCAAAGAAAAGTGGAACTTATCAAACAATATCATTAATATCACATGCAAGTAAAATCTTGCTGAACATATTTCAAAAATGGTTGCAGCAGTATATTGACAGAGAACTTCCAGAAATGCAAGCTGGATTCAGAACAGGACATGGAATGAGGGAT
>NW_006921634.1:4301188-4367687 GCF_000298275.1 Orycteropus afer afer | reverse complement strand
TAAGCAGCATCATGATAAATGGAGAAAAGATTGAAGTTGTCAAAGATTTCATATTACTTGGTTCCACAATCAACACCAATGGAAGCAGCAGTCAAGACATCAGAGGACATATTGCCCTGGGCAAATCTGCTGCAAAAGACCTCTTTTAAAGTGCTGAAGAGCAAAGATTTCTCTTTTAAGACTAAGGTGCACCTAACCCAAGCCATGATATTTTCAATCACCTTATATGCATGTGAGAGCTGGACAATGAATAAGACTAAAGAAGACTAAAGAGTTCCCAAACACTTTATTGTACTCATAAAGAACCAGTACAAAGATCAGGAGGTTATCATTCAAACAGAACAAGGAGATGTTTCATGGTTCAAAATCAAGCAGAGAGAGTGTCAAGGTTGTATCCTTTCACCATACTTATTCAACTTGTATGCTGAGCAAGTAATCAGAGAAGCTGGAGTGCATGAAGAGGAACGTGGCATCAGGATTGGAGGAAGACTCATTAACAATCTGAGATACGCAGATGACACAACTTTGCTTGCTGAAAATGAGGATGACTTGAAGCAGCTACTGATGAAGACTGAAGACTGCAGTCTGCAGTATGGATTACACCTCATTATAAAGAAAACAAAAATCCTCAACCTGGTCCAATAAACAGCTTCACAGTGGACAGAGAAAACACTGAAGTTGTCAAGGATTTTATATCACTTGGTTCTACAATTAACACCACGGAGGCAGCAGTCGAGACATCAGACGACATACTGCATTGGGCAAATCTGCTGCAAAAGATCTCTTTCAAGTGATGAAGAGCAAAGATGTCTCCTTGAAGACTAAGGTGTGCCTAACCCAAGCCATGGTATTTTCAGTCATTTCTTATGCTGGACAATGAATAAGGAAGACGAAAGAAGAGATGATGGTTTTGAGTTGTGGCGTTGGAGAAGAATGCTAAGAGTACCAGGGTCTGCAAAAAGGACTAACAAATCTGTCCTGGAAGAAGTGCAGCCAGAGTGGTCCTTGGAAATGAGAATGGCCAGACTTTGCCTCACTACTTTGGTCATGTTCTCAGAAGGAATCATTCCCTGGAGAAGGGTATCATGCTTGGTAAAGTGGATGGTCGACAAAGAAGGGAAAGGCCCTCAACAAGATGGATAGACACAGTGACTGCAACAATGGGCTCAGGTATAGCAAGTATCGTGAGGCTGGCATAAGACTGGGCAGTGTTTCATTCTGCTGTGCACAGGATTGCTATGAGTCAGAGACAACTAGATGGCACCTAACAACAACAACAACAACAAAAGAAGAGTTGATCCTTTTATGTTGTGGTGTTGGCGAATAATACTGAAAGTACTATAGACTGCCAAAAGAACTAACGTATTTATCCTGGAAGAAGCGCAGCCGGGATGTTCCTTGGAAGCAAGAATGGCCAGACTTCATCTCACCTACTTTGGTCATGTTCTCAGAAGGAACCATTCCCTGGAGAAGGATATCATGCTTGTTAAAGTGGAGGGTCAACGAAAAAGAGGAAGGCCCTCAATGAGATGGATTGACATCGTGGCTGCAACGATGGGCTCAGTATAGCAAGGATTGTGGAGCTGGCGCAGGACTGGGCAGTGTTTCATTCATTTGTACATAAAGTCGCTATGAGTTGGATCTGACTCGACAGCACCTAACAACAACAACACAAAAGGACCAAGAATGGAATGGAGGAAATTTTGCCTCCTAAGAAGCCAAGAATGGTGAGTGGCTTAAAGAAGTCCTTCTTCAAAGGAGGAGGCTTGAATTCCACATTTATCCTCCAATATTGACTCTGTGCAACTGGTAAAACACTTTTCAGTGGCCAGAGCTAAAAATCTCGTATCTTGAGGTCTCCCTGGGTATGAGAAATTCTATGTTCTCAAGCACTATGTCGCGGATCTGGGCCAACAGACTCTCATTATTTCAAAAATACAATGAAACTTTCAAAAATACAATGAAACATTCAAAATCAAGGTTTTATTTTGGTTGGATATGTCACACTACAGTATTTTTAATATTAAAAATGACTTAACAGAAACAAAACCAAACCCACTGTCAACAACCTGATTCCAACTCATAGTGACGCTACAGGACACAGTACAACTGCCTCATAGGATTTCCAAGGCTGTAAATCCTCATAGGGGAGCTCTGGTAGCGTAGTGTCTAAGGCACTTGACTGCTAACCAGAAGGCTGGCAGTTCAAACCCACCAGCCACTCCTCAGAAGGAAGGTTGGGCAATCTACTTCCGTAGTGATACCGCCTCCAAAACCCAAGGAGGGGTCGCTATGAGTCAGGGCCGACTCAGGGCACATAACAACAACAACAACTAATCCTCATGGAGGCAGAATGCCACATCCTTCTCCCACAGAGCAGCTGGTGAGTTCAACCTACTAACCTTTCAGTTAGCAGATGAGCACTTTAACCACTGAACCACCAGGGCTCCTTAAAAATGACTTACACAGTTAAGATAGGTAGGGGCAATTTCATTTAACTACAAATCATTGTCAACATTTATAAAAAATCTCGAAAACATGTGTTCTTTTGAGCTGCAAATCTTCTAGGGATTTATTCCAAGGATTAAATAAAAACAGGCTAGTATGAAAGGAGCCTTTGTGGTGCAATGGCTAATTAGCTCAGCTGTTAACCAAAAGATTGATGGTTCAAATCTACCTCACAGCTCCATGGGAGAAAGACCTGGCAATCTGCTCACATAAAGATCACAGCCTAGAAAACCCTATGGGGCAGTTCTACTTTGTAAAATGGGGTCATTATGAGTTCAAAATTGACTTGACCTAACAACAACAATAACAATATACAACGTTGTTGATCATAGCACTTTTCAATAATAGTAAAAAATTGAAAACAGCCTTATTCTATCTACTGGATACAACGGAAGAGGTGGTGCATGGAACCCACTGTAATAAAATTAACTAATAACCAATTTAGTATGATTAAATACTCTTACTTTCTACAGATCAAGTCCCTGTCTTGAGGATCCTACAAAGATCTTACTGAATTCGTTTTAATTTAAGATGATTATAAAAGTGTGCATGATTTAACATAAATTTTAAAAATCCTTAGAAAAATATCATACTGATATTTGCCCATATCTAGAAAAAACAGTGAGGTAAAAAGAAGAAAATCAGATATAAGAAGATTCTGATAGTTACTATTCCAGGCAAATATATACTATTAGGACATCTGAGTGGCTTTATGTATTTCACCCCTGCCTTGTCTCTTATATTTGAAATTATTCCAAGTTGATGAAAGCATACTTTCCTTAATTACTGGAACCTATGTTCTCAAACACTCTCCAGTTAATACCATTCAGAAACATGATTTCACAAAAGCGATTTATGGGAAACAGCTTACTGAAATACAGCCTGTTTCTTAAAAGCATGGTATTTTAGTGAATCAAATGTTCTCAAAAGAAAGTGTCTGAAAAACGTTGTCATTATTCAGACTCATTATTTGCAATTAACAGAGACTCATTTTAATCCATGATTAGTAGAGTTTAATAATCCTTGGTTCTGGGGATTTGGGTACATTCCAAAATTTTAAATTTACTGACAAAAAGAATTATAGAATAACAACTATTATCCTGGCCATTATTATTTTCCTTTGCTATTTCTTTCAATTTTTATTTTGAAATAATTTCAAAGTTACAGAAAAGTTGCAAGAATACTACAAAGAATTAGCATATACCTTCATTCAGTGACCCCATTCAAATCTGACTACTTGTCCTAATAATGTCCTTTACTGTAAAAGAATCTAATTCAGGATCACACATGGCATTTAGCAGTCATGTCTCTTTAGTCTTCTTCAATCAGGAAGACATTCTTCAGTCCTTCTTCAATTGTCATGACTGCAATATATTTGAGGGCTACAGCCTAGGCACTGTTGTTTTTGTTGTTGTGTGCCGTTGAGTCGGCCCCAACTCATAGCGACCCCTCCTTGGGTTGCCAAGGCAGTATCACTACGGAAGTAGATTGCCCAACCTTCCTTCCGAGGAGTGGCTGGTGGGTTTGAACAGCCAGCCTTCTGGTTAGCACTCAAATGCCTTAGGCACTACGCTACCAGAGCTCCCACAGCCTAGGCCCTAGGTATGTGTTTATTGTTAGAGGGTGTCACTATTCTCTCTTACTAAACAGAGTTAAGAAATATGTTTGTTTATAATAACATACATGTACTCACATGCACATATTCTTACATCTGTCTTTATTTCTATACTAGCTATAGGCTGAAAACATGAGTTTACATCAATCCTTGCAACTCCAATCCAACACAAGAATCATTTTAGTCTTCTTTTTCTGTCTGCAATATCTTCTCTGACAGTAAGAAACTTGGCTTTCATTCTATACTTACTTGCTCAGTACCCCACTATATCATTTATCTCCTGACACCACTGGCCACTATGCCTCTAAGCACCTGCCACCCTCCTGCTCCAAACTCTAAGGGCTCCTTACTAGCCATACCCCTTCCCTTCAGCCTGCTTATTTTTGACTAAGATGGAAAGAAGGACAAAAGAGGGAGGAAGGGAGGTTACAGAGGCAGGCAGGCAAGTAGAAAGGATATTGTCGTTAGGTGTCTTCAAGTCATCTCTGACTCACAGCAACCCTATGCACACCAGAATTATACACTGCCCAGTCCTCCAACAGCTCCACAATCCTTGCTATACTTGAGCCCATCCTTGCAGCCACAGTGTCAATCCATCTCATTGAGGGCCTTCCCTCTTTCATCGACTCTCCACCCTACGAAGAGGATATCCTTCTCCAGGGAACGGTTTCTTCTGACAACATGACCATAGTAGGTGTGATGAAGTCTGAGATTCTCACTTCCAAGGAGCATTCAGCTGCACTTCTCCCAGGACAGATGTTAGTTCTTTTAGCAGTCATGGTACTTTCAGCATTCTTTGCCAGCACCACAATTCAAAAGCATCAACTCTTTTTCAGTCTTCCTTATTCATTGTCCAGCTCTCACATGCATATGAGGTGACTGAAAACACCATAGCTTTTGTCAGGTACACCTTAGTCCTCAAGGAGCCATCTTTGTTCTTCAGCACTTGAAAGAGGTCTTTTGCAGCAGATTTTCCCAGTGTTTTATGTCGCCTAATGTCCTGACCACTGGCCACTATGCCTCTAAGCACCTGCCACCCTCCTGCTCCAACCTTCAAGGGCTTCCATTGATGTTGATTATAGAACCAAGTAATATGAAGACTTTGACAACTTCAATCTTTTCTCCATTTATCATGATGCTGCTTATAGGTCCAGTTGTGTGGATTTTTGCTTTCTTTTTATTAATAATCCATACTGAAGACTACAGTCTTCATTCTTCATCAGTAAGTGCTTCAAGCCATCCTCACTTTCTGCAAGAAAGTTGTGTTGTCTGCATATTGCAGGTTGTTAATGACTCTTGCTCCAATCTTGATGTGATGTTCTTCTTCATATAGTCCAGCTTCTTGGATTATTTGCTCAGCACACTGAATAAGTATGAGGATAGGATACAGTCCTGATGCACTCCGTTCTTGATTTTAAGTCATGTAGTGTCCCCTTGTTCTGTTCAAATGACAGCCTCCTGGTCTATGTACAGATTCCTCATAAGAACAATTAAGTGTTCTGGAATTCATTCTTCCCAATGTTAGCCATAATTTGTTATGATCCACACAATCAAATGCTTTTGGATACTCAATAAAACACAAGAAAACTTCTTTCTGGTATTTTTTGCTTTAAGCCAAGATCCATCTGACAGCAGCTATAATATAACCCCGTTCCGCATCCTCTTCTGAATCCAGCTTATGTTGCTGGAAGTTCTCTGTCAATATACTGCTGCAACCGTTTTTGAGTTATCTTCAGTAAGATTTTATTTGCGTGAGATATTAATGATATTGTTCATTAATTTCCACATTCTGTAGGTTCACTTTTCTTTGGAATGGGTACAAATATGGATCTCTTCCAGTCAGTTGGCCAGGTAGCTGTTGTCCAAATCTCTTGGCATAGCTGAGTGAGTGCCTCCAGCAGGTCATCCGTTTGTTGAAACATCTCAATGTGTATTCCATTAATTCCTGGAGCCTTACTTTTCACCACTTCCTTCAGTAAAATTTCAACTTCTTCCTTCAATACCACTGGTTCTTGATCATATGCTGTCTCCTGAAATGGATGAACATTGACCAATTCTTTTTGGTCCAGTGATTCTGTGTATTCCTTTCATCTTCTTTTGATGTTTCCTGAATCATTCAATATTTTGCCTATAGAATCTTTCAATATTAGAACTCGAGGCTTAAATTTTTTTCTTCAGTTCTTTCAGCCTAAGAAATGCCAAGCGTGTTCTTCTTTTTTGGCTGTCTAACTCCAGGTCTTTGCACATTTCATTGTAATCATTGACTTTGTCTTTTCTATCTGCTCTTTGAAATCTTCTGTTTAGCTCTTTTATCTTGTCTTTTCTTCCATTTGCTTTAGCTACTTTTTGCTCAAGGGCAAGTTTCAGAGTCTCTTCTGACATCCATTTTGGTCTTTTCTTCCTTTCTTGTCTTTTTAATGACATTTTGCTTTCTTCATGGATGATGTTCTTGATGTCATCCCACAATTCCTCTGGTTTTTGGTCACTGGTGTTCAATGCATCAAATCTATTCTTTAGATGGTCTCTAAATTCAGGAGGGATATATTCAAGGTCATATTTTGGCTCTCATGGACTTGTTTTAATTGTGTTCAACTTCAACTTGAACTTGCATATGAGCAGAAAGGATATTAGATATTTATTTGTAGCTGTAAGTATGGTGTATTTAATGAATCAATAAAAAGAAATAAGAAGACGTAGAAGAAAATAAGGGCTAAGAGCATGAGCTCTGGAATCAAACTGCCTAGGTTTGGATCTTGAATCTGCTACTGGCTACTTGTGGACATTGGGACAATTACAGTACTTTACCTCTCTGTGTCTGTTTCTCCTATCTTTAAACCAGGAATCTTATAGGACTGCTGGAAGAATTCATGTGTTTGTATATGGGGAAAAGACAAACCCAACCTGCTCTCATCGAGGTGATTACGACTCACAGCAACCCTACAGGACAGAGTAGAGCTGCCTCATAGGGCTTCCAAGGCTAGAAATCTTCAGGAAAGCAGACTGCTTCAGCTTTCTCTGGCAGAGTGGCTGGTAGGTTAGAATCACTAACTTTTTGGTTAGTAGCTGAATTGAATGCCTTAACTACTGCAGGACCAGATCTCCTCTTCATATATGTAAGACATTTATAATTCAATAACTATTTATACTTATTTATAGAAGTTCAAATTTCACTCCTAATGTAGTACTGTAAAATGTTATTGATGAGACAACTAGTTTAAGACAAGAATGAATCCAACCAGTTTTTTTAACCAAAAGTCCTGAAAAGAATGCTGATGGAAGATAGTGCAAAACTATAGAAAGATAGTGCAAAATTAAATTCATAGTCACCAATATTTGAAAATGAAACCCATTATGATATCCAGCCCTAACCATTAATTTTTATAGAATATCTACATCATAAGGACAGAATCTGGGCTATATATCAAGAATTTGCAAATATTAATTACTCTCCCAATAACTTCATTTTCAATGACTGCTATTATCATTTCTATCTTTTTTTCTTCCCACAGGATGCTAGATAAGGTATTTGTTCAGCAGTTAGCACTCTTAAAACGAAAGCCTCCACATAAATACAAAGGGGTATCATTTTAAATTACATATCTCTAGTTCAAATAATCTAAGTAAATTTCACAGGCTATTCAAAACATAGCTCAAGGCAAAATACAGCTCTCCAGCTGACATAATGACTTAATTTCCCAATCAGTCTTTTTTTTTTTTTTCCCTTGGCACTTTTTCAATCTATGGAAAATGATCCTGAGTATGTTTAGAAAATGAAGTGGTCCTTAAAGAATATCCTAATTTATAAATAGTTATTGCATGCAACTCTGTGAGGATGATAAACTTTCAAATAATCAAAATCACATATAATAAATAAAATAATAGTAGTTACGGAGTTTCAAAAACTAGTCAAGTCATATTATTTCTCTTAATCTTCTCAGAAACTCAGAATGGCAGTTATATTTTATAATCAATATTATTTAGACAAGGAAATGGAGGATTGGTGAGTTTATAGAATTTGCACAATGTTACCCAGATAACAAGGGGCAGGGCCAGAATTCAAAACCTATTCTACATAAGGGCAACTTCTGTCTCGCCACAGAACTTACAGATTTATTTGCTTGGTACCAGTAAGAACTTTAAAGTGTGAATGCTAGATGTCTTTGCAATGAAAATATTTCATCTACTGTCTCTGATTTTCAATATGCTATTTGAAACCATATTCTGAAACAAAGTCAGATAGCTTCCCTTGTAAAATTTCTAAAAAAAAAAAAAAAAAAAGAAAAGAAAGAAAGAAAAGAATCAACATGCATCTTCAGATACTAAGCTTTCTGGGAATAATTCAAACTTTAGTCAAATCGTTTTAAAACAGAACATCAGCTCCAGATATAGCTGTTAGCAGCGATCTTAGGGTGTGGACTGAGATAGAAGAGCGTTATCAGATCCCTCTGTAGTTTTAGAGGCAGGACTAGAAGAGTGGGAAACTTTCCAAAACCAGAGAAAGGGAGAAACCCAGAAGGTAAGGCAGAAAGTAGGAGGAAAGCTCAGAATGGGAAACCAGAAGGTTAAAAAGACCTATCATTACACTTTGCAGCTTTGGCAACGGTCCTGGAAACAGACAAATGTGTCAGAGGAATGTCATCTTCAAAACAACCAAACCAAACTCGCTGCCATCAAGTCGCATCCAACTCATGGCGACCCCTCCTTGGGTTTCTGAGGCGGTATCTCTACAGAAGTAGATTGCCCAATCTTAGACTGGTTATATTTGAGCTAATATACTAGGTTTAAGAGGCTACAGACTTCAGATTTCCTTCATTACGACCCCACCCCCCACCGCAAGACCAACCCAGTGCAAATCTTTGTACCAAATCCCTACCTTTACCCAACAGAAAGGAGAGGGAGACAAAGGAAGAAGGACAAAGCTATTTCATCAAATTCTCTAAACATCTTCCTCTTCATTAACAGAGAAGAGAATATCTCTAGTTAAGGACAATAAACCAACTTAGCCAAGCACCCTCCCTTAATGGGAAAGGTCTGTGTAATGCTAATTAGGTTCACTAAAAGCAAAGATATTTTCTTTTAGACAAGGGAGCCTGAATTAAATTTAATTTAATGTAATTTTAAGGGATATTTTTCTTAATTCTGCAAAGTGCTAATGTGATTTTGCTGTAATAACAGTCTAATAAAGAAAACCAATATTTACAGGGAAGTATATTAAGTGAAACATGAAATTGTTAAAGAGTACTTAAAAGGTGCTTTATTATGTAAAATACATTTTATCTTCACTACTTCCTACAATATCTACAGAGGCTAGGTTTTGGACCTAGGTTTTGCTTTCATGCTCAGAAGAGGTCTATTCTTACATTAAAATAATATTTGGAGTACTATATTATCCAACAAGGGAATGGGCCTTTCATCTTGGCAGTGGACAATATAAAGGAGATCCAGAGGTTATTTAATTCATGCTTTTTAAGACAGGATGGAGGTTAGGTTATCCTGACAGGTGTCAATATGCATCATTATATTATTTCACATTTAGGGCTTAGAAAACATCGGCCTTCACAGGTTAACAGGTTCCATCTGAAGTTTGGCTCTGGGAAAATTAAGAATGTCTCTGGGCCTCAGTTTCCCTATTTATATACTAGCTGTGTTAAATACCTGGAACTCTAGTGGTGCAGTGGCTGAGACATTTGACTGCTAACTAGAAATTTGGTGGTTTGAACTCACCAGCCGCCCTGTGGGAGAAAGATGAAGCAGTCTGCTCCCATAGTGCTTTATAGCCTTAGAGACCTTATGCGGCAGTTCTACTCTGTTCTGTAGGGTTGCTATGAGTCAGAATCAACTTGATGGCAGTGTATAGTAAATGCCTATCTCTTAGGTAGGTTGTGTAAAGGGCACAGGATGCTCAATTAAATCTTAATTTCAGATGAATAATAAAATATTTTTAAAATAATTTTATAGGACGATGCAATATTTACATCCTGCATTTTGTCTGGCAAATCTAGTTTTGCAGATTAAATAATTATATAGAGCATTTAGTATTATACCTGTACTATGTCAGTACATATGTGTGTATGTGTTTATGAATATAGTCCTATTTTCTGAGGAATGTGCAGTAGCAAATAAGAAATGATCCCCCTTTAGCAATCTTATAAACTAGGTAGTAAAATGGGATGCTCGTTCCTGGAACAATTAAAGGATGACAATTCAGTCATTGCAAAAATCCTAAGTGTTATGTGTAGGAAAGGATGGGGAAAAACCAGGAGACCTGAATTGTTGGAGAAAACATCATAGGGAGAGTAAACCTTCCAATGAGTCCTAAAGGAATTGGGGAAATATAAGACCAAGAAGGCAGGAGTTTTAGATCAGAGACAGCCTAAGCAAAAGCCCCTGAGGCAGAAAGAACTTGTCCTATAGAGTCACCAAGAACAACCTGGCTGAGAAGAGGGGACTGTTTGACAGAATATGACAAAACAGTTTGGCTAGATAGGGCAAGGCCAGGTTATAGAGGGTTTCAGATGCTGGTATGAGAAACAGACTTGCTAGCCATATAGGGGCCATATAGGAACTTTCCCTGCAAGGAGAATAACAAAGTTATGGAGGCAGATTTGTATTTAAGCTGTAACAAATACAGAGAAAGTAGAACCAAAGGCCAGTTTCTGGGAAGAACTGAAATGGAAAACAAAGCCTAGAAATATCTAGCTAGCAATGACATGGTGAAATTAGCCAGAGAATTGAAACGCAAATACGGGGAAACAAAAAACTAAGAATTAGGAATCCCAAAGCAAACATGAATATATGGAATGGGGTAAAAAAGGCAATGAGAGGAAAAGCTCCCTGAACTGCTAAATTACAGCTCTTTAAATTACAGGTTCTAATACGGATCCCAAAGCTTGGCAGGAGAGGGTGAAACTGGCAAAGAAGCCAAGGAGGCTTCCATGAGGTAGCTGGGGCAGGAATTCAGCCATAAATCACCAAGACAAACCCAGACTAGAAAGGGAAAACCAGGACTGGCCAAAGGCATTCAGGGTGAAGGCACAAAGCACAGGAGGCTAGGTACAGAGAGAGGAAGCAGATGTTAATTCAATAAAACAGATATTTAGTGAGTACCAAGTATGTGCAAGATAACTTTCTAAACTTTTCAGAGAAGACATCAATGGCTTCAAAGTGTTCTTGGCCAAAAGGAGAAAGATTGAGGGTAAGATAGAGAATTATAATGTAAGACAGATTTTGGTAAATGCCAAAAGAGAGTGTATCCAAGGCAAGAAACTAACTTCCTAAATTGGGGGTGAGATTTATTGAGCTGGACTCTCAACAATGGACAGGGTTTTGACAGGTACATGAGGACCAGCATTTCAAACATGAGTGACATAAAAAAAATCATGGTTGTGTCAGTGGATGAAATGGGGCACTGGGTATTGCAATGAGTTCAGGACATATTGAGGCATTTGAATAAGGACTTGGCTGTTCTGGATTTGGCTAGAAAAATAAAACTGTAGTTAAGGTGAAAAGTAAAATCCTGGATAAGAGATATGAGTCATTATTCATCCTGACCTATTCTTTTGCTTAAAGCAGACACACACACACACACACACAAATCACTACCATCAAGTAGATTCTGACTCATAGACACCTTTTTATAGGACTGAGTAGAACTGCCCCATATGGTTTCCAAGGCTGTAAATCTTTACCTTTGGGTTAGAAGCCAAATGCTTTAACCACTATGCCACCAGAGTTCATATATGTGTGTATGTATGTGTGTGAGTGTGTGTGTGTATGAATGATTTTTTTCCATGCTAACTTCACCAAGCAAAAAAAACAAGATTACAACCAGACTGCTGTACATGCCTTAAGCAATTCAAGCAGCTATTGTGCATATTATGTTCCCTGAATAGTCATATTTATGTAATACTCTAGTCTATGCCAAATTATTTGTTTACCCTAACTACTAGTGTGTTCAAAGCACATTAATTATTTTGAAATATTCACAGATGATATAATTACTGCTTTTTAATAAACTTGATAATTTTTTAAAAGATGGCATTCATATTCTCTCTTGGTGGGTATGAATTTTCTAAGGTGATACCATAACCTCTAGTATCTTTTCATAACAGATGTTGATTATGGGGAGATGTTTCTGATGCAACTGTTAAGCCACTGAAAATTCTGCAGTATGAAAAACAAATACCTGTATTTTTTTTCTTTAAAATGGAACATAGGTCTTTACTTAATATGCCTAGTAGCATTTGATTGGAATCCTGAAATACTGCAGCTTTTCCCATGATAGACTTCACTCACTGAAGTGCTCTGTCCCAAAATTTAATTATCTTAGGGCATAACCACAATATATGATGGAATGTACCCTTTTATCCATAGCCTCTAGCAATTTGCTGAGATGGAAGGATGGCCTATTATTGAATATATCTCCAGAAAAAAAGAGATTCTATAAATTCAATCAATAGTACATTCCAGTAGCTTACAACTCTCAGAAGCAGCAGGGTCTCCCCCAGGCACTACCTATAATTCTCTGGTCATAATTTAAACCAATTTCTTTTCATTCTGTCCTATACTCACCATCCGCCTCTCATATTTCTCTCATCCTTCAGCCTTATCTTCTACTTTATTCTCTCCCTCCAACCTTCCCTTACAGGTTCTGCTTCCTAATTCTTGAATCATTTTCATCGATCCATTCCTGACCTTTTCCAAATATCTCATTTTTCGTAAGGTCCTGACATAGCAGTTTAATAACACTAGACCACTGATCTTTATGTTATAAATTTTACTCCTAGATTAATCTGGATGTTAGCTTACAACATAATTAATAGAGCTATAGATACTCATCTTGTTTTTAATAAAGAACTGTCTTTGTGAACCATGGACTCAGAAATACCCTTATAAGGAAAACCATTCCAATCACCAAAAAACTATTTTTATTTTCTTCAGTTTTTCATTCCTTTCAACTCCTCTGTCAAAGACACATATTTAATTACCTTTCCAGCATTGGTTTTTATGATATATTAGATGATTATGTTGAAAAATGTTATTCTGCCATGCACTTTTCTTCTAAAGAACATAAACTTCCTCTTGTAAGTGATCTAATGTGTCCTTAAAACACTCAACCTCGATAGATGGAAGTTTTATTACCCCTTATTTTATAAATAGGGAAAGTGAGGCTTAGGAAGAGTGTATGATGAATGTTCGGTAGACTGATAAAACAGGGGTGAGAACTGGGATGTTTTTTGGAAGACAGCAAAGTGTAATGGTCTCTTACAAAATTGAAGTCCATTATCAAATTAGGAAATATTTTCAGTATGACAGTGTTGCAGGAAACATGGAAGAGTGGAAGTCTGAAGACATGGGTCACCACTTGTTAGACATGTGACTTCCAGTAGATCACTTATGCTCCCTGTGTTTTTGTTTTGTAAAATGATCATGACAGCTATACCCCAGGATAAATCAGAGAGTATACAAACAGTATGCTGCTCAAACTCCCTGCAGATGTTATCACTACAAATAAGCAAATCACCCTCGACTCCTTGGACATTTCATCCATTATATAATAATTCAGAATTATTCAGCATACTTATGTTGGTAAAAGAGAGTTAAGTAATCCAGTGAATACTGCTAGTCAGTGTCGGTCAAAATACTACAATTTCTTCTTTTTTTCTTATCTATAACATTTAATATTTCAATGGCTATTTACTGTTGTTGTTGTTGTTATGTGCCGTTGAGTCAGCCCCGACTCATAGCAACCCCTCCTTGGGTTTCCGAGGCATTATCACTACAGAAGTAGATTGCCCAACCTTCCTTCCAAGGAGGCTATTTACTAGGAACTATTTAGTATTTCATTGTGCCAACAATTTATTAGCCAGCACATACTTTTCAAACAAAAAACTAAGAACGAGTTTATACATTAGAAATATATCCCATCACACTGCATACACTATCGTTGTTAGTATGAGCTGACATCCAGTTGGCTCCAACTCATGGAGACAGTCTATATAATAGAATGAAATACTGTGCAGACTTGTATCATCTTCATATCTTTGATATATTTGAGCTCATTGTTGTAGCTATTATATCAATTCATCTCATTGAGGGTTTCCCTTATCTTCACTGACCCTCTACTAACCAGGATGCTTTCTTCTAGCAAGTGGTCTTTCTTATGTTGTTATTGTCATCCCATGTCTCCCCTATACTCACTGCCATCAAGTCAGATCCGACTCATAGTGACCCCTCCTTGGGTTTCTGAGGCAGCATCACTACAGAAGTAGACTGCCCAATCTTCCTTCCAAGGAGTGGCTGTTGGGTTTGAACTGCCAGCCTTCTGGTTAGCAGTCAAATGCCTTAGACACTGCGCTACCAGAGCCCCCTGTCTTCCCTAAAGGACACCATATTTGCTAACGTATTTCTAATATGATGTGTAAATATATATTTACACATCATATTAGAAATACGTTAGCAAA
Organism: Orycteropus afer afer; assembly: GCF_000298275.1. Lineage (NCBI taxonomy): Eukaryota > Metazoa > Chordata > Mammalia > Tubulidentata > Orycteropodidae > Orycteropus > Orycteropus afer. Next base: position 4,353,101 of record NW_006921634.1, on the reverse strand, counting down.
TATTTCTAACATATAGAAATACATACATATAAGTATATATACATATGTATATGTGTGTGTGTGTGTGTATATATATATATATATATATATATATATATATATATAAACTCTCTGCCATCAAGTTGATTCCAACTCCTAGCAACCCACACTGGGTTTTCAAGGCAGTAAATGTTTAGGGAAGTGGAATACACCATCTTCCGTGTGCAGAGTGGCTGATGAGTTTGAACCACCAATCTTCTGGTTAACAGTCAAATGCCTTAGGCACTGCACCACCAGAGCTTCAGATAAATAACATGTATATGATTTACTTTTCAGTGTTCTGGCTCTATTTCTAATTCTGGTTTTATGTCTCCCTATCCTCTCAATTTCAATTCCTCTCTCCCTCCAGTTTCCCACAAAACACAATTGAAGGAAATAAAACGACCAAACACTGTACATTACAAATAGATATACTTTCATTTTTTTGGAATTGTCTGGATATCTCCCAACATTCTTAGGCCCTCTTAATTTTTTTTTGTTGAGTCCTAGGCAGCCTGCCTATAGAAATCTTATTACCATGACATTAATTTTTTCTAAAACAGCTTTTATTTCTAGCGGAAGATAAAAATTCCACTATAATGAGTCCATTACCTTTCTTTGTGGTTATCAAAAGCAAAATCTTAGAGAAGGAAGGCTGGCTTTTTTTATTCATTTATTTATTTATTTTTAAGAATGCTGTTCTTTACCATGTTCAGAAAACACTCAACTGATTGAAATCTTTGCCACAGTTACTACTGACTTTCAGAGGGGATATTCCTCAGAGTATGCAAGCTTAGCGTGGTTTGGCCAGATCTATACTTTTCAGTATTTGATCACAGACGCTAGAATTTGAATTGACTATCTCTGGTCTAACAGAATTTCATGGACTGTACTTAATGAAGTAAGAACAGTGTATGCATCTTGCTTGGGAATCAACAGTTGATCTATAACACAGAAATATGAACCCTTCTCCTGGGCTAAAGATTTATAAATTTACTTGTGATATAACCCACCTGTTTGTAAAAACATCCCAAAGACCTCACCCCAACATGCTATTTAATGACACAGAAAAGGTCATGCTAAGGTTGAAAATACAACTAGAACTGAAACCAAACCAAGTAACTAAATATTCCCTAGGAACTATCGGAGGGGGAACCCTAGTCACCAGAGAAAATGGGAGCAGCTCTGGGGCAAAGCTGGCATCTTGAATGGCCCACTGCTGCTTCCGCATCCTTTTGTTGTTGTTGTTGGTAGGTGTTGATAAGTTGATTTTCAATTGACAGTGACCCCATGTGACAGGGTAGAACTGCTTCATTGGGTTTTCTAGCTGTAATCTTTCTGGGAGCAGATCAACATGGAGCCGTTGGGTGGTTCCAATCAGCAACCTTTCAGTTAGCAGCCAAGTGCTTAATGTCACCCTTTAACGGCCTGGATTCCTACCTTTAGAAACTACTCTAATTATTTGCATATGTTGCAGAAATCCAGTCCCAGGTCTAAGCAATTACTTACATTCACTGAGATAAGACTTATGATCCATACACATTATTAAAATCCCAATTTATAATTCATTATATGATAGCTAATTATTAGACTAAAGTAATTAGTAATAACTCTAAAACTAAGTTTGGCACATTTTAGTACAACCTAAAATGGCAAGGCCTCTAATACTTTTAAATATATTTCTTTGATCTCAAACTTCAACTTTCCATTCCTATTCTCAAAGCACTGAAAACAGTCATAAAGAAAAGTCTTCCTCCTTCTGCCTATTAACTTATTTAGATTAAAAGAAAAAGAATGGGAAAATATAGCAGCAATAACAGATCCTCTCAAAGGAGCAGTGGGAGAAGAAAGGACAGGAAGATAACATTTGTTCACCTTATTTATTAAATGACACCAGTTAGACGTGCCAGGTATAGCAATAGCATATACTCCTGTTAGCAAGGAATATTGAATATACTGCAGTTTTTCAAAAGCATGAACAAATCAGTCTTAGAAGAAACACAATCAGAATGCTCCTTAAAAGTGAAGATGACAAGACTTTGATTCCCTTTGGATTTTGGACATGTCATCAGGAAAGACCCATCGTCAGAAAAGGACATCATGGTTGATAAAGAAGAGTATCAGTGAAAATGAGGAAAACCTTTAATGAGATGGATTGACACAATAGCCACAATGATGTACTTAAACGCGCCAATGATCATGAATATGGCACAGGACCAGGTAATGTTTTGTTCTGTTATATATAAAGTCACCATGAGATTGAGCCAACTCAACAGCAGCTGACAACAACAATTTAACACAAAATTATTACAATTACTTTGTGAAGTAACTATTATCAGCCCAATTTAGAGATAATGAAACTAAGTTGTAAGAGAAGAGAAATGTAAATATTGTCAAAGAGATGATCCCCAACAATTATTTTACAAGATCAAAGACATTATATGTATTTTTGCTTACATAATTAAGTTAAAGGTATGAAAGGAATACAAATTTAACTACCACAGTTTATAAATAGTATTTAATAAATTTGTACATCAGGAAGATACATTCCTTAGAGCGACAGCTCAATCATCGAAGAACAGAAGGGTAGTGTTTGCACAGGAAGATAGCTGGGGTGAGGGGTGGTGCGTGGGAAGGAAGGACACAGGGAAGAGGTAACTACAGGGAGGAAGTGGGAAGAGAGCTGCTACACTGTGGGGAATTGCAGTCAATATCATGAAACAAACTGTGTATGAACTGCTCCATGGAAAATGAATTTGTTCTGCAAACTTTCACCCAAATCACAATAAAAATTTTTTAAAACAGTATTTAAATGTAAATTTGATTCATTTTTAGACACTAATTGCAGACTCATATAATATGATTATTATTTCTGGTATACATTTGCAATCAGTTCATGGTGGTGTCTCAAAAACTGAATGAAACCTAGGTGAGGGCTGCTGAATGAGAATCCAAAGAGACGGAACTTATGCTGTACCATTAGTGTGCCAGGTACTGAGTGAGGCTTATCTACATTAGCTCAAGTAATACTTACCTCATCTCTACTTAGTTTTATAGGTTATATATTCATTTATAGCCCCTCAAACTATACAATGTAGCTACAAGACACACACAAAATTTAAAAGGACAAATAATTAGTAAGTGAGAAATCAGAGCAAAGGGAAAATAATGATGGGACAATTTCTAAAAAGCAAGCAATAAGGCATAATAATGACATTTTCGTGTGTTTGGGAACATAGGATCTGGAAGGAGCTGCTAAAGCGGAATCCAAATACAGGCCAGCAGCTCTATGCATCAGTGGTAGAACCTTGAGTTAATGACCGAAACACTCAAAGCCTCAGTTTCCTTATCTGCAAAGAGGATAATTAGAACACCACCACCCTATCACAGGGTTGCTATAAGAAATAAAGCCAAGAATATATGTTAAATGCTTAGCACACAGACTAACCAACCCACTACCCATTGCCATCCAGTTGATTCCAACTCATAGCAACCGTTTTAGACAGAGTAAGAACTGGCTTATAGGGGCTCCAAGACTGTAAATCTTTATGGAAAAAAACTGCCTCATCCTTTTTTTCTGATGGAGTGGTTGTTGGGTTCAAACTGCTGACCTTCTGGTTACAGCCAAACGCTTTAACCAAATGCTCCACAAATAGTAGCCATTAACACTAACAATGGTGTACAATACACTGTACACAAAGAAGAGTGCCAAAAACTAGAAGCTCACCGTGATTTGGCTCAATCACAAACCCATTAAAGGAAGAAGGAAATAGGCTTGTTTCAAGATTTACAGGTTGTGTTAGAAGAAAGAAATTAACTGCTCAGGAGAAATATAGTTGCTTCCCATACACACACTCTGTAACAGAGACTGGGGAGCAACATCTGCTGTGCTGGTCACGATGAACTCCCATTGTAACGATAAAAAAACTCAAGCTCTGAGAGACTGAACTCTGGTTTCAGAGTGCATGTTGTTGAAGGCAGAATGGGACGCACTCTTTCCACTTGAGCCAGTTGCCATGTTTAGGAGTTTGGAGTCCACTAAGCTATTTGGAGTGGACAGCATCATGGGAGCAGATACCTCTGTTGCTCTGACATGCATCATGAACACGTTTCCAAAGTCTCGTGTGCTTGGTGTAGGAATGGGCTTGGGGGTGAGGTTTTTATTTCCTGTTCCTCTGTTGATACAATATCATCTCAGATATTTGTATTTAACTTTGGATCCCAAAGACTATAACATTTTCCACAGCTGTGTCTCTCTGCACTGTGACAACCAGCCTCACCCACTGCTACACTATTTTCATCCAGCATGGAGATACCAATCAATTCTTCTTTCCATTAAGGCTCTTAGGATGGTTCAATGCATGTCAGCATTGCAAAATTAAAAGTCTGGTCTTTTATTGAACTTGCTTTGAGAGGAACTTACCAATTATATTTGGACAACTTTCATTGCAGGTGATATGAATTTTCTTTATTCTTTTTTCACTCAACTAGTGTATTGGTTTCCTTTGGCTTCAGTAACAACAACAAACTTGGTGGCTTAAAACAATAGAAATATATATGGAAAATGAATTTGCTCTATAAACTTTCACTCAAATAACAATGAAAACTTTTTAAGAAGGAAAGAAAGAAAGATATTCTCGCATAACTCTGGAGGACAGAAATCCAAAGTTCAAGGTGTAGGTAGGATTGGTTCCCTCTGGAGGCTGTAAGGTAGAATCTGTTCCATGCCTTTCTTCTAGCTTCTGGAGGCTGTCAGTAACCATTGGCATTCTTGGGTTGGAGCTACATAATTCCAATCTCTGCTTCTTTCTTCACATGGTCTTCTCTCTGTCTGTCTCTTCATCTTCTCTTCTTCTGTCTCTGATAAGGACACTTGTCACTGTATTTAAAAATAAATAACTAAAAAGAGCAAAATCCATTGCTGTTGAGTCAATTTCAACTCATAACAATCCTAAATCCAGGATGATCTTATCTGGATTGCTTTAACTTAATTACGTCTGCAAATACCCTATTTCTAAATGAGGTTACATCTACATATATCAGAGATTAAAACCAAACCAAACCAAACTCACTGCCATTGAGTCATATCTGACTCACAGCAACCCCTTCTTGGGTTTCCAAGGCAGTATCACTATAGAAGTAGATTGCCCAACCTTCCTTCCAAGGAATGGCTGGTGGGTTTGAACCGCCAGCCTTCTGGTTAGCAGTCAAAAACCTTAGGCACTACACTACCAGAGCTCCCATATCAGAGATTAGGACAGGACATTCCTTATTGTTGTTATTAGTTGCTGTTGACTGTTACTCATGGCGACCTCATATGTGCAGAGTAGAACTTCTCTATAGGATTTTTAAGGCTATGACCTTTCAGAAGCAGATTACCAGGTCTATCTTCTGAGGCACCTCTGGTCTGTTCAAACCACCAACCTTTCAGCTAATAGTTGAGTGCTTAACCTTTTCACCATTGAGGGACTCCTATTAAACCCACTATAACCAATAATGATGGTGATTGCCTGTGGTCATTTCCAACAAAATAGAAAGCAGAATGGATGGCTACAGGAGCCATGATTAGTCTTTGTTCTGGGTTAAGGTATGACCTGTTTGGGAAATCACTTCCTTTATCCCCTACCAGCACAGCCATTGACCCCCAGGGGTTCAGGGACTGGAGAGAGTTAACTATACCTTCAGGGACCTCCCATAAAACTCTCAAACCAAACTCATTGCCGTCGAGTTGGATCCAACTCATAGTGACCCTCCGTGGGTTTCCAAGACAGTATCACTTCGGAAGTAGATTGCCCCATCTTTCTTCTGAGGAGTGGCTGGTGGGTTTGAACCACCAGCCTTCTGGTTAGCAGTCAAATGCCTTAGGCACTATGTTACCAGACCTCCAATAGCACAGTCATTTAAGCATTTATGCCCTGAGATGTAATTTGTCAAGTGCTTCCCATTAGTCCATTAGCTTCTGAGAAACAGGGTCATCCATTATCACCTTTGTGCCTTTACATCTGCCCAGATTCCAGCACATAGTTATTTGCTAAATTGACACAACTGAAGACACAGAGGTGAAGAAAACTTAAAGAAACTAAAATATAAGATAAAAGGCAAAATAGTTATTGTCGTGTGCTGTCAGGTGGATTCCAAAGCATAGCTATCCTATAAGACAGAGTAGAACTGCCTCAGCTGCTGGTGGGTACTATCTGCCAGCTTTTTGGTTAGCAGCCTAGCATTTAACCATTATGCCACTACCAAAGCAAAACCCTCTGCCACCAAGTCAATTCTGACTCATAGTGGCCTCCATAAGGTTTCCAAGGTTGTACATCTTTCTTTATGGAAGCAGTCTTCTTCAGTTTTTTCCTGTCAAGCAGCTAGTGGGTTTGAACTGCCAACCTTCTGCTTAGCAGCCAAATACCTTAACCACCTTAAGCACAGTGCCACCAGAGCTCCTTATCGCACCACTAAGCCTCCTTAAAATAAAAATTAATTAATTAATTAAAAATTAATAATAACCCTAGCTGTGTCCAATTCATCATTGTTGTCTAAACCAAATCGTTGCATTTCTTGATTTTGACAGAGGTATATTTCTAACCATCTGCCTTCTCCTTTTCACTTGAATGCTAGGCACCATCTTCACAGGGCATCAGTTTCCTTAATTAGGTTACCAAGATACTGCATGCTTTTCAGTTAACTCATGAAGAAATCCAATACTTAAAATTGTAAGTATAGAAAATTCAGTGTACGTTAAGGAAGATGAAGGGTTCTGTTGTCATGGTAACCAATAGGCTGAACAAGGACGATTCACCCATCTAGCAATTAGCTACTTCAATTACTAGTTAACCTGTTAAAAGCACTTCAGTGTACACAGTCATTTTAATTCTTTCATTCTTGTGTGATTCTTAATTTTCATACCTCTCTTGATATGTTGGTGGTTATAATGATGCATTGCCACATGCTGCCTTTCATTTAACTCTATTAATAAGGTTGCAATATTGACAGTTTTTTTTTTTAACTATGGTCAAATATTAATAACCTGCTCTAATAGAACAGATAGCTATGTTCTTTAAAATATCCCTTGGCATTTAGTGCGTGGGTGAGAAAATGGCTAACTATCTGTACTGCTTATTTCATTTTATTTTCATTGTCAGATGCTAAGGGTTATCATTTCATCCTTACTGGCTTCAGGCTGAACCTCATTTCAAAATCTATCAGCTCTTGGGCTAAGAATTGCTTATGAAATTTGTTGACAGAATGATTCTATAACTTAAACAAATAATGTCTTTAATATTATTTCATGGGAAAAAAAAAGAAGAAGAACAGGAACAACTGCTGTAGTATCAGTTCTGACTCATGATGACCCCATTGTGTCAGAGTAGAACTCTGTTCCATAGGGTGTAAAGTGGTTGATTGTTTGGGAGTAAATCACCATGGCTTTCTTCCCAGACATCTCTGGGTAGACGTCAACCACCAACCTTTTGGTTGCCAGCTGAGCACATTAACCTTGTATCACTCAGGGACTCCTTAAAAGTACAGATCCCTCAATAATACTGCTGTTGTTCCTGGGTGTCATTGAGTCAATTCTCACTCATAGCAATCCCAGGTGACTTGAGTAGAACTGCCCTGTAGGGTTTTCTAGGTTATGATCTTTATGGAAGTAGCTGGCCAAGTCTTTCTCCTGTGAAGCCACTGGGTGGGTTCAAACTGCCAACCTTTTGGTTAGCAACTGAGCCCTTAACTGTTGTCCCACAGAGCTCCTCCAATGAGATTGCTCTATTTAAATTGTACAATGAATGATGTTTTTTAAGTTTTTTAGGCATAATAAGTGGTGAGTCCATGAGGTCTTTGCCTTTTTTATTTCCATAAGCATCTCCAATGCCTGGCACTGAGGGGAACTCAGCCAATACTGTCTGAATAAACAAAGGAGTCAAGTATCTATTAGGTTATAAGAGTCCAACACCAATATAAGGGTGAGACTTCAAGCTCTCTTACCATCTTCAAGTCTGTGACAGGTTAATTCTGAAGTTCTCAAATTTTCAGACAGGCATCCCTGATTTATTCTTACAAAGTTATCCAAGAATAATCCAGGAGAAAGCAGGCAGAGGGGTGATTAAAGAAAAGAAAGAAATCAAATGGCAAAGAAAATCAAATGGGGGAAGGAACAAAGGAAAAAATAACATTTAGACAGAGAAAGAAAACTAAGAACCAGAAAGGAAGAGCTATGCATTAAAGGAAAAGCTGAAAAAGAATGCACAGACAGATAAACAATGACAGTGATATGCTAGTCTTATCAATCCCATGCAAAAGACATGGTAGTGAGTTTATAATGAGACCAAATATTCAAATGTCTGGCCAAAGATGTTTCATAAAAAATTCATCTTAAAGCATAATAAAAACTTCAAAGTACATGTGATATGACAGGATGGTGGTGATACTCAGAGAAAAAGCAGCTGTTAACATAGGACTCCACAGGCTGACCTGAGCTCCATTACAGTTAGGGGTTGAGTGCAGGTCCCTGGTGGTGGCTGCCTTTGTCACTGGCTCTCAGAGCCTAAGAGGAAGTCACCGCCTACCCCTTCCTCTTGCCCCTGGCTGCCTGTGCCCCAGCATGATACAATACAGGCCTAGAGAAGGATTTCAAAAAAAGGGGAAAAAACAACCCAAAAAACAGGTGCCATGGTAATTCAACTCATGGTAACTCGAACCGTGTCAGAGTGGAACTGTGTTCCATTGGGTTTTCAATGGCCTTTCTTTCCCTGGATGGACTCAAACTGCCAATCTTTCAGTTAGTAACTGAGCACATTATCCATTGCACCACCCAGGGGCATATCTCATTCTAAAGGTGCAGGGGAAGGAATCCTTCAGGAGCCTCCTTCTCCCTAAACACAGCTTATTCATCAATCCCCATTTCTGTACTTTAGGTCTTTATCCTGTGACTGCTAACCAGAAGGCTGGCGGTTCAAACCCACCAGCCACTCCTCAGAAGGAAGATGGGGCAATCTACTTCTGTAGTGATACTGCCTCGGAAATCCAAGGAGGAGTCGCTACGAGTTGGACTTGACGGCAGTGCACTGCATTTCTTGCTTTACTGATAAAGTCTATAATGATACTGATGGTTCCTGCTAGAGATTTCTAAAGAGTGCTGAGCATAAATTTATTTATTTATTTTTCATCTTATTGCCCAACACATCCCTGATACAGAATAATTATAAAATGGTAATCAATAACCTTTACTGAATGCTTATTTGATGATGGGCATTATATGCAGTGCTTTAAGCATTTTCTCTCTCTTCATCCTCAGAAAAACTCCATGGGAAAAAATAAATGTTTATTCAATGAAAGAAGAAGTAAACAACTGAATTAACTGGCTTCTCGGCTCTGACACTGCAAGTATGCCTTACTGTTAATTTAGCTCTACTAGTGTTAAACAACAACACAGTGTTAAACAAAGGAGTCCTGGTATTGTAGTGGTTAAGGCATACTTGGCTGTTAACCAAAAGGTCAGTGGTTTAAACCCACTAGCTGCTTCATGGATGAAAGATGAGGAGGTCTGCTTCCATAAAGATTTACAGCCTTGGAAACCCAATGGTGGTTGCTATGAGTCAGAGTCTATTCTACAGCAGTGAGTTTGGTTTGGAGAGTTAAACAATAGGATTCTTGAGAAACTCTGGAGAAGACAGGTTCCAGCAGGTTCCAGCTGGATAAAATAGGGTACAAAGAGAAATTATGTCATTTTTGATCAGAGGCATTAAATTCTATATAGAGTTTGCTTTTCACAAATATTTCTTAAAGACTGAAAATGAAAAGTATGCTATTTATTTAATTTGCTGAATTATCTACACATGAGTATCAAAATCTTTTTCATCTATTTCTTTCAAAATAGTCTGATGGAAAAAAGGGAGTATGTGTAAAGGGGAGTATAGATGAAATGAGGGCAAGTGTTGATAAGTGTTGAAGCTGGATGGTGGATATACAGGCATCCATTATACTACTCTCTTTCCTTTTGTGCATGTTTACAGATTTCCATATTTGAAACTTTGCAAAAACTTCCCAAGGTAGCACCACTAATGATTATCTAAAGCCATGCAGTTCTCCATCAAATACTTACTGAAGACTTGATATGCTCCCCAAATTGCTTTATATACAAGCACAACGATGGCTAAGAACCAGACCTGTATTCAGGGAAATTATAATGTAGGAATCAGATAAAATGTGTGCATCTATTATTATTACTGTTATTACATGTCAGAAGCTAAAAAGTACTATCAGTGAAAATAGGGCTAAATAGTGAATTCAACTTAATTCAATTATTGCTTTCCATACTAGCCAATCTGATATTCATCTTATCTTATTCAACAGCCATCACTCAATATTACTACATTGTGCTAAAACAACTGTTAAGAAAACACTGACCACAACACTCATTACCAACCAAAATTGTGGACTCCAGACTCCTTGCTGTCAGAAACATTAAAAGAACATATAGAGGCAGACAAAAGAACATAATCACATATCACAGGCTGACAAGGAGGCCTGTGGTGAGATGAAGAGCTCAAAGTCGTAGCTCCAGATAGCATAAGCTGTTGGAAATCACTTTACCAGGCAATTACTGCAATAAGCCACTGAGACAGTAAAGGCTCCTATGGTAGCTGGCGATTCCCACTGCATACACCAGGCCCCTAATGAAAGCACTGAGCATTCTGTCTTTATTAAATATGTTGTTGTCAGGTGCTGTTGAGTAGGATCCAACTCATAGCAACACTATTACAACAGAATGAAACAATGCCCGGTCCTGCAGTGTCAATCCACGGTGTCAATCCATCCCATCGAGGGTCTTCTCCTTTCCCACTGACCCTCTACTTTAGCAAGCACAATTTCCTTTTCCAGGGATTGGTCCCTCCTGGCAACATGACCAAATGAGAGACACAGTCTGGCCACTTTCACTTCTGAGGAACATTCCGACTGCACTTCCTCCAAGACAGATTTGTTCACTCTTCCAGCAATCTGTGGTAGACTCAATATTCTTTGCCAGGCACCACAATGGTGTTATATACTAAATGATAAAATTAAAGGGGGGGAACACTGTGCAGAGATGTGTCCAATAAATTTCTCCCAAACGTAATAGGATATATACCAAAGTTAACAATTCTCTTAGGGAAAGCCACAATAAGAATAACAACAACACAACTTACATGAGCAGCAATATTTCTACTAAATTTCTCACCAGAAAAACTATCCATCTTAACAGTGTCTCTTGGGAAACTGGGCAATAATGTCTTTGGTTTCCCATGCTCATCCTTACTTCTGTAGTTGATTCTCTCTATCCATCCAACTCATCAAACTGAAAAATCTGATACGTCATTTACACTGTCACTGAAGGTCACGTATACTTTTATGTAAGTGCACAGAGTTTTCATTGTAATAGTAGTGTTGCTGTATCTGCCATCAAGTTGACTCTGACTCATGGAGACCTTATTTATGTACAATAGAATGAAATGTTGCCTGGTCTGAAATCATCCTTATAGTCTCCAGCATATTCTTGTCCATGTGCCAATCCATCTCACCAAAGGTGTCCCATACCCTTGCTGGCCCTCTATTTCACCAAACATGATGCCCTCCTATAGCAACAGATCCCTCCTGATGATGTGTCCAAAATAAGGGGACCAGACAATATTCTGTTTTGATCCATAGGCTTTTCATTGACTAATTTACAGAAGTAGGTCACCAGTTCTTTCTTCCTAGTCTGGAAGCTCTACTAAAATGTGTCCTCCATGGGTAACCCTGTTGGTATTTGAAATGCCAATGGCATAGCTTCCAGCATCATCACACTGCCGGCAAGTCGGATCCGACTCATAGTGACCCCTTCTTGGGTTTCCAAGGCAGTATCACTACATAAGTAGATTGCCCAACCTTCCTTCCGAGGAGTGGCTGGTGGGTTTAAACCACCAACCTTCTGGTTAACAGTCAGATGCCTTAGGTACTATGCCACCAGAGTTTCTGTCCAGCATCACAGCAACACATAAGCCACCACAGAACAATAAACTGACAAGATTCACTCACTGTCATCAAGTTGATTATGACCTCTAGAGATCCCATTGAGTTTCTGAGCCTACAAATCTTAACGGGAGTAGATCACCCTATCCTCCTTCCATGGAGCAGCTGGTAGGTTTGAACCACTGACCTTCTGGTTAGCATGCCTTAATTCACTACACCAGAACTAGCATTTATTGAATATTCTAAGAGCTTTACACATGTTATCACATTTTTCTTACCTCATAATAATGTTATGAAATAGATATGCTTGTTACCTTTATTTTACAGAAAGGAAATTGAGGCACAAAGAGGTCAAGATCTCATAAGTGGTTGAGCTAAGACTGTTCCCACACTGACTGGCAGCCATGCCCACACTGGGCTATACTCCATCCATTGGAATCTCTTACCTTATTTGCAAAGACAGAGCTTGGACAGGTGCTCACTGGTCTTCTATCATGTGAAAGCTGATGGGTAGACACTTTTGGGGGAAAGAAGACCTTTTAACCCCTGAAAATTAAGCCATATTCAGAATGTCCCCAAAGTTAAACAGCTTTAGCTTGCATGAGGACAAGTTAGTGTCACCAGAACTCAGTCTAGCAAGGGAAAGAGAAAAGTAAAGATAATTAAAATGCAGTGACCTAAAGGTTGACAGGAATCCACATGAAGATGCCACCAGAGGTCAGAGCACAGTGTGAGTAACTGTCTGGAGAGTGGAGAATGACTTCACAAAAGGGGTGATCTTGCAGTAGAGTTTTGAAGGACGAGTTAGAAACTGTCAGATAAATAGAGTGAGGATGACATTCCAGGCATATACAAATATAAAAAAGAGTTAACAAGCTAGAAAAGTAGGCAGAGGCCAAATAGTGAAGGCTCTTGCATGCCAGGCCAGGAGTATGGACGTTATCCTGCTAGCAATGGAGACACATTCAAGGGCTGTAATGACTATATTGTAATTACTATGTTCTAATTGTTGCCCGAGGGTTTGATACAGTTTGTGTATCTAGTTTATATAGTTGTGTTATTTTCATTGTTAGCATTAATCCCAAGGAAGCATTATTATATACAAATTATTCTTTGTTCACTACAAAGTGTATGTACAATATAACAATTTCCTGAGTACTCCACTTCCTCAAGTAGCTAGTGATATCTTCAGGATACTGTGCTGGTAGATATATATTATCTATCTCCTGGACAAAGTGGGAATGCCGGTATGGATCTGTGTGTTAAATATTAGTAAAAATTTAAATTTTTTGATTTGGTGCATTAAGATAAATGTTTTATGAAATTACAAAATGCATTTTGTTGTTCCCACTAGGTTGATTTGTGTAAGGGCAGAGACTGTTTATTTGTTTGCTGGTGTACTCTCAGTGCCTAGGATAGTGCCAGGTGGCCCAACAGACATTCAATAAATATTTGTGTATGGTGAATTTTAAGCCAGGTTTCTTTCAAAGTATTTTAAATCTCACAGACACCCAGACACTATGGGAGAGAGAGCCAATGGATCTACTGTCTCAGGACCATGGTACTGGGGAACACCAGATTCAATTGGCACAACAAAATACTTAAAAGCCTTGTTCACATTGGTGAATAGCGACTGGGGTCTTAAAAGCTTTCAAGCGGCCATCGAAGATGCACCTAATGGTCTCCTAGTGTGGGAAGTGAAGAAGAGTGAATAAAAACCAGGGCATTTGGAAGCAATTAGCCCTAGGACACAATGGCCCTCAAGACCAGAAGAACTAGATGGTGCCCGGCTACCATTGTCAACCACTCAGGAAAGGATCAAACCTGTAGATCCTGGATAGAGTGGGATGGAAAACATGGAACAAAATTCAAAAGCTCAATAATGACCAGAATTACTGGTTGGCTGGAGTCTGGTGAGACACCCTAATACTATGGCCCTGGAATACATTCTGCGCCTGGAAAAAAACTCACTCCCAGGGGCTGGCTCTCAGTCCAATAGTTACCAAGACGTACATGCAGACCACTCAACCCAGGATGACGCACCCACTTACTCTATGGAAATCCAACCCTTGGAGCAATAGACCACGGTGCACCAGAAGGACAACATTCACATGGAGGAAATGAAGGACAAACAGGAGTGCATAACTATGAGGGGCATGGGGGGTTGGAGGGGGGAGTTTACTGGGCAGGGAGGGAAGGAGACTGGGTTAGGGTTGGGCACCATAAATGGGGAGTGAAACTATATGTACATTTAATGTTGAATGTAAAACAAACTCTCAAAATAATTTTCTTTTTTTAAATTATTTTAAATCTGTAAAACAAACAAAAAACCCAAACCTGTTGCCATGGAGTCCATTGTGACTCCTTGTGACCCCATTTGTTGCTGATTAGAGCTGTGTTCCTGAGGGTTGTCTTGGCTATAATCATTATGGAAACAGATCACCAGGCTTTTCTTCCATGGTGCTGCTGGGTGGATCCAAACTGCCAACCTTTAGGTTAGCAGTTTAAGGCAAATTGTTTGCACCATGCAGGAACTTTTCAATGTAGGCTAGACTGAGGGAAAGTCAGTTGCAAGAGTTGCTTTAATTTCTTAGTAATGTATCATGATGTTTCTCCTTGTTCCTATCTCTTGATTCAAACTTAAAGTGTACTTTTTATTATTTGTTAGTAATATACTTGGATAACCCTGTATTTTTTGAAGTTGGTTGACATAGTTCTATTTTTTAACTAATCACACAATACTGGGGTACCAGCTCCAAAATATTTTACTGATCAAAAAGTCAGGAGACCAACTGTGTTAGCAAGTAGCCATAATTACTTACAGTTGCCCCTCTTTCTCATATATTTACTGATGGTTTTATATAGTTCACATGTTGCACAGAGAATTAGTTTTATATTCAGAGAATTAAGTAGCTACCCAGCAACAAGTTAAAACATATTTTCTGAGCAATTACTCCACAGATGACACTGGACTTGGGGGAGAAAAATCTATGGGTAGAAGAGAGCAGAGAAACAAGGGGCAGAAACTCCTTTCTCTTGCTTTTTCTAAATCTAGTCTAAAAGTCAAAATATAAAAGTAGTATATTTTTATGTTTATTGTATTTGAAAGCTTGCAAAGCCATTCATATAAATTATCTCAACTAGTACTCACTTAGCACCATAAGACATTATCTATATTTCACAGGTAAGAAAGTTGACACTAAGAGTTTAAATTATTTGCATCAGAGCAACTGAGAAAGCATGAAGTATTTAAAAAGCATACACTAATCTAGCACCTCTATCTGCATATATATCTAGCACCTACTCTAGCAAATGTGTGAGATGCAGTAGAACTTGAGAGTATGCCAAAGAGATAGAGAAAGACAGATAGACAGACTGACAGAGAGAGAAGAGAGCTTCCATAAAGAATTTCCTGTTTTATCAGCATAGTGGCTGCCTTATATAGGAGCCAATCATATAAATACATCATGTATAAATGCAGATATGTGTCACTTAATGTTTCTATACATTCTGTGACATAGGATGTTATGTCATTTGGACATTGTGCAAACACTATATTTTATATCGTATATATGTTTGTATATATTCACCAGACAGTATCAAGTAATTATCCCCTCCAAGCTGCTCTGTCTCTACATTAGCAAGCAGTGCCTTGAGGTTTTCAAACTTGCACCTGCAATTGGCTGCCTCTGGGCATGAAGTGTTCTTTGAGCAGCCCTGGTTAACCTGGTCAGAATCGGAAGCTCCAAGGGTTAGAGTGGATCGGATGCAGACCAGCATCTACCTGGAGGTGCTCACTCAAGGGGTAGCTGGGCAGGGCATGTGCAGCAGCAGCTGTAGAAGCTGCAGCTGTACAGCTTGAAGGCTGCAAGCTACACCATGGCTCCCAAGCTGCAGCCAGGCCATAGCTGTTGTGCATGCAGGAAACTCCATGCCATTCAGCCTCCTGGCACCCGTCCAAACTAGCCCCCTTCTCTCACACCATGGATGCTGTTTGGCATATGCCTGGATATGAATGATATATGTAAAAAGCAGAGCTTCAGTTCATTCCTGTTAGACTCCCTGCTGAGAATTTGCATTTCTACCCTAGATATACTGAATCAGAATCGACATTTTGTCACTATCTTCATGTGACTCTTATAGATCTCCAGGTGATCTATGTATACGTAAGAATCACCTGGGGATCTTGTTAAAATATAGATTCTGACTCAGTGTATCTGGGGTGGAAATGCAAAATATCAGCAGGAGGTCAAACCAAACCGAACTGGTTGGAAGCCCTGGCTGCAACCTACATCAACCTGTGCTGGCCCTGTAGACATTTGAGTTTATTACCCCAGAAATAGTGAGTAAGAGCTTAGGGTTGGCCACTGAGGGCTCTATGAGTTGAAATTGACTTAACTTAACTGCACCAATCAACAACAACAATATGAATATAAGCTGACAACAGTTAATCCAATGCACAGATAAGAACTTCAAGGACAGAGAGCCTAAATTAATGGTGAGAAATGGTAAAAAAATGTGAAGTAGGTAACCAATGTCACTGAAATGTTCATATAGAAATTTTGAATGGATGTGTATTTGGTTGTGTGTATTCTCACCAAAAATAAATGCTTAAAAGAGAGAGAGAGAGAGAGAGTTTAGGATTAGGAAAAATTACTCTTAAAATACAAAAGCAGGTTCTAAGTACTATGTTACTGTAAGTCTAAATTTCCTTACTTCTGAAACAGAGAATAATAGTAGCTACTTGACTAATTGTTGTGAAGATTAAATAAGATGTATGGAAAGAGCTGAGCACAATATAAGCCTTCAGCAGGATTTCTTTAACTCAATGGCAGAGGCCAAAACACTGTACTGAAAAATGAAGGTTCAGGCTCCATATTACAATGCACCACAGACTATTCACTGATGTGTGTTTTAATATTCTTTAAAGTCCTCCTTGACCCACATTAAATGGGTGTCTGTGGTACGTAAAAGGGAATGGACACCTGGAAGGTTTCCAAAAGTCGGCTCTTTGTCATTGAGGAGCACAGGTTTCTAGCCAGGTGCAAAAGCAGCTATTTGGAAAGGCTCCTGAAAAATACGTCTTTGTGTAATCAAAAATAGAAAAACAGCACACAAACAATTTTTCCCCTGTATTATTAATTACCTTTCGGGACAGAAATAAAACAAAACAAATTACCCCTGCTGAGTAGTGTGATAACCAGAGACAGCACCAGATGAGCTAAGCCTGCTTCATGCCAGAGACAAATAGGGCTTGCTCAGTGCCAAAGATAAATTGGACAGTCTCATCTCCTGCTAGAAATAACCCTCAAAATACAAAAGCAGGTTTTCAATACTCAGCAGCCTAAACACACACACACGCACACAGAGACTGCACGTACACAGAGACCACTCACACACGTGAATCTATTGCATTCATTCTTGGGCTTCTTAGAGACCATTTGAAGGATAATTTAATGCTGGTTAGGCAAGAGCTTATCTCTGTGAAAGGAAAATTCCCTCTTAACTAAACAATCAGTTTCTGAAGTTATTAAAATAAATTCCTATCAGTGGTTTGTAATTATGGTCCCTGGAAGAAGAACCCTGGCAACCAAGCACCTTTGAGATGACAGAAAATATCTCTCTGCCCCAGGTCACAGTCTGGTGCACATCCAGCAAACCGAGGCTCTTCCATAGCAATTGATGCACTTTATGAGACACTTCATAGCTAAAAGCATTTCTCACAAGCTAGTCGCCAGCAGCAAGCCCCTGAATATGGTGGTAGGTGATGCCTATTGTCATTATTAGCTGCTGTTGGATAGGCCCCTGACTCATCACAACCTCATGCATAATGGAAGGAAATGCTGTCAAGTCCTGCTTCATCCTCGTGTACATCGGATTGTCTGGTCTATAGGTTTTCACTGATGAATTCTCAGAAGTAGGTCACCAAGCCTTTCTACCCAGTTTGCCTTAGTCTGTAAGCTCCACTGAAACCTATTCAGCATCATAGCAACACACAGGCCTCTACTGACAGATAAGTAGTGGCTACATACAAGGCGCACTAGTCAGGAATTGAACCCTGGTCTCCTGCACGGAAGGTGAGAAGTCTACCACTGAACCACCACTGCCCCCATGTGATGCCTGGCCAATTTATAAAACAAACCACAACAAAATAAAGGCCCCAAATATAGATAGCAAGAGCTTCCATGTCTGTGAAACGTTCACATTTTTGTCCAAAGCACTCCTGGTGCATCTTTACCTCAAATAAGTCATCCATCAGGAATACAAGATGAGCTTTTTTATTTACCTGATTAAATCCAAAAAAGTCCTACATTACTAGTATAGAAGAGGCCAATATTTCAAGATATCTAAGGCATCACAGAAGGTCAGTGAAAAAGAGGAAAACCCTCAATGAAATGGACTGATACAGTGGTTACAACAGTGGGCTCAAGTATAGCAATGGTGCAGGGCAGTGTTTCCTTCTGTTGTACATGGGGTCACTATGAATCAGTACCAACTCAACAACACCTAATAGTAACAACAACAAGACATCATATGATACATTTCCTCCCTTCCAAGCTAGGACAGTCTTCCTAAAGCACACATTTTGTTATGGTCTGAATTGCTCAGGGATTTACAAAGGCTCCCTATAGTCCAACTGGATGATCCAGGCTCCATCCAAACTATGGTTCCATTCAGGGTAGGCTCAGCATCAACTCAGAAGTTTATCAAGAATGGAACAATCCCATCTTGGAACAATCCCATCTTGGAACAATCAGGGCTGAGGACATAAACTGGCTCTGGCGAAACAAGATAGAGATCAGACTGACTTCTGACCTGAGTGTTGGTTATAGCCCAGAAAATCCAAAGCAGACAGTGGAAGGCACAGAAATTCAATGTTTGGATGTTGTTTAGGTTACTTCATGCTGCCCTAACAGAAAATATACAACAAATAAGATGGCTTGAACAAACAAGAGTTTATTCTCTTACAGTTTTGGAGGCTAGAAGTCTGAGTTCAAGTACCAGGTCTTGAAGTTGGATGTCTTAAAGGAAAGGTCAGGGGACTCACCCATGATGATGTCAAAACCTTCAATTAAATATGACACAAATAATTCTGTAAAAAGCAAAGACGGAGGAATGGAAGGGCAGGGCATTGGAAAAGTTTAAAGCTGGAACTAGAAGCAATGTGATTGGGAGTACAAGAAGATGAAAAAGGGATTTTCAGAACAGTAGGTAGAGATTAGTCACAGAATTGAAAATCAGAAATGTATTAATTCACATGAACTCAAAAAACATTAATTGAATCCTTATCTAAGCCTGGCTTGGTCAGGAACACAAAGACACGAGGGAGTCAGGGAGCTTCGAATTTAGCTGGGAGACAGGCAAGTAAATGTTGTTGTTGTTGGGTGCCATCGAGTAAGAGTAGAGCTGCCCTATAAGGTTTCTTGGCTGTAATATTTATGGAAGCAGATCACCAGGTTTTTCTCCCACAGAGACACTGGGCAGATTCAAACTGCCAACCTTTCAGTTATCAGAGAAGCGCTTACCCACTGTGGCACCAGGGCTGCTTGGTAAGTAAATACAAAGTTACAACTCAGTGGATGATGAATACTCATGGCTTTCAACGGCTAAGAAGGCATGGATAGGAGACCAAGTGAATGTGAGAACTCATTTTTAAGGATAGGGCTTGATGAAAACATACTAGCCTTGCCATGGAAATCAGTGAAGAGTAGAGAAGTTGGTTTAGTTTGAAATGATGAACTTTTTCTAATCAGCCATGGAGGCAATGTAGGCCCGAAGGATAACTGTGAGGACAGGGATAGGAAAAGAAGTGCTAAGCTAAGTACAGCACACACAATTTTGGGAAAGCACTGGGGAGGCTTGCAGATAACAGCAATAGGGATGGAGGATACTTAGGACAAGAGACTGGGTGTAAGTTCTGTTGAACCCTCCTCCATGCTGTGTCAAATGGGAAAATAACCTTTCCTTGAGAAAGTTCTAGAAAAGTGAAGTCCTCTACAGTGCGCTGAGTTGGGTATGGGTGAGCTCAAAAAAACAGCAACAATAATAGCTGATATTTGTGGAGAAATTATGTCCTAGGGCACTGCATTAATCACTGAGTATACATTACCTCACTTAAGCTTCACAATAATGTGGCATGGAAGATGCTATTATTAGCCCCGTTTTACAAAGGAGCAGATCCAGGCTCTCAGCATTTGTATTTAACTTGCCTGGTCACAATGCAGCAGGAGCAGAAGCAAGATGTAAAGACAAAGTGCATGTTCTTAACCCATAGACTATAGAAAGGGATGACAAAATATATGTTTGGGGAATGAGTGTGATAATTGAGGAGTCCCTGGGTGGTGCAAAAGGGGCTCTGGTGGTGCAGTAGTTAAGGCATTTGGCTAACCAAAGGTCAGTGGTTCAAACCCATTAGCTGCTCCCTGAAAGAGAGGCGAGGCAGTCTGCTTCTGTAAAGATTGATAGCCTTGGAAACATTACAGGGGTTGCTATGAGTCAGAATTGATTTGACAGCAGTGAGTTTGATTTTTGTTTCTGAGTGGTGCAAACAGTTAAGTGCTTACTGCTAACCAAAAGCTTAGAGGTTTGAATCCACCTAGAGGAATCTCCAAGAAAAGTCCTACAGATCTACTGAAAGATCATAGCCATTAAAAACCCTATGCAGTACAACTGTACTCTGAAAACATGTGGAGTCAACATGAGTTGGAATGAACTTGATAGCAACTGGTTTATTTTTGTTGTTGTTGGTGGTGGTAATTTATGTGTGTTTGTGTGCTTTCAACTACAAACATAAAACTGCATATACTTCTCAAAATGAAATCTATGAAGATCTGCCACTGATGGAGCTGCATCTTTCCCTGGACCAGCCTTAAGAAGGAAGTGTGGCTGCAAGGATTAGTCAACACAGGCCACTGCTTTTCCTTTCTGCTCTTAACACAGGGCACAAAGAGGAAGCGATAAGAGAACAGCTCTCTGCTCAGTTCAGCTCTGGTGTTAGCCGAAAACGAACTGACCAGAGGTGGCCTAGACACACCTGAATGAACAAATCAATACACGTCTAAAAAAAAAACAAGTTTGGCCCAGGACTTAAAGGTACACAAACTATTATCCCAGAGGGCAGTTGCTTTAATAATAAAAGGAAAATATTTTCAAACAACCACAGCTTCCCATTTCTATTTAAAAGTAATTTAATGGCATGTAGTTCAAGTTTTTTTTTTCCCCAATGTAGAGCTGAATAAGAATATCATTTATAACCGGAAAAAAAAAAAAATAATAGAAACACCATATTTTCTCCCTTCACACTCAGCCACTTAAACTATTCATGCTGCAGTACAATCTCTTTTACATCGTAGTGGTAACAATCACGGAATCGCAGTGTTACCTCATCAAACCATTTCATTTTCTAAGAAGAGAGCATTTATTGGGCTTGGAATATTTCTGCAAGTTCTCAATTTAAAGCACCAATTAGTTCTAGACAAAATGAAGTTGAGAATTGTTTTGTGTTGGTCACAAAACTTTTGTCATGACTATTGGACTGAAAAACATTTCTCTATATTATTATTAGACATTGTCTTTCTAAGATACTAGTGAATTAGTACAGTCATACAAACAAGTGAAAAGGTGTTACCCACCACAACATGATTGATGTAGTTGGTGCCACTGAAGTGTATGTGTGAAAAATGTTGAATTGGCAAATAATGTCTTATATATATTTTTATAAAAAATTTTTAAAAAGAGGGTGACTCCAGATCTTTAATCCCCAGTGGCATCATCTCCCCAAATTATGGGCTTCTGTGAAGCATACTTGGCAGGGTCAGTAGGTACCTAGAATGTTAAGGATTGAACTGTATTTGACTGCTAAGCAGAAGGCTGGCAGTTCAAACCCACCAGCCACTCCTCAGAAGGAAGGTTGGGCAATCTACTACCATATTGATACTGCCTTAGAAACCCAAGGAAGGGTAGCAATGAGTCGGATCCAACTCAGCAGCAGTGGTTTAAAGCCCCATACCTGTTAATATAATCTCATTTGGGAATAGGGCTTCCTTTGTGATGTTAATGAGATCATTATTAGAGGATATGCTTTCAACTTTTTAAACCAGTCACCTTTGAGATTGAAAAAAAGGGCAGATTAGTCTGAGAGAAGAGGCACAAATGGAGGGCAAGATATTGGCCACAAGAAGATCAAGATCACCAAGGAACAGAGGTACAGAAGGTAAAAAAAATAAGGACCTTCTACCAGATTCCACAGAGAAAGGCTTCCCCTAGAGTCATTGTTCTGAATTTGGACTTCCAACCTCCTGAACTGTGCAAAAATAAATTTCTGTTTGTTACCCCCCACCCACTAGTGGTATTTCTGCTATAGAACACTAAGGAACTGAGAGATAATTCATAATTTCTCCAATGGCAACCAGAACAGTCCAAATTGCCAGTAAACAGACTGGCAAAACCATGCTATGTCACGTACAGCACATAGTTCCTTCCAAGTAAAGGGGATTCTTTGCTTCATGACCAGCATCCATGAGCTATGGAATATTCAGGGCCTGGCACAAAAGCAGAGCCAGAGGACATACATACTCTGAGACTTTAAAATTATGTTTTGAAAAACTAGGGTTAAAGGCTGGGATTAGAAGTAGACTCTAGCTGTTAAAGGCACTGAACTCATCCACTAAACCAAGCTGTCATCTCCTTCCACTTCTACCATATCTCTTCTAGTTATGGGTTTGAAATGGACAACTAAGACTGTCAACTTCTTCATTCATTTTATTCTTCCTATTTTTTATGGCACTGAATCAAATCCTATACTACCGTGACCCTCACAATGAGAATGAAATAGTGGATTCCAGAATTTATGTCTTTAATTTCCCCAGCAACACCCTGTCGCTGGTATGGCCTAAGATCATACTATTTGTTGTTCATCTGCAGTTCTGCATGAGCCTCTGGCTTTTCTGCTGTAATTCCATCCTTCTCCCATTCTGAAGCTGAACAAATACCTGGTAATTTACAGAAACCAAAGTCAGAACAGTCTTGCTGTGGATTACCTCTGTCTGGAAGAAATGTAGCCAACTCTCCTCTCCCAACTCTCAATTCGTGAAATCCAGTACTTATATTTCATTCATTTCTTTTATCTCAGAAAGCCCTTGGCATGAAGTAAAAACTCCACAAACATTGGTGATATACCCAGCATCAGTCTAACCGCTTAAAAAAAAACCTGGTATATGGCCAAGATCTAGCCTTTCATTTAATAAAGAGGTGATGCTTAGAGTTGCAAAAATACAACCAGTATGTTAATTTTAGCAGCAATATTATAAAAGATGGTAAGATGGTGATACTACTCCTAGAAAATCAATTCTTCTTTTGTTTTTGGAATAAAAACTAAAAACCAAACTCACTACCACCGAGTTGGATCCGACTCACAGAGACCTATCCTTGGGTTTTCGAGGCACTATCACTATTGAGAGGAGCTCTGGTAGCGTAATGCCTAAGGCACTTGACTGCTAACCAGAAGGCTGGCGGTTCAAATCCACTAGCCACTCCTAGGAAGGAAGGTTGGGCAATCTACTTCCATAGTGATACTGCTTCAGAAACCCAAGGAAGGGTCACTATGAGTCAGGTCTGACTCGAGGACATATAACAACAACAACATCACTATGGATATAGATTGCCCAATCTTTCTTCCGAGGAGTGGCTGGTAGGTTTGAACTGCTAGAAAAAATAGTCTTCCTGTTTTCATTTCTCTCAATTTCTTTCTTTCTTTCTCTTTATAGCTTCTTTAATTCCCTACCACATTTCAAATTCCCTGTTTTTTTCCTTTCTTCAATGAGTATTTATTAAAATGGTTCCATAGCGTCTGACACCATACTACATGCTATTTACAGAAAACACTAACTACACCAACAGCAAAAAACCAATAAATTCAGCAACTTTGAGATTTGCATAACATTTTATATCTGGTAAATAGCAAATCATGGACTCAAATCCAGAACTCACTGATTTAAAACCAGCACTGATTTCACCATCATTCTGCCTCTCTCTCTTCTAAGTATTGATAAATGAAGTACATTCCCTATGCTTATTGACAATAGTAAATATGAGCACTATCCTTCATTTGAGGTACCTGAGTGGCATAAATGTTAAGCATTCCACTACTATTCAAAAAGTTGGCTGTTCAAACCCACTCAGAGGTTCTACAGAAGGTAGGCCTGGCAATCTGCTTCTGAATGGTTACAGCCTTAAAAATCCTATGAAGCATTTGTACTCTACACACATGGGATCACCATAGACAGACTTGAAGGAAACTAACAACAACATATTATTCTGTTAAAATAAAAAAAAATGGAATATTTGTGTTCTTCTCTCTACAAAGCTTTTAAAGTGGGTATTTACTAATAAAGTCTCATTTGACTTTTTTCATTTGAATGTATGACTCTTGTTATAAAAGAGACACTCTAAATTATTAAAATTTAATTATTCCAGGTGTAATTAGTTATACATCCATCACATTTTCTGTTAGATAAGGAAAAAGTGTCCTTTTAAGTGATTTGTCCATGATTTTCTACTGTAATTTAATAACTGCTTGGTGCTGAGGAGGCTGAAATTTTCATTTGAATTCTAATATTTAAATTTTTACATCAGTGGCTGTAACCCCAGGGTATGGGCAATTTGTAATGTTAGCAATTTTTTAGATGATGAATATTAAAATCTACTTCTGTATTTCAAGGGTTATTTCTAATTACATGCACAATTGCTGATCCATCTGCCTACTACATAGATGTCTGTGGTTATATATGCTTGAATAATTATTGAAAATTAAATAACATCGTAAACAGTCAAATTAATTTCTTTGAGCATACACCAAAGGCAAGAAGGCTGCACAAAGATAAAATATGATTTGCCCCAAGAAACGTAAAGACAGACTTATACCTCACTAAATTTGTCATTTTCTATTTTTATTTGATAAAGGGGAAAAAAAATCTGAGATTTGAAAGGAGCAATGCCTCAGTACCTGAACAGTATTACTGAACAACAAAATATCTAAGCTGGATGAGTAATTTACAATTTTAGTCTAAAAATATTTCACTGTCAAAATAGCAAGCCCATAATGTGTATGTCTCCTCTAATATCATAACCAGTTTCAGTAAGAAATGGTTTCTTTGAGTGTACTAAGGTAATAAAGAATTATTAAAGAGGAAAAATTCCTGACCTGCATTCTATTTCTGCAAGAGCAGCCAGTCATTGCTAAATATGGAAGGTTTGACTGCAGGTTCTATGAAAATGGTTTTTATCCAAATTTCAGAAGGAAAAAAAAAAGTTTACTGATGAAATCGCTCTCTCTCTCTGTCGCTCTATCTCTCTTTCTCTCTTTCTCACACACACACATACACAGTAGAGACAGTCAAGATTATCTTGACCCAAGCTGCAATACAGAAACAAGCTGGATGGAATGAAGCCAAAGTAATGGGCTGCCTTGTTTTAAATATGGAAAGCAGTGGAGAATTAGGTCCCACATTTTAATGCTAGCTGAGATGGGTAGATATCGACAGAACAGTTTTCCTAAATTAGAGAGATCTAAAAAGTCCCAAAAATATATATTTGAACTTATAGTTCCACACTAGGTTCTTTCAAAGGGTGAACTCTGGAATGGACTTAGAAATCTGGTGACATTTAGAGTATTTGCTCGTCTTCAATTAGTCTGTATCAAGTTTTGTGCCTTGGCCCTACCCAAAAGGATTAGATTGAGAGTATGGAGGATGAAAGGTGGATAGCTACAAGCATTCAGCGTCATCAGGGCCAGAGAGGTCCCAAATGAGGAGGGTGGGTCATACTCAGAAGACTGAAGCTGGTGCAATTTCCAGGAGGGGAACCTGAGGTTAGATATAAGTGGTAGCTCAGTTACTAGGAAGAGCAGAACACAAGTATTGGTTTATGGAGCTGGGGACAAGCAATAACTTAGACTGAGCAGGAACTTCAGAGCCAGAAAAGCAGTTTAGCTTGGATGCTGCTGAGGTAGGTCAGGGGGGCAAGCAAGAGGCCTTGAACAACTCAAATGATCTCCTGAGATCACCTTTAAGCATAAAAGCATAGTAACATAAAATATAGGACATTATCTACTAAATCTGTGCTCTACTTAAAAAAAAAATCTGTATGTGTCCAAAAGGTCAAGTTTTAACCTAAAGCAAACATGAGAAGATAAGGGGTCAGGGAAACTAGAGTACTAGAAATAGAATAACCAAAGCACGATGAAAGAGAATGTTGACACACTGTGAAAAACGTAACTCATGTCATTGATCAATTGGTGTGGAAATTGTCAAATACACAACTTGCTGTGTAAACATTAACCAAAAACACAATAAAATATTATTATTATTATTTTTAAAAAAGGACTACAGACAGAGGAGGTTTACATGGAGCTTTAAGCAGACAGGGGCTTGTAAGGTACCAATAAGGCAGTGTTTTTTGGATCATCTAGGGTCACGGGCACCCCAGGGCTTCACAACAAACATCACACTACAATTCTTTTCCATAAATGGCTTTTCTCTCTCTCTATCTTTTTTTCTCTCCTACATTAATTACAAAGGTAATGGGATAGAAAAATTATTAAACTAACAAGAAACAGTGAGTAGATGCTGAAATCCAAACAGGTATGATTGTAAGCAGCTCTGATAAAGGTTGCAAGGTAACCTCTATTTTATAGATGAAAGAATTGTTCTCCTGAAAAATAAACTTGTTTGGACAGTTACAAACATACCATAAACCTGTTAAATTACAAATTATTATAATAATGCATTAGAGTATTAAAAACTGTCTATTTAGAAATATGCACTCCAAATATATTTACCATACAAAATTTGTATTTATTTTTGTTAAATATACTACCTTTATTTTTTTATATTTGATTTTCCCTTCACCTAAATTAGTATGTGTCTACTCTGTACTTAGGCGCTCTTGTAGCATAGTGCTAAGGCACTTGACTGCAAACCAGAAGGCTGGTGGTTAAAACCCACCAGCCACTCCTCAGAAGGAAGGTTGGGCAATCTACATCTATGGTGATACCGCCTCGGAAACCCAAGGAGGGGTCGCTATGAGTCGGGTCCGACTCGACAGCACATAATAACAACAACAACAACTCTGTACTTAGTGGTTTACCCTCTCTTCCTCACCTACCTCTGGTAACCATCAAATCATATGTCTTTTTTTGTGCAACCTTTTTCTTGACTTTTTACAATAGTAGTCTCACACTTGTCTCATATTTGTCCTTTTGTGATTAACTAAACTTCACTCAGCATAATGGACTCTATGTTCATCCATGTTATGAGATGTTTCACAGATTCATCATTGGTTTTTAACGTTGCATAGTATTCCACTGTATGTTTACCATATTTTGTTGATCCATTCCTCCACCAATGGGCATTTAGGTTGTTTCCACCTTTTTGCTATTGTGAATGTTGTTGTTATTATGTACTGTCGAGTTGGACCCGACTCATAGTGACCCCTCCTTGGGTTTCCAAGGCAATATCACTATGGAAATAGATTGCCCAACCTTCCTTCCGAGGAGTGGCTGCTGGGTTTGAACCACCAGCCTTTTGGTTAGCAGTCAAGTGCCTTAGGCACTATGCTACCAGAGCTCCTGAGTGAATAGTGCTGCAATAAACATGGGTGTGCATATATCTACCCATCGGTGGTTTCTTAAGAATACAGCTCTACATTATACAGATTTAAGTTAGAATGCTGCCCCTCCATCTGCTAACTATGGAGTTAACCTCTGTTAATTATACATACTGCTGAACATGTAAGGAGCTCTGGTGGTCTAGTGCCTAAGGCATTTGACTGCTAACCAGAAGGCTGGTGGTCCAAACCTTCCAGCCACTCTGTGGAAGGAACACTGGGCAATCTACTTCCTTAAAGATTTACTGCCTCAGAAACCCAAAAGGGGTTGGAATCAACTCGATGGCAATGAGCTTTTTTCTTTTTAATTGCTTAACATTGTTGTGAGATGCAGGTCAGATATTGCACGTAAAGAGCAGCATATGTTCTTGCACAGACTCTACATGTTCTTTTCCTCTTAATGCTGACCCCCCACCTGGAACATCCTTCAACCACATCCCTGTTTATGTACTACTCATCCTCAGCACCCTGGAAACTGGGTTCAATATTCATCAATGCTACATTTCCACAGAATCTTGCTTAGTTATTTCCTCCATATTTGTGAATTCACCTACTCACTAAAATTATTTGTAACCCCAAAATCAATACTCATGGTTCTTTGCTGGATATCTGTGGACATGCACAGAGCACTGGAAACTTTGAGTTGCCTAGCGTGCACCTTCTCAGCTGAGGTGGAACACAGTGATGCCTTGCGTTCTTGTTTCAGCTCTCACACTATAAACAAGTGTCCTTTTCAGGGTCTGTTTAGTGCCATGTTTTTCGCAGTTTTGCACTTTTTTGGGGTGATTTTACTGTTTAAAATTGCTTACAGGCCTAGTGCTAAAGGACTGACTAGTGTTCCTAAGTGCAAGCAGGCTGTGATGTGCTTTCAAAGAAGATATGTGTGTTAGATACGCTTCATTCAGGTCTGAGTTAAAGCAATGTTGGGCATGAGTTTGATGCTAATAAACCAAAAACAACAACAACAACAACAACAACAAAACAAACAGTACATATTAAACATGGTATCTTTAATTATGATAGATAATTAAATCTAATTAGTCAGATCTGCCTCATAGCGACCCTCCTTGGGTTTCCATGGATATTACTATGGAAGTAGATTGCCCAATCTTCCTTCCAAGGAGTCGCTGGGGGGTTTGAACCACCAACCTTCTGGTTAGCAGTCATATGCCTTAGGTACTATGCCACCAGAGCTCTTATGTATTGGTTAGTTGATGAATATGTTGTAATCAGAAGCTCCTAGGAACCTAACCCTGCATTTCCCCCAAGAGTAATGGCTATTTGCTAATTCAGTGTTTATAGGACTTACTTATAGAACATCACCAATATGAATAAGGAGAATTGACTGTAATTATCACACTGTGCTGTTATCTGTGTGCCGTCAAAGCTCCATGACGATAGTAACCATGTGCACTTTGTTTGCTGGGCTATCCTCAAAGCCCAAAATATGACTGGCACACAGTGAACATTCGGTAAATATTATGGAGTTAATAAATGAGTCAATTAATTTAGAATCTAGATCCTTTGTAATTTCTTCAGACCACATTGAGCTCTCCTTTTCTCAACTACTAAAGTAACTATACTCATAATAATACTTTATTTCTTAATTATGCCCTGATGTATGCTGTTGTTTATGTCTTGCATGCATACAGGAATTTGCTACCAATATTTTTAGTTCTTTATTATGTCAATGCTACCCTTTCCCACTTTATGTTTATCACTGTGGTGTAATGCCTAAGGCATTTGACTGCTACCCAGAAAGCTGGCAGTTCAAACCCACCAGCCACTCCTCCGAAGAAAAATTGGGCAATCTACTTCCATAGTGATACTGCCTTGGAAAGCCAAGGAGGGGTCATTATGAGTCTGATTTGACTTGACAGCAGTGCATATGCATACAACAGCACAATAGGAACCTTAGTGGTTTGATGGTTAAGCGCTCTGTGGCTCTGTGGGAGAAAAGACCTGGTGATCTTCTCTTGTAACAATTACAGCCTAGGAAATCCTATGGGGCAGTTCTACTCTGGTATATAAAATTGCTGTAAGTTGAAATGAGCTCAACAGCATTGAGCACCCAGTGAATTAAATGAGGTCCATAACATTTAGCAAATGGATTAAACTTTGTGTAACTGATCTGCCAAATCAGTATCCTTATCCGTAAAATGGGGAGGTGCTGAATACCTTTGATTCTATGCTTATATTAAAAGGTAAAGTCAGTTATGACTTATCATTTATCACTTTGATGTACAGCATAGACATAAATATATAATCTATCCTCTCATAATTTTCAGTTGAAATGCTAATAACACCTTAAGAAGAAGAGGACTTCTCAGTCAAATCTCACACTCAAGCAAAGAATGGTAGACGGGTACTTAGTTTGCAAAGTGCCTCTCAAAACTCCCAAATACACCCATGCCAAGGACAATTCCAGCATGAAAGTTGAAAGAAACATACTTGCACACACAAGAAAGAGAGTAATGTGACATGCAGGTGAGAGGAGCAAGGTAATTCCAAAAATCCTAGCTTTCTCTTGGCAGGGGATTTGGATAATAGCTTGCCAATTGTTGGTAACTGCTGCCAAGGACCAGGACTGCTGTGTTCAAATTGCTGGCAGTGGCCACCTATTGTTTGTGAATTTCTGTGTTAGCAGGAGACTCTGTAGAGCGGCTACTCAGGTCAGAGGGAAGAGGATTTGGCCAATACTGACAGTGGTCATCACTCTCTAATCCAGGGAGGTCTCAAGAGAATACCTTTAAAAAGAGGACACCTATGAAAATGTCCCTGGACAAGATCCTGAATCTTTAACTAGCATTTACATATTTAAATCTGCAGATGGATGTAGCCTCTGCAAAAGAAAAAAAAAAAGTAAATAAATAATAAATTAGTATTAATAAACTGAACATTTACAAAACCACAATGAGCAGCTTGCTAGCTCTCTTTGCTTGGCCAGGGGGTACAGTACACAATAGCTCACACAACCTGATAAAAGGATCCATTCAGATAGCTTTGCTTGGGGAACTTAAATACAAATAGCATCTATTTTATGGTTTAACTACTTAATGTTATCTGTTAGATATCTTAGAATGTGATTTAAAACAAATCTGGCATTTAATTCTTAATGATTTTTTCTCTTTTCTGGTCAAAAAGCAATGCAACACTTTAAAAGCTCTAGAGTATATCAGAGCTGGGACTGAATCTCAACTCATCCATTTGCAAGCTGGGTGATACAGACCCATTTCTAAAACTTCCTAAGCCTCAGTTTCCAAACCAAACCAAACACTGCCATCAAGTTAATTCTGACTCACAGTGACCCCTACTGGGTTTCCAAAGCTATAAATTTTTTATGGAAAAAGATTGCCTCATCTTTCTCCTACAGAGCAGCTAGTGGGTTTCAACAGCCAACTTTCTGGTTAGCATCCAAATGCCTTACCTGCTATACCACCAGAGCTGCTTGAGGTTCATTTTACTCATATGTACAGTGCAGGCAATCATAATACCTTCCTCAATGAAATGAGAGTATGTGTATAAAGAAGTTCATATCGTTGAAAAACATGGGCTATCATTTATCTCTTTATGAAGAGCATATTGAACAGGATCATAAGTCAGTGAATCTGAGGTTAAGTTTTGATTCTGTCATTTACTAGCTGAATGACTTCTGGCACATTAGTTTCCTGAACTTCTGTTTCCTCAATGATATACTGGGAACCATAATACTATTACCACATTCATCAGAGGATTATTGTGAGTATAAAATAAAGGACATTAATTACACATGGCAAAGACACACAAAGTGTAAGTTGTCATCATCATCATCATCATCATCATCCACCTATACATTCTCCAAATGCCAAAGCGGTAACATTCTCATATAGAGCAGTCTACAATTATTTGAGTCCCACAACATAATCCATCTTCCAGCTCACTGGGGCCAGGTAACTGTTAAGGAGAGAAAAGTAGTTCACTGATAGGCTGATGGTGAGTGGAAAATAAAACCCTAGTCTTAAATATAATAAAAACTAAATGGCCCCTTTATGAGAGAAGCAGCAAAAACCTTCTGGAATGGGTTTCCTGATTGGAAATATTCTGCTATACAACTATATATCCCCTTTGCACCAAAATACGGGTTATTGCTTGTTCTAAATGAAAATGTCTTGATACTGGGGACAGCGCCTAAGTAAAGGAAAATGTGAATAAATCTGTGAGAAAGTGAGTATCCAGTAATATCTATTAATTTTCCCAGATGAAGGGCTATTATGACATTTCTAGGCATTTGGAAATATTCTGCACATAAAAGAAATATTCTGAAGTGGGGTTTTCAGGCTTAGAATAAGACTGTTAGCAATATGATCTTCACAATCTAATTAGCTAGACTTTCTCTTTTAAACAATTGACTTATATACCATATAAAAGAGAATATCTCAATGGTCATCACCATTGGCTAATAAAAATTGCAAATGCCACACTTCTCTCACCTCTCACTTCAGTATTAAATTCTAAATTATATACCAAATAGCCAGTCTTATAACTTAAAAAACAAAACAAAACTAAACTAAAAACCTTTGGTTAAAATTTTGTTTAAAATATTTATATCTTAGTAAGGAAACTCTCCCTCTCTCCCCATCTCTTCCTCCTTTCCCCTTTTCTTCTCTTCCTTCCTCTTTCTCTCCCTTTCTTTCTTTCTTTTTCTTTCCTACAATGAAAATAAAAACAGAAAATTGTCTGTGAAATGATCACTTATTGAAATAGTTAATAACATCGCACTAGTATAAATTTCCAGGAAGTCATGTAAACCCTTAAAACAGTTATAAGGGTCTTAGACATGGAAATGTTATTACCTTTCACATACAGGAAAGACAGACATGAACTCGTTCATGTTTAAGCAATATTGCCTTGGTAACTTTCTTCCTCTGTTGCTCTTTTTTGTTTTTTAAAGAGAAAGATAATCCAAGAATTAGAAAGACAAACCAAGATTTGTCCTTGTATTTAACCAGAAGAGCCTAAGCAAACAACTATGACTGAGAGAGAGTTACATGAAACAGACCTTCCCTATAGAGGGTTCTCTGTTACATGAATCTATCTTCAAAAATCTCAACCACAACTGGCCAGAAAAGTTAGAATAAAATTCATTTCAGCTTCATTTTCCAAGGAGCAAACCAAGGCTCAGGGAAGCTAAGAAATATGTCACTACCTAGTAGGTGACTGGACTAGCAATGAAGTTCACATATGTGTAGCTAAAAAATTCATGATTCTGTAGTACAGCAAACTGCCTTTCATAAGCCAGAATCTTCCTCTATAAACTGAGGGCTTGGGGACTAAGAAGATGATCTCTAAGATCTCCCCTGGAACAAATACTCTATGAATCTAAATTTGTTGTTGTTGGTTGCCATTGAGTTGATTCTGACTCATGGCGACTTCAGTATGTTACAGAGTAGAACTGCTACATAGGCCTTTCTTGGCTACAATCAATGGAAGCTCATTTCTCCAGGCTTTTTCTTCTGTGGTACTATTGAGTGGGTTCAAACTGCCAACTTTTAGGTTATCAGTCAGGTGCAAACCATATGTACCACCTAGGGACCTTATGAAACTGTGTGAATCTAAATTAGAGGGTTCAATTCAATACAGTTCTTAGCTCTGAGCAATTGAGGCCCCTCTTCTTCATAACGTGTGTCTCCTTATAGAGCCAGAAGGGTGAAAATATAAGGAGATGTGCCCACTTTGAGGCTATGCACAGCCCTCCACATACCATTTAGAGTCTAAATTCCAGATCAGGATCCAGTTCTTGATGTACAACAAACTCCTGGTCTTGGTCTAGAATGACCTTCAAATTATCCCAGTATACTTCCAGAGACTATGAAGATCTCTCTGATGGATCCATTTTCCATGTTGTTGTTGTTGTTATGTGCTGTCGAGTCAGACCCAACTCATAGCGACCCCTACTTGGGTTTCCGAGGCAGTATCGCTACAGAAGTAGATTGCCCCATCTTCCTTCCGGGGAGTGGCTGGTGGGTTTGAACCACCAGCCTTCTGGTTAGCAGTCAAGTGCCTTAGCCACTATGCTACCAGAGCTCCCATTTTCCATAGGGCAGGCCATGCTCCTCAGTGCACAGCCCGAGGACTGAGGGTTGGTCAAGGGCCAGCTATACACACGGGAGAGCGTGGAGCTTGGACATGTGGCCTGGGGTGTGCACACACATGCATGTGGGACTAGTGAATGAACGGAGAAGTTGGGCAGCAGTTAGGGTGGACAGGGCCTGCTCTTCCCATTCTAATTCATTCTGATACTCACAGGACATAGAACTCTAATTTCAAGCCTGGCCTTCCAGGTTTGAATATTTGTCCAAGTCAGAGCATGGAACATATTTTAACAGTTTTGTTAGCTTGATTTATAACTTTTAAATATTTATACTTGAGGCATGTGGACGTCTGTTTGTTCTCTTATTGATCCTAGACCTACAAATATTAAAGCCATGGGCATGGTTTGTTTGGTTGGTACAAAGAAGTTTGTTTTATTTAAGCTTGATCTAGCTCATGTAACAATCAGGAAATTTCACATGACAACAGTAATCTATGATGTCTCTTGAAGCAATAAAAGATCTGTCTACTTGAGAGCAATATTCTAGCATATAATCATCCTCTGGGGTAAAACAGGCTGTCCCTTTTAGGAGTCCTTGGGAGGCACAGACACTTAACTCACTCAGCCACTAACCAACAGGTTAGAGTTTGAAGCCTAACCAGAAGTGCCTCAGAAGAAAAGCACCATAGGATTTTTGCTTTTGAGAAATCATCATTGAAAATCGTATGGTGCTGTTGTACTTTCATGCACACAGGGTTGCTATGATTTGGAATCGACTTGATGGCAATTGGCTGATTGGTTGATTCGTCCCCTTTTAGGCTGGGTTGTTATTGTTAGATGCTATCAAGTCAGTTCCTACTCATAGAGACCCTAGGTACAATAGAACCAAGCATTGGCTGGTCCGAAGCTATCCTTACAATCATTGCTCTGATGGCATAGTTCCTAAGGTATTTGACTGCTAACCAGAAGGCTGGAAGTTCAAACTCACCAGCCACTCCTCGGTCTGATTGTGCTTTTGTGTGTGAATCTGTAGAAAGGGAGATAATATCCAGGGACTGCAGTGTGAGAGGCAGTCTGCCCTTCCATCCCTGTCACTGTGTTTAAGCAAATGTAAAGGTGTGAGAGGCAGTCCGCCCTCAGGAAGAGTGGGCAATCTACTTCGGTAGAGATACTGTCTCGGAAACCCAAGGAGGGATCACTATAAATTGGATTTGACTCAACAGCAGTCAGTTGATTGCAGCCATTGTGTCAATCCATCTCATTTTCACTGACATTCTACTTTATCAAGCATGATGTCCTTCTCCAGAGACTAATCCCTTCTGCTAACATGTCCAAAGCGCACGAGATGAAGTCTCACTATCCTCCCTTATAAGGTTGTTGTTGTTGTTGTTATTTGCATTGAGTTGGCCCTGACTCATAGCAATCCCTCCTTGGGTTTCCAAGGCAGTAGCACTACGGAAGTAGATTGCCCAACCTTCCTTCCGAGGAGTGGCTGCTGGGTTTGAACCGCTAGCCTGCTGGTTAGCAGTCAAGTGCCTTAGGCACTATGCTACCAGAGCTCCTCTTATAAGGGTAAGGCTGTCCATTGATCCAGCTTCACAGCTTCTGACTACAGCTGTGCAGCCAGTGCCCAACTTCCAGTGAAGCACAAGCTCTTTAACCAGGTCCATTTCTCTCCCTTATAAAACTTGTCTTCTGGGTATGTATGAGAATAAATGACCCTTGATTTGAAAAGATTTTAAGACGTTGGCTAAATCTCCTCATCTAATGAGATCATTCAGGAAATTAATCCAATTGAGTTTTTTTCTGTGAACAAGTGTCATTTGATGTGACTGAAGATATATAACCCTTAGCCTCAGAATTTTCTTGTTTAAGCAAAGAATATGCATAATCATTTGAAATTGAGAGAGAAGTGTCTTTAATTATCTGTCTGTCCATCTTGTGTTCAGGGCAAGTCAAATGAGTTGTTAGTTATGGGGTCCTTCTGAGTCATGCTCATAGAAAGAAAATTATGACTATGTGCGCCTCAAAAAACTTTATTGAAAAATAATGAATACAAACAATAAGATTATCAGTTGTATCCCCATGTTGGAAACTTCATCTTTTAAGAGAAGGGTAATGTTATATGTGTGCCACTGTGTGTGTGTGTGTGTGTATGTGTGTATATTCAATATTGAAAACTCTGTGGTGACTCTAATTCAAGTTAAGACCAGAATAAATCAGTATTTGGTACATGAAAACAAAATTAATTATGGCCTCAACATCCCCTCTTCGTTCTTTTTCTTCATCATGTATTAATCTTCTAGGTACTGTTCTCCATGTTAAAATATGGAGTATGAATTGCTGTTAATATGTTGTTGCCAGGTTAAAGTACTGGAGAATGTGAAGATGTCAGAAAACAAATCCCAGAGAGAAAAGAAACACTGTTTTCCTTAGCTTATGATTACCATACAAATAGATTCCTTCTGAATTTAAATTACAATGACAAAAAAAAAATCCTTTACATTTGCTTAAACACAGTGACAGGGATGGAAGGGCAGACTGCCTCTCACACTGCAGTCCCTGGATATTATCGCCCTTTCTACAGATTCACACACAAAAACACAATCAGACAACACACTCTTGCTTAGAAACTTGGAAAGTATCATGTTGCAAAACATTACAGCTGATGACATTTCTTGAATTAAAAGCAAAAATCTGTTATCTTCTACCACAAGGAAAAGTTACTATAAACAACGTATGGAAAAATCTAACAGGCACGTGGAGAGGAGTGGGGGAAGAAAAAAAGACCATTTATTTAGGTAGAGAGTGAATTTTTCCAGTATCAAAAGCTTAATTTTTGATATATGCTGGGTCACATTCAACCATCAGTTACAGAAAGGATATTTGCTAGGCAACAACACATCTCCAAGTGGTTCCCAAAAGACTTCGATGTAGCATGAAACACCCCAGAACTGAGTAGAGAAAAAAATTAAAAACTGGCTTTAAATAAAGATGTTGTTGTTGTTGTTGTTTGCCGTCGAGTCGGCCCCGACTCATAGCGACCCCTCCTTGGGTTTCCGAGGCAGTATCACTACGGAAGTAGGATTGCCCAACCTTCCTTCCGAGGAGTGGCTGGTGGGTTTGAACCGCCAGCCTTCTGGTTAGCAGTCAAGTGCCTTAGGCACTATGCTACCAGAGCACCCATTAAATAAAGATATACTTAGTAAAGCAAATTCCCAAACTAACCAAGGACGATGGATAAAGGAAAGTGCTTGGCTGTCACTGCTTCCATGGATATCTATGCACCTTGCCTTTTCTCCCTTTGAATAACCTACCAACACTTAACCCAACTCTGTAGATCAAGTTCAAATCTTACCTACTCCTTGACGTCTTGGGTAAGAAAGTTAATGCACAGCCAGACACAGTAAAAATTAGGGCCCTAATATTTATTACAAATTAGTCTTAGAAGAAATACAATCACAACTCTCCTTAGAAACAAGGATAGCAAGATTTCAGCTCTCTTACTTTGGACCCATCATCAGGAAAGACCAATAGCTAAAAAAGGTCATCGTGAGGAGGGATGTTGGTGTTGAGGAAGAAGAACCACCATATCTTTCAGTTTTGGCAAAACCTCAGGTGTGAGGGGATCTGCAAATGCATATTGTTGGAGTATTTATTATGTTACTGAGGATTGTAGTGCTCTATAAATTTCCAGTAACTGAATCAAGAAAGAAGGTATATGCAGGTTTCTACAGAAATTATGATTTCACAAAGGGTTTTCAGGAGACGGAGAAAGCTGATATTTTTCAGAAGACAAAGCAAAGTGCTTTTGGAATGTAAAAAATTTATATGGATTGAATTCCATAAAATTGTCACTGACTTATGTTCCTGAACTATGAAACATGCCTATGTGGGCTAAGGAATAGTTAACTATTGGCAAACAAACAATTAACAAGTACTTTGGGGAAAAAAAGAAAAGGATATCATGTTTGTTAAACTCAGGGAAAAAGAAGGAAATCTTTACTGAGATGGATTGACACAACAGCACAACAATGGGCTCCAACATACCAATTATCATGAAGAGAGCACAGGGCAAGGCACTTTTCATTCTAAATAAGGTCCCTATGAGTTAGAGCCAACTCAATGGTAACAACAACAACAACACTTGTTATCTATGAGAGTGAGAATTCTGGTGAATTTATTTTTCACTAACTCACTTTTCATTCAACATTTATACCCACTCCTCACTTATTGACATGGTTAGTTTTGAAAGCCCAGGCTGTTAGATGAAAATTCACATTATGTAAAAATGGAGGATGACCATATCAGACTACAAAATGGAGAATGAGACCATCATTATATAACTGCCAAACTGTATCATTGCATAACTAACAAATTATATCATTACATAACTGCCAAACCACTGAGAATCATGGCCCAACCAAGCTGACCCATAACCATAAACATCACAGCCAGCATTACTCTTACTTCATATTTTAGTGTTCATTACTGCCAGATGTATGTCATTAATGCACAAAATAGTCAAATAGTACATTTTTTACTACTATTGAAATGCAAAATATCAACAAGACAGTTGATAAGTGAGGAGTAGGTGTATTTACTAAATAACTATTATTTGCCAGTCACTGTTCAAAGTAGAAGACACAATGGTTAGTAAACAGGTAACAACCCCTGTCCTTATGAAACTTACATTCTAGTGTAAAAAATACAGAAGACAAGAAATGAAGAGGTAAGTTTGTTAGACAATGATGAATGCTACAGAGAGAAATAAAAAAGGAAAGAAGCACAGGAAAAGCTAGGTGGCTGCAATATTAAATGGGGTAACGAAACAAGGAGAAAGTGTTCTTAGAGAGTGGGCAACAGACAGGTGAGTAAAGCCCTAAGGGAGTAAGTCAGTCAGTCAGGTAGCTGTTGAGGAGAAGAGTGTGGCAGGCAACAGAAACAGCTGGTGCAATAGCCCAGAGGCGGAGCATGCCTGAGTGCTCAGCGACATAAGGAGGGCAGTGGGGAATGAGCAAGAGGACAGAGGTAAGGGCAGTGTAGTGCAAAGGGAGCTTTGGGAAGGGGATAGATCCAACCTGTCTTTAGAGGCTGACAGAAGAACTTGGATTTTGAATGACACTGAGTTTCTTTGAGGATTTATAAAATGATGACCATTACTTGACTCCGATAGTTATGAAGATTCAATAAAACCTTAGCACAATGTCTGGCACACAGAACTCTCCAAACCTGTTCAGACTATGTCAGTACCTTCTCTGTAATAGCGTCACAACACATGCATACAATGGCATTTATTGTCTTTGCCAACTCACTTAACCAGGAGATCCTTGGAAGGTGAGGTAGCTGGTTAGTCCACCCTGGACCCAGGGGGTAGTGTCACACATAGGCGGCACCAGTAGCCTCTGTGGATCTCCAGAGTGGTTGGGACCCAGCTTTGAGGTGCTTCCTTTAAGGCTGCCCTGGTGAGTCAGGCTTTCCCAGCAGGATTTACTTCTCAGGACAGGGGAGGCAGGTGATGACAGGCACACTTTGTTTCAGGGCACATCTGACCGGCAGTTATAAAAAATAGGTGGTTCTACATTTTTCTTTGAAAATCTACCAGCTTCTCCCTGTCAACCTTCTTTTAGAAATCTGAACATTTTAATGCTTAATTGGGTACACTATGCACTAAAAG
This sequence comes from Orycteropus afer afer, assembly GCF_000298275.1. NCBI lineage: Eukaryota > Metazoa > Chordata > Mammalia > Tubulidentata > Orycteropodidae > Orycteropus > Orycteropus afer. The sequence continues at coordinate 4,313,691 of NW_006921634.1, read as the reverse complement.
AGAACCACCTGGGATTCTTCTCACCACAAAAGGGCTGACCACAGGGTTTTACACACAGAGTAGCTCCCCTAGAGTATTGCTTTACAATCATTCTTTTCTTGACATGGACCCTTGGATACAGAGGAAATTGAAGTTATAAAAGTTAAGGAAGGATTTTTTCAATATGAATCAATAAAAATGAGATGAAGTACAGGTACTCCCCAGGTTACGAACAAGATCCATTCCTAATTGTGTCCTTACGACTTTGTAAGAAAGTCAGACCAGGTATATACAGTTCTTCTTTAGTTTTATTTTAGTGCAAGAAAAAGCTCAAAGCATTTTCAATAATTTAAAAGCTGCATATTCAGCAAGTGAAGGTGACTGTGACGATGAATTTGTTTTGTTTAGGGGTTGGTTCAATCATTTCAAAGTAAGGTCAAATTTATATAATATTAAAGGGCAACTAGGAGTTGTCCATAAGTCAGATGTACTTAACCCAGGGACTGCCTGTACTGCTAAAATGGTAACATATATGCTAGCAGGAAGTGTGCTGTGATGGGCAAACTCTATCTATCTTGAGAGATGTTATACTCCCAGTGCCTAGCACAGTACTGACATAAGAGTGGGTTTTTCAGACATGTTTGGTGAATTAATTAAATAATTAATTGATATTAATACAGAAAGCAAGACACAATAGCATCATCAAATCATTAAAGGCCAAAGAAGGTTGAATGTAGATTATTTATGATGAGTTTATGTTACAGATGCAACCCATAAGCGACAAAACCCATTGTTTCCATTCTTTTTGTTCATAATAAGGTTTATAGACACCAGGCCTTATTTTCACACTCTCTCCCTATTTTAAAAACTGCACATAAAATGGTAGTTGGCCTTCCTCACAAATAAAGGATCTAAATAGGGCAGTTTGTTGTTAGGTGCCGCTGAATCAGTTCCGACTCACAGTGACCCCATGTATAACAGAATAAAATGTCGCTTGGTCTTGTGTCACCTTCACAATAGAAGGTATGTTTGAGACCATTGTTTGAGCCACTGTGTCAATCCATCTCATTGAGGTCTTCCTCTTTCACTGACCTTCTATTTCACTAAGCATGATGTCCTTCTTCAGGGACTGATCCTTCCTAATAACGTCCAAATTACATGAGACGAAGTCTTGCTATTCTTGTTTCTAAGGAGCATTCTGTCTGTACTTCTTCTAAGACAGATTTGGTGGTTTAGTAATCTATATTTCACTGTTGCTCTTGATTTTGAGGTACAAAATTTCATTTTAGAAAACTTTTATTCATGTAGAGATGCTTTACAGATTCCCTAGATACACTTTATTGTGTAAAATAGGTTATTTTAAACCTATCATGGATGATAGGTTTTTAATACTGTGAAATATCATATAAATTATAATTATAGTTATAATTATTAATATGATTTCTATTAGGAAAGATCAACTCCAATATTTCTCATATTTATGAAAGTCAAAGGCATTTCTAAAATGATTACCTACTTTACTTCCCCACACACCCACACGTATCAAATCACATTAAAATGAAACATAATATAATGACAGTGTTACATAGGTGGAAGTCAGTGTGGCATTGTTTTAACCATAGACATCCTTTTACTATTTTGGTTAATATGAAGACCTGGCATGACATTGATGCTACAATTTCCAAAGTGCTTTGATAACCTGGGATAAACTGATTTAAAAAGTAACTAATGACACTTTAATTTTCCTTTTTCAACATTTATGAAATTTCCTATATAATGCATATTCTGCTAACTTGCAGAGTACTTCAATATTAAATTTCTTTCAATTCCATGGAGGCAACTTAAACCAAAGATGACATTTTGAAAATAGTTCAAATGTCAAATGAAATTTTAAATGAGAGCAATTAGTCAAGAGAATTTCAGCCATGGTTACATTTCAGAAAGGTGTAAGTGCCTTTCACTACCAGGAGAAATTTAGAAAACCCTGTGAAATGATAATAAGTGATATAAAAACTACCCAAAAACTGAAACTTTCTCCTAAACATAGAAGCAAATAGAAGAAATAATGAAGTAAAACAGCTGAACAGAATTCAAAGACCAGCTCTTTAGAAACCAAAGTAAAGTATTAAATGAAATTTACAAATACCTGGAGTAAGAAAACCAAAACAAAAGGAAACTCACTTCTCAAGCTGAAAAAACTGAAGTAAAATTCAAGCCTCAAGTCACAACACTGAAGGATTCTATGAACAATACAGGAAGCAGCAAAAGAAATGGAAGGAATACACAGAATCACTGAACCAAAAGGAATTGGTCAATGTTCAATCATTTCAGAAGGTAGCATATGATTGAGAACAAATGGTATTGAAGAAAGAAGTCCAAACTGCACTGAAGGGACTGGTAGACAACATGGCTTTAAGAACTGACAGAATACCAATTGAGATGTTTTAACAAATGGATGTAACGCTAGCAGTGCTCACTCATCTGTTCCAAGGAACTTGGAATACAGCTACCTGGCCAAACAACTAAAGAGATCCATATTTGTGTGCATTCCAAAAAGAGGTGATCCAACAGAATGCAGAAATTATCCAATGATATCATTAATGTTACTCTCAAGTAAAATTTTGCTGAAGATATTTCGAAAGCTGTTGCAGCAGTACATTAACAGGGAATTGCCAGAAATTCAAGCTGAACTCAGGAGAGGACTTGGAAAAGGGACATCACTGCTGCTGTCAGATGGATCTTGGCTGAAAGCAGAGAATACCAGAAACGTGTTTACCTGTTTTATTGACTATGCTAAGGCATTTGATAGTGTGGATTATAACTAATTATAATATCATTGCAAAGAATGAGAATTCCAGAACATTTAACTGTGTTCATGCAGAACCTGTATAAAGATCAATAGGATGTCATTTCAAACAGAATAAGGGGATACTGTGAGATTTAAAATCAAGAAAAGTGTGCATCAGGCTTGTATCCTTTCACCATATTTTAGTATGCTGAGTAAATAATACAAGAAGCTGGACTATTTGAAAAAGAACATAGCATCAGGATTGGAAGAAGACCTATCAACAACTTGTGATATGCAGATAACAAAATCTTGCTTGTTAGTGGCCATCTATATGCAACAAATGGTCCCTCTTCATCCAGAGAACAGAGGAGTGAAGAAAACCAAGATGCATGGAAACAATTAGTCCAAGTGACTGGTAGACAATGCAATCCTCAGCCTATATGACCAAGAGACCAGAAAACTAGATGGTGCCTGGCTAACACTGTCAACCACTCAGAGGGGGATTGGTACAGGAGATCCTGGATAGAGTGGAAAAACAATGTGGAATAAGACTCAAAATAATTGGGGAAAAGAAAAAGAGAGAGAAAGACCAGGTTTGCTGGTCTGATAGACCATGGTGAGACCCCTGAGACTATGGTCCCTAGCCACCCTTTAGGTCTGGAACTGAACTCACTCCTGCAGCTTCCAGCCAAACAATAAAAAGGCTTATAGGGTGAACATTTACATCAGGTAGATACACTCCTTAGAGCGATCAATCATGAGAGAACAGAAAGGCAGTGTTTGCATAAGGAGACAGCTGAGGTGGGGGAGAGTGTATGGGAGGGAAGGACACTGGGAAGAAGTAATTATGGGGAGGAAGTGGGAAGAGAGTTGTTACATTGTGGGGAATTAATGTCATGAGACAAAATGTGTTAATGTCATGAGACAAAATGTGTATGAACTGCAATATAGAAAATGAATTTGGTCTAAACTTTCACCCAAAATCACAATAGAAATTTAAAAAAAAAAAAAAAAACCCTGCTTGCTTGTTAAAAGCCAAAAGGACTTGAAGGACTTCCTGATGAATATCAAATATCAAACACTACCGTCTTCAGTATGGATTACACCTCAACTTAAAAAAAAAAAAAAAAAACTCTCATAACGGACTAGAAAGCAAAACATGACAAACAGAAAAAAGACTGACGTTGTCAATTATTTCATTTTATTTGGATCCACAACACACGCCCATAGAAGCGTTTTTGTTGTTGTTATGTGCCATAGAGTCGGACCCGACTCATTGCGACCCCTCCTTGGGTTTCCAAGTCAGTATCACCACGGAAGTAGATTGCCCAATCTTCCTTCTGAGGAGTGACTGGTGGGTTTGAATCACCAGCCTTCTGGTTAGTAGTCAAGTGCCTTAGGCACTATGCTACCAGAGCTCCTGCCCATAGAAGCAGCAGTCTATAATTCAAAGGATATATATTACATTGGCAAATCTGCTACAAAAGACTTCTTCAAAGTCTTGAAAAGCAAAGATGTCACTTTGAGGACTAAGGTGTGCCTGACCTTACTCACGTTATTTTCAATCACCTCGCATGTGAAAGCTGGACAATGAATAAGAAAGACCAAACAAGAACTGATATGTTCGAATTATGGTATTGGTCAAGAATACTGTATATACCATGTACTGCCGGAAGAATGAACAAATTGAACAGATCTGTTTTGGAAGAAGCATAGCCAGAATGTTCCTTAGAAAGGAGAATGGCAAGACACATACTCTATACCTGTTATCAGGAGAGACCAATCCCTGGAGAACAACAGCATGCTTGGTAAAGTTGAGAGTCAGGGAAAAAGAGGAAGACTCTCAATGACAAGGAATGATACAGTGGCTGCAACAGTGAGCTCAAACAGAAATGATTGCGAGAATGGCACTGAATTTACTTCATTATAAATAGAATTTAATTGTGTTGTAAATAGAGTCACTATGAGTTGGGTTCTACTTAATGGCACCTAAAAACAATAACAACTATCCAAAACATGATTTATTCTTTAATTCTTTCATTCCTTCAGCATTCCCTTAAATCACGTGCGCTATGGGAGCTCTGGTAGCATAGTAGCTAAGGCACTTGACTGCTAACCAGAAGGCTGGCGGTTCAAACCCACCAGCCACTCCTCAGAAAGAAGGTGGGGCAATCTACTTCCGTAGTTATACTGTCTCGGAAACCCAAGGAGGGGTCACTATGAGTCGGGTCCGACTCGACAGCACATAACAACAACAACATATAGCGCATTAAGGAGCCTAAGGCACTTGACTGCTAACCAGAAGGCTGGGGGTTCGAACCCACCAGCCACTCCTTGGAAGGAAGATGGGGCAATCTACTTTCATAGTGATACTGCCTTGGAAACTCAAGGAGGGGTCACTATGAGTCGGGTCCGACTCGACGGCACATAACAACAACAACATATAGAACACTGTCCTTGGAATGCACAATTGCATTGTTCCCCACTGTCACACAGCAGGGTACACACACACACACACCCGGTGCAGAGTACATGCCCAATACACCATGATGAAGATTGAATACATTAACAAATGAATGAATGAGTAAATGAATGATGAGTAACAAACAACCTACTCTCCACTCCTCAGAATCATAATTTTTAGAATACAGATGCCAGCACGTCTCCTATATTATGAATGGCTTAACAAACAAAACAAAACAAAAAACACAGAACATGTATTTGACTTTCCTTCAGATAACTTGGAAGTTGGAAAGTGGAAAAAGGTAATAGAAGAAAATTAGAAATCACTGAATAGAGAAACTTTCCACTTTCATTTCGCAGAAATGATTCTAAGTAGACAGAAATAATGACGTTGTACAATTAGAGGGGGAGCTTGACAACTCTGACCTGTGTCAAAAAGACTTTTTATGGCTCACTTTAGGACAGGAAGACATCAACCAAGAATACTAACTACCTTGAAGCTTCATAAACAATATGAAGGGACAAAAATTATCGGAATCTGAAAAGATCTGTCATGGCCAAGAGTGTACCTTTCATAGTTTACAGTATTTATGCAGCTTGTTGTTGTTATGTGCTGTTGAGTTAGACCTGACTCACAGCAACCCTTCCTTGGGTTTCCTAGGCAGTATCACTACGGAAATAGATTGCCTAACCTTCCTTCCGAGGAGTGGCTGATGGGCTTGAACTGCTAGCCTTCTGGTTAGGAGTCAAGTGCATAGGGGCTATGCTACCAGAGCTCTTACTTATGTAGCAGGAGTCCATTAAAAGAAATCTTACTTATCTTCTTATCTTCTATGATTAATTTTTTAAAGCAAGCAGACCTTTAGATATTTTCTTTAAAACAATTTTCCTTTAATGGAAACAGGCCAGAATTGTACGTTCCCACCTGGTGTTTACATAAAGACAGCCTTTTTACCAAAGCAATCAATCCAGAAGAGGAGCAAAAATGGCCTCTGATCACAGAAATAAATGCTGCAAAGCCAAGCTAGTGAGACTGTTGCACTTTTACTCTGTGGGAGGAGTTTTCAAGGTCACCCTTCAGAGCCTACTGATTCTCAATCTACTTACTATTCTAATACCTTATTTATATGATGTCTCAGCAGATGAGAAGCAGCAAATTAGAAGGCAGAACCCTGGAAGAGAGAGGCATACTGATCACTGGAGTGTTGGCAAGCTGAGCCCAAGAGGAGACCCAAGCATTTCTGCAGTTGATTAACAGTCCTATTGAAAACCTTGTATCCAAGACCAGCTAGATTTTTGGCAGGACCCAGCGCAAAATGAAAAGGTGAAGCCCCTTATTCAAAAATTATTAAGAATTTTGAGACAGGACAAGAGGATATTAAACCAAGCACATGGTCTTTCTAAGTAAGCACAGAGCCCTATGCAACTGCATAGGCTGCATGCCATGAAGCCAGCCCTGCTTGTATCATTATGTTTGGTGTACTATGCTTGAAAATTGAAAGATACTTTAATATACTTCAGAAAATGTTTCTGAAACACGCTGCTGTTAGTTACCACTGAGTAGGACCCTGACTCATGGCAACCCCACACACAATGGGAGGAAATTCTGCCTAGTCCTGCATCATGTCCACGATCAGTTGTAGATTGGACAATTGTGGTCCATAGGGTTTTCACTGGCTGATTTTTTTTTTTTTTCCACAAGTAGATTAGCAGGCCTTTCTTCCTAGTCCATCTATATCTGGAAGTTCTGATAAAAACCTATCCAGCATCATAGCATCATACAAGCCGCCATTAACAGAGGGCTGGTCACTGCACATGATGTTCATTGGCCAGGAATCAAACCCTAGTTTCCTACCTGAAAGTTAGAATTCCACCATTCATTTAATTACCACTGCTCTGTCCAAAACAGAGGGTCGGTTTTATTGTTATTTAAGTTTTGACACTGACAAGGTTAAGCTTCAGTTATGTGGAAAGACACTTAAATTTTGGTCTCAGGAGGTACTTGCTATGACCAAAATTCCAAGATGCAACTCCAAATACAACATCATGTTTCACCCTCAAATACATGTTTTTATCTTATTACATTTTTTTTTTCTTATAAATAGTCTGTTTGTTCTTTTAGGTTTGCGGTCTGAGAAGTTTTGTATTTTGTGTGTCTGTTCCTCCCACATTTATGCACAGAATCCAAAATCCACAAAGGCTTATTATTAAGTCAGAGTGATGAATAATTTAAGCCATTTACTAGTTATTACAAAGCAGCAAAGCACAGATAGAGATCTACTGAAAACATCTTTAGTATTTCTGAACATAGGCAGGCAGATAAATCCACCAACTCCATCTGATTAAGTATAAAAGTGAGAATTTGAAGACCTTCATTATCAGATACCATTTTGTACCAAAAGTCATTTCATCGGGCACTAAAAATATTTAAATGCTAAAATTACAGAAATAAATCTAAATCTAGTTTTGCAATAAACCATTTTAATACATATTCCTGTTTCCCATGCATGAACATCATTCCTTTGGAAGAAAGCATTTCTCACTATGACAGAAAACAATTTAACTAAATAAAAAATAAACAATTTCGTATGTACGCAGTCAAGATGAAGTATGTCTTTATAAAACAGGAAATTTTACAGAGAAGAGAAATTTACTTAAGTGGTGGGAGGTGAAATTGGATTTGTCTTGCTTAACTGAAGTATCAGCAACGGCAACACATTTAAAGATAGTGCATTGGCAAAGGCTCAGCATTTTCTGCCTTGTAATAGTCTTTTCTAATGTGATGGATTTATTTACATCTCCTCACTCATGTTCTCAGAGATTTCCCTTCCTGAAACAACCAATAAATATTATTAGTATTCATTATTGCCCGAAAAATAATTTCATAAAAAAACTTTAACATTATTTACTTAAACACTTCATTTTCAAGCTGTGTGCTAGTAGCAAGAATGACAAGTGAGGGCGAAACAAGTGTTAGGCTCTTGTTTTATTCATTCTTATACGAGTTGTGCCTAGCGAAGTACTTGGTATGCAGTTTTGACAGTTGTATTCAAGTCAATTCAGACTCATGGTGACTTCACGTGTGTGAGACGAGAACTGTGCTCTGCAGGGTTTTCACTGGCTAATTTTTTGCAAGTAGATTGCCATGCTTTTCATCTGAAGTGCCACCAGGTGGACTCAAACTTCCAACCTTTAGGTTACCAGCCAAGTGTGTTAAAACCATTTGCACCACCAACGTCTCCTGGTACATAGTACCCATTGCTACTTAGTCAGTTCCAACACATAGTGACCTCATGGACAGAGTAGAACTATCCTATAGGGTTTCCAAGGCTATAAATCTTTATGAAAGAGGACTGCCACATTTTTCTCCCATGGAGCAGCTGGTGAGTTCAAACCACTGACATTTTGCTTAGCTGCCAAATGCCTGAATCACTGTGCTACCACAGCTCCTCTAGTATACAGTGTTGTTGTCGTTATTTGCCGTCGAGTCGGTCCCGACTCATAGCGACCCCTCTTTGGATTTCCGAGGCAGTATCACTACGGAAGTAGGATTGCCCAAACTTCCTTCCGAGGAGTGGCTGGTGGATTTGAACCGCCAGCCTTCTGGTTAGCAGTCAAGTGCCTTAGGCATTATGCTACCAGAGCTCCTCTAGTATACAGTAGGCACTCATAAATTAGGAACATACAGCATGTATCTGAGATTTGCAAGACATTTAGTCAAACTGACTAATCATCAGTTTTCTAGAAAGGTTTCTTTATGAGCAAATTCTGCTGAAGACAAGAATGAAGGTATTTAATAATAGCTCTAATAGCTAGACATTACTATTGAGCATTTCACATACTCAAGGCTAAGCTAAGTGCTTTATGAAATACATTAGCCTGTTTAATACTCACAACAACTCAATTAATATCCCCATCTTGCTGATAAGCAACCTGAACCTTACAGAATTTCAGTCACTTGCCCATTGCCGTATGGTGGCGAGTATGTGAATGAGACATGACTCCAATCGAGGAGTTCATCTTTCTCATCAGCACTGGGATACAGGGTGAAATCCAAGAAGACACATGGTGCTTATCATGCAAATCTTGTTCAATAGGTTAAGGCTAAGCAGAGTTATCTAAAAATAGAATAATTCACTTTTAAGAGAACTGTTGCAAACTTTCCCATGGGACACTACAGATAAAATTTAAACCAGCAGATATCCATCCAAGAATCATTAATAGAGACAGGGCTTAATCCCACCACATGCTAGAAACCACAAATATTCTAGGACATGACCCACAGCAGTTCACAAATGAAAGCCAAAAATTGGCAGTCAATGTCCAAGTTAATGTAGATGAAAAACTCCAGCACTAATGTGACTTAGTAAATAAAGACAAATAGCTTTCATTGATCGATCTCCTAATTACCACATCTAAAGGCTTCTTCTAGTCTTTAACCTTTGTGTAGCAACTGACATTAGGGAACATCTCTTCCTTCTTGAGCCTCTCTCCTGACTTGGTTTCCACAGCAACTGTGTTATGGTACTTCTGTTTATAAAAAGAGAAATACATTTCAAAGTTTGATGACAAAAATAGCACTTATTAGTACTGGACATATGAGAAAATCTAAGGGCAGGGAGCCGCTGTTTCGTAATACCTAGACCAGACATTGAAAAGCCTTTAGGGTTGAACCATCTGAATCTATCTCTCCCTCCCTCTCTCTCTTTCTCTTTCTCTCCTTCTCCCCCTCTGTTTCTGTCTCTCTCAGCTCTCTCCTGCATGCAGCCATCACAGTTCTCAAATTTACAACCTCTCAGTTCTACCACAGCCTGATAATGCCTCTGAATCCCAATAACAAATTCCTGGAATAGAGAATTTTGGTCCCAGTGTCTACCCCCATCTAATCAACAGGAGAAAGGAGAGGCAAAGGAACCCTGGTAGGACAATGGTTAACTGCTTGGCTGTTAACTAAAATGTTGACAATTGCAACCCAACAGACACTTCACAAGAGAAAAGACCAGTGATCTGCTCCCGTAAAGATGGTGGCTTAGGAAACCCTATGGGACAGTTCTACTCCATCCTATAAGGTGGCTATGAGTCGGAATGGACTCAAAGGCATACGACAACAAGGAGTGAAAGATTATAGGGGCAATATTTGGAGAAAAGAGGAACATAACGTGCTGGGCAGATACCATCAAAGGTATCCATGTTGTTGTTGTTGTTGTTAAGTGATGTCAAGTCATTTCCAACTCATAGCACAGCAGAACGAAACACTGCCCGATCCCGCACCAGCCCCACAATCCCTGCTATACTTGATCCCATCATCACAGCCACCGTGTCAATCCATCTCGTTGAAGGCCTCCCCCTTCTTCGTCGACCCTGAGAGAGATGGAAGCCATATGGAGTAGTGCTTAACAGCATGGACACTGGAAGCAGACTTCTTTGAATTTGAATCCCAGCTCTACCACTTCCTAGCTGTGTAATGTTGGGCAAGTTATGTAACTTCTCTGAGCTTCAATTTCCTCCTCTGTGAAAATGGGCCAATTTGTTATAATAACTAACAAACTGGCTTCTTGTGAAGATAAATGAGACCTTGATTTATAAAGCACACTGACACACCAGTTGATACTAAATTCCATGTGGTTAGTGTTAGCCTTGAGAACAGAAACCCCCACAGTCAGTCCCTTGAGGTGTGACATCACCCTTGGAGATATCTCAGAAGTCCTGAAATGATTATAGTAATTCAAATGCCATCCAATCTTTTATCCAACCCCTGTGCAATCAGACTTTTTAAAACTACCCAAATGAACTGGATCACTCGAACCAAAAACCCACTGCCACCGAGTCGATTTCGACTCATAGAGACCCCCATAGGGTTTTCTAGGCAGTAAATCTTTACAGAAGTAGATTGTCTCATCTTCCTTCCACAGAGCGACTGATGGATTTGAACCATAACCTTCTGGTTAGCAGTCAAACGTCTTAGGCACTATGCTGCCAGAGCTCCTTCAACTGAATTACAGGTACTATAAAACAAACAAATTACAAACTAATCAACTAACTAAAAGGTAGGCTTGATTCAGCTAAATTTCTTAATGTTTGGTCCACCGAAAAGAGTACTAGGTGAGGAGTCAGTGGCCCTTGGTCCTGCCAACTAGATTCACCTTCATGTTTGTGCCGTGCAATTATATCTATAAAACAAACAGTGAGCACAGTCATTTGATAGATTTCTCTGAGCTCTAAGTCCTAGCATCATTTATGTGTTGACTGAGGTTGCTCGCATTTTTAAAATTTGATGACATTTGTTTTTAGCATCATGGACCATTAATCAGACTAATCCCATGATTGGCTGATCAGCTGGGTAACCTTGGGCATATCACCTTAGTATCTAGAGCCCTAGTTCTTCCCAGGATTGCAGTGAGAGCTAAATGAGATAATACATTTAAACCCTCGTCAGGTACACAGTACAGAGCAGACGTGCTCTGGGTTAAGTTTTTTCTTCTTCCCACCTTCACATCATTCCTGCAAGGGAGAGGCACACAGCCAGGGAGTATCTGAGGAGACTCCTTAACAACAGCATGGAAGAATGGAGAGAGGCTTGCAGTGGTTTCAATAAAAATGCACTGTTTCCCTCAGAACAGAAGAAAGTAATAAACCATTGCAGTAAATTACTGCTGTGGAATTAACGCCCAGATAGAAGATATAAAAGAGAAATTTATGACCTTAATCAATCTCCTTTTTTATACATACACAACTCCATCATCTGCTTTATTTACGTGACTCTATCACCCTCCCAAATCATTCTTATTCATTTTCATCACTGGCAGCTGAGCCCAGGGGCAGACTGGTTACCGAGGGACACCAGCCCTCTGCTCATCCTTCCTCAATGGCTCAGCAGCATCGACCACTGAGCAACATCGTTAGCCTCATAGGATGACCTACACTCAGCCCACTCTGGGGAGGAGCCTCACAGCCACCTACACAGTCAGGAAAGGCTCCTGGCCAGGGCCATGCCATTATTTCTCTCCTCATTCCTCTCACCCTTCAACCAAGCTTCTCATGCCCGCCTGTAATTCAGGTTAATATATATATGTGGTTGTTGTGTTGTTGTTATGTGCTGTCGAGTCGGACCCGACTCATAGCGACCCCTCCTTGGGTTTCCGAGGCAGTATCACTACGGAAGTAGATTGCCCCATCATCCTTCCGAGGAGTGGCTGGTGGGTGTGAACCTCCAGCCTTCTGGTTAGCAGCCAAGTGCCTTAGGCACTACACTACCAGAGCTCCCAAATATATA
>NW_006921634.1:4299155-4301088 GCF_000298275.1 Orycteropus afer afer | reverse complement strand
CATCTAAAAATCATATTTATAGTAATAGCTACATTAACTCAAATATTCTAATCTATTTCTCATATATGGTGTAAAACATGTGATGTTTGTTGCTTACCCAGACTTCCTATCCTTCAAAACATGACTTAATTTGGGGGTCAAAGATTTCCTTCCTATTATTGATAGTGGTACCAGTTCCCTCTGAGCTAAAGTCTTCTCAGTTCTATGACATAACCAAGGATGGTGATAGTGATGTGGGACACCGGTGTAAATATCCTTGGATCTACCAGTTTGCTGGGGCCTATAAATGAGCCATGGACACTTACTACTGAGTCCAAAGACCTCAGAGAGCCTTAATCTAGACACATGACTGCACAATATCCAATCAAGGTCAAATGGGAGGGCTTTTCTTTTTCTTTTCTTTTTCATTCACCTTTACTCCAGGGAAGAAACAATGCACATATTTATCCTTCAGAAAGCTGACATTAAGCAGGAACAGGATTTGGAGTTGCTTACGAATTTCTTTCAAGTGAATAAACTCTGAAACCTTCAAAATAATCTCTTTGTGCTGTTTTCTGGAGAAAAAATGTTCAAAACTCACTGCAATGGCAATTTTGTTACCAAGCACATCCTCTCCAAATACTAAATCAAAACCAAACCAAACTCAGAGTTGGATCTGAGTCATAGCAATACCTCCTTGGGTTTCCAAGGAGGTATCTGTAAGGAAGTAGACTGCCCAATCTTCCTTCTGAGGAGTGGCTGGTGGGTATGAACCGCTAGCCTTCTGGTTAGCTATCAAATGCCTTAGGCACTATGCCACCAGAACAAATATAACTTTATCCACATTCATTCTGTTCGAAATTTTGCTATTGTTTTCTTCTTTTTGTTTTTAGTGGATCTGATTTCAAATATCAATAAAAACCTACTACCATTGAATTGATGCTGACTCATAGCAACCCTACAGAATAGAGTGGAACTGTTCCATAGAGTTTTCAAGGCTGTAACCTTGATGGAGCAGATTGCCACATCTTTGTCCTGAGCAGCAACTGCTGGGCTGAACCTCTGACCTTTCAGTTAGCAACCAAGCACTTAATGACTGTACCACCAGAGCTCCTTCAAGTACTCATAAACAGAAAATAGTAATAATAATAATAATAATAAAAAAAAAAAACACTGCAGTCCAGTTGATTCCAAATCATAGTGGCCCTATAGGATAGGGTAGAATTGCTTCATAGGGTTTCCAAGACTATAAATCTTTACAGAAGCAGACTGCCACATCTTTGTCCCAGGGAATGGCTATTGGGTTCAAACTGCTGACCTTTTGGTTAGCAATCAAGCACTTAACCACTGAGCCCCCTGGGCTCCTCAAGTATTCATAAGGCTTTTAAAATACAAAGAGCTTCTAGTCAGAGAGGAGAGTGAGAATTGGTTTAGAATATTTTTCTTTTTTCAAATTTTATTTCATTTTATTATTATTAATAATATATGTGTGTTTGTATCTATATATAAATGTGTGTATACATGTGTATGTGTATACACATATATGGTGTGTATGTACATATATATGTCTGTGTGTGGATGTATACATATTTTTAATTAACAATACCATCACTTCCATTAACAATCTCTAATTTTGTATAGGATGCTTTGCTAAGGACCACACAAAATCTGGTTCTGAAAAACATTACACATTAGTCTCAAAGGGGTTGTGGGGCAACTTTGTCCCTCGAGGGGACATTTGACAATGTTTGTGGGGTGCTTTGATATCTAGTAGAAGTCCAGGTGTCACAGTAGTTAAAGAATTCAGCTGCCAACTGAAAGGCTGGCAGTTTGAATCCACCAGCTGTTCCATGGGAGAAAGATATGACAGTCTGCTTCTGTAAAGACTGCAGATTTTTAAATCCTGTGGGGCAATTTTCCTCTGTCTTATAGGGCCACTATGAGTTGGGATGGA
>NW_006921634.1:4285303-4298792 GCF_000298275.1 Orycteropus afer afer | reverse complement strand
CATAGTGCCAAAGTTGACAACTCTGAATTTGGTACCTACATTGACAATAAGCATGGGAACAAAATCAAACCCTCAGGAAAGCAGTGCCAGCCCCTCTCAGCATCCACACAGGAGAGGGCATGCTCTCCCTTTCAGATGGCCCTCCCTGTGCAAACCCTCAGCACTCTCAGAGTCTCCCCCAGGCCACGGTTGTAAATTGATCAAATGCACAGCTTCAACGGGGACATAATGACAGTGCAGAAAAGTTCCCTTTGTCCTTGTTCATTTGGAGCACATTCACGTGGATGCAAAGGTCACTGCTGAATTTAAATAACCCCCTGTGATAAATCTGCATGAGCCCGATTTGTTCTACTGGACTTGTTGGATTAAATGAACACAATTTAATGTTCTATAGGACAAGGCCTCCTTTCATGGCTGAAAAGAGGGAGCGAGGGTGATTTACAGTTTCATACATACTCATTTGCTACATTATCTGCTTTGTGCTGGTACTTATGAATATCAACTCATCATCCAGGGGCCATTCTACCCATTCAGGGGAATTTAGCTTTCCATCAGCAAGGGCCATGCCAGGCAGGAAGAAACAAGGAATAGGACACTGTAACAGGAGATTTCTACAATGTTCACTTTGTAGAAAAAGCATCAATGTTATTTATACCCTTGTCCCTCACCTTGTTTTTGGTTTTTGCTTTTAAATATCTGAATTTGTACATAAAGTAAAGTTTCTTTCTGTTTTCTAGTAAAGGGTGGTATTCTAAGCATATGACCACCCAGTTGGTCTGTGCTACTCTAAATAAGAAAGACAAGGGTTAGCTTATTTAGAGTACTCGTTTATTCATTAAAGTTGGCCTGAATGATTTCTGTTTACTGACAAATGCTACTTAACTGAATATATGTGGAAATAATAACATTTATCCAAACATTATAGAACTCAGACTTTTATTAACCACAATTCTTAGAAATCACTGATTCTTTCCTCATAGTCAGGTAAAGAGACAGGAATTTCATTTTTCTCCACTTAATAAAACAGAAAGTAGAAGAAAGAGTGTAGGAGTTGATTTTGAGTTTGGGCGGGTGAACATTTCACATTCAGAGCCAACTCTCAAAATTTCAGCATCATAAAACCCAGCTGACATCAAGTCAACTCTGACTCATGGACACTCCACATGTGTCAGAGTACAACTGTGCTCCACAGTGTTTTCAATGGCAGAGCTTTTGAAAGCAGATTTCCAGGTCTTTCTTACAAGGCACCTCCGTGTGGATTTACAGTTAGCAACCAAACATGTTAACCACCCAGGACTTCCCCAGCACTAAAAGGCACTGTTGTTGTTGTTGTTATGTGCCGTCGAGTCAGCCCTGACTCATAGTGACCCCTCCTTGGGTTTCCGAGGCAGTATCACTACGGAAGTAGGATTGCCCAACCTTCCTTCCGAGGAGTGGCTGGTGGGTTTGAACCGCCAGCCTTCTGGTTAGCAGTCAAGTGCCTTAGCCACTATGCTACCAGAGATAAATTGTCAAAAGTTGGCTACCTCATCCTCAGGTGTATCTCTCAGTAGCCTGTTACTTTGGCCCTCTTCTGTTTTCCTTTGGTTACAACAAACAAGTTTTGAACTTCATAACCAGACTTCCAGAAGAGCAGTAACAGCATCACTTGGGACCTTGTTAGAAATTCACATTAGTGGGCTCTACCCCAGGAATCTGTATTCTAGTGATCTTGCCAAGTTTTTATTATCACACCGAAGCGAAGCGTGAGAAGCCCTAGATAAGTTTCTTTTTATTCCTTCCATTAAAGCTTACCTCTGTAGTGTCTTACACCAAATACCACAGAGCAAGCTGCTATTAGTTGGAGTTAATTAACAAAGGACATTCAATATTTTAGTAAGGAACTCCCTTCCTATCTTAATAGGGAAAAATATCTAAACCTAAAGGAATCCATCATTAAAGATAGAACACATTACATATCCCTGCAGGAAACACACTTTTGAAGGAGATCTTTTCCTTTCAAATTACCCATGAGTGGTGATTTACCTAGACATGAAACACATTTTAGCCAAGTTTACTTACAGAAACACAGGGGATGGAGGGGAAGATGAACTTCACCTCCACTCAAATTCAGGTAGAGATACTGGAGCACATAGCACAGACCAAAAGGAGACAAGGCAACTGCAGAAAGGAATTTAGAAAGAGCCAGGCCATGAATGATCAGACATCAGAAAATGTGAATTGAGCAAGAACAGCTTTCACACACACAGACCCTCAATACAGCATTGTGGCTTCTGGCCAAGGCAAAAGGAAAAATTAAGGAATCTCTTGGGTGTATTCGTTTTCTTCCAACTTAAGTAGGCCTCTCAGAACAGAGATAAAGACCGCAAGGCTTTTTAAAACCTAATACTGAAAACAAAAGAAAAATGATGCTAATATTTGCCACTTCTAATATCTTACCTCCATTAATGACGCTTTAAAAATTCCACTTCTAATAATATAATGTCTCTCAAACTAGCTCAGTAGCAGTAGATGGCTTTTAACATTTGCTTAATTTATTTCTATTCTTTCATACCCTGGGTAGGCTTCTGGCTTCTCAACCCTTCATCTCTGCAGATCTACCCATTCTTAGGGCCAGCATCAGTGGTGTGAAGTCCCCCTGACTATTCCAGGTAGCACTGACATATTACTATCCTGTTCATAGCCTGCGTCTAATTGAGTTTGACCATTTATTTTTTATAAACTGCTTTATACTGTTGCTCAAATCCCATCTTTTCTGAGAGACTAAAACTCCCCAGGGGCAGAAACTTTCTTATACTTCTTTTATATCAAGTCCCCTCCAACACCTGGGGTCTAGAACAATCATGGTGTATAACAGTGCATAATAACCTACATCAAATGGAACTGAACGTTTCAGTGCTACACTCCAACTAGTCAAGCAAGGCAGTGTTGCCTTTCAAGCATGCCTTCCTCAGAAGACAGTGAAGTTGTGAAGTTGTATGCTTGTAGCTTTAACTTCTTTCCAGTGAAGACAGGGGATAATAAGAATAACAATAAACCCCAAACCATTGCCACTGAACCAATTCTGACTCATGTGACCACATGTGACCACAAGCGTTACAGAGTAGAATTGCTCCATAGGGTTTATGGCTATCTTCTTTATGGAAACAGACCACCAGGCTTGTCTTCCACAGTGCTGCCTGGTGGGTTTGAACTCCTAACCTTTAGGTTACTAGTTAAGCCCAAACCAGGTACCTTAAATAATAACTAGCACTTTTCAAGTGTTCTACTAAATGTTGGCATTAGATTCATACTACGTTGTTAGCTGTCATTGACTTATCACTCAACTCATGACAACCCCATACACAAAGAATGAAATGCTGCCTGGGTTTTGTGCCATCTCCACGATTGGTTGTAGATCAGACTATTGTGATTTTTGGAAGCAGATCCCCAGGGCTTCCATCTTAATCTGGAAGCTCTGCTGAAGCCTGTTTAGCACAACTGTTGTCGTTGTTGTTGTTTGCCGTCGAGTCAGCCCCAACTCATAGCGACCCCTCCTTGGGTTTCTGAGGCAGTATCACTACGGAAGTAGGATTGTCCAACCTTCCTTCTGAGGAGTGGCTCTTAAATCTCTACTGACAGATGACTGGTAGTTGGATATCAGGTGCACTGGATGGGAACTGAAATTAGTTCTGGTAGCGTAGTGCCTAAGGCATTTGACTGCTAACCAAAAGGCTGGCAGTTCAAATCCACCATCCACTCCTCGGAAGGAAGGTTGGGCAATTTACTTCTGTGGTGATACCGCTTCGGAAACTCAAGGAGGGGTCACTATGAGTCGGATACGACTCTACGGCAGTGGGTTTGGTTTTTTTGTTTTGGTCTTCAGAAGGAAAGGCAAGAATTATACTACTGAAGCAACACTGAATCACCACTGTCCCCTTCCATACTCGGTTGCTATTGTAGGCTGTCACAGAGTCAGACCCAACTCATGGCAGTCTCATATACAATGGGATCCCCAGAGTTCTCACTGGCTGATTTTTCAAAAGTAGATTGCCAAGCCTTTCTTCCTAGTTCATCTTAGTTTAGAAGTTGTGCTAAATCCTGTTCAGCATTATAGCAATGCGTAAGATTCCACTGATAGATGGGTGATGGTCGCAATTGAAGTATACTGAATGGGAATCAAACTCAAGTCTTCCACATGGAAAGTGAGAATTCTACCACTGAACCACCACTTACCTTTTGACTAAAGTAAACATTTGGAATTCCTAGAGAAACATTCCACTCCTGAATGTGACCTAGCCATCTCCTATCTGTTACCCAAGTCAGCATCATTGACCAATGCGTGGCTGGCCTGGGTGTCCATTACAAGTGCTTCAACAAAACAAGGCTCCTGTTCATCCAAAGAAGAAAGTAAACACCACCCTGTTGGGAGCATCCTCCTCAGAACACAAGGCTAAGCTGTTAGTTACCAACTACCTAAAGCATGCATATGAGGAGGCTGAATTTGATTTAATTCAGGGGTTCTCTGTACAGCCCAGAAAAGACTCATTGGATTACAGACTTTGTTTTCGTTTTTGAACTTCAGGAATTACTGAAGAAGGTCCACAGATTACTGATTCTACATGATTCTGGGTCTGGTAGAAAAAAAACAAAACTACTCTTTTTGGGTAGAGAACAGAATGTTCAATAGAAAAAGCTCTCCCTCTTCCTGGATCTAGGACATCTGTTATGTGCTGTAAACTGCACACCATAAGTATTGAGATTATTTGAGCTTGTATTAATCATTTTAATCTTTATTAAGTAGTTCATTGAAAAAACAAAACTCTACTACAGAAGAAGGAATGAGTGGCCAGTTTACTAGAGTCAACATAAAGCTGAAAAAGTCGTATGCATAAATCTTTCCTAAACACAGTGGGGTTAGCTACACCTCTGCTTCATTACTGAAACATGTTGCATTGACATAACCATTTCAGATAAATGACCTTAGAGAGAAAGGAAGAATGCCAAATATTAAGGCTTCTATTAGAGATTTTATTGAGTTGGCTGAAGGTTGATCCATAGTAAACACAGTTCTTAGAGCAACAAGATTAACAGGAAGAATTCCACCAGGTGTGTGGTTCTAGGAGTCTCATTAGAAACAGGAATAGCAATAATATAATTTTTAATTCTTACAGAGTTTTGTCATTAACCAACAGCCTTCCAACAGATGATGAAATTCAGTTTTGATAACCAAATCCTGTGCAGTAAGATCATCCTCATTTTCCAGTAAGACTCTGACATCCAAAGAGATTAAACAATGTGCCTATAATCGTGGTTAAACAATAAAAACAGGCTATATATCAACTTTTGTTGAGAGGTTTCTATGTGTCAGGCAACTATGGTAAGCATTTCATATGAAGACTACTTATTCTTTGCAATTTTTCTCTCACTAAAAAGTGAAATTCAGAGTAGTTCAAAAACTAGCCCAAGGTCACAAAGCTGGTGAGGCCAAGACCATATGACTTAGTCTATGTTTTCCCTGCTATGGTCTAAGATATTTCCCACTTAGGAAAGGGCAGAGATTTGAAACTCAGTACTTCTAACCACAAATGCTACTTCCTCCATGAACCCCTCCTTGACCATCACTATCTCTAATACCATGTGAGTGAGACTCCTCTACCAAATCAATTACTGCACCCTTTCACTGTAATTCTTTGTTAATGATTCTGCTAATTTCATACAATTTGGGTCTCAGAAAGGTGGAACAACACCTTAACTTTACATCCTTATTTATTAGATCTTTGCTTGGAAACTAGTAGGCCCAATTAATGCTTGATGAATGAATAAATGGAGAAACAAAATCCAGTTTTTTCTTATAATGTGTCTGAGAATTGCAAAGTAGGCTATATATCCATTTTAGACAATTAGAGAAGTTATACTAAAATTTTATTACTGGCACAAATGTTTCTAAAAACATCTGAGGCAAGGACAGAAAAATTATGGATATGATTAAAGCTCTTACACAATGTAGACCAAATTGTGATAATATAGGACTCTTTGACAATTTATGTGCAAATTTTAAACACTGTATAAAAGAAAGTGTTAGGTATATGAGTCTACATGCTCTGCACATAATATGCAGTACAAACTGTGACATTTATTCTTTCTGTCTTTTCTGTACTAAGTGGAGGAAGAAATAGTTTAAAAGGACTTTTGTAGTGTCTGTTAACCTACCAAAAAGATACCTCATTACTAATGACTTAATGACTCAAGTGGCAATGGGATCAAGATTGGAGACACTGGAATATGACTGGGGGGAGTGGGAGGGCGAGTTTCAGTCTCATCAAAGCTGTGAAATCTGAAGATGTCTGTGCCCTGAGCTCCTTTACTGGGATGCATACAGGTTTCCCCCACTACCTGAAAATAGAGGGCTCCTATATAACCTTTCATAAGCCAAAGTGGCGTAGAGCAAAGAAGCAATTAGCATTAACTTATATGGAAAAATTTCTTGAGCATTCCTAGACCCCAAAAATGACCTACAAAGTAATACCTCACTCATTCACTCACTGCCTAGTGATACATTAAACCTAAAATAATACTAACATATAATCACAGACACAGTTCAGAGCTATGGTGGCTTGATGCTGAGATGCTGAGTGTAGTTCCTGGAGAAGGAGCTTGGTGACGCCACTCTCACTGCCCTGGGTGTGCACTGCCTCTTAAATGCTGTTGCAAAACAAATGCTTCTGAATGCTAGTTTTTCTCTTCCCCATTTTTTTTTTTTTTTGTTTGTAAAAATGAAAATCTCTTAGGATACTTTTCGTTAGTAAAAACAGGTACTAATGTAGGTCTTTTGTAAAAGTGAAGTAGCATTAAGTGAACTCTGGAAAAACAGGGGATACCTTACATATTTGGAGGGGCTTTGTTTTCTCTCTTCTTTTCCCCTGCTTTCTAAACTGTCTGAATTCTTCTCTCTATTGCCACATTCCATAGAGTTCTTGCTATAGTAAGAAAGTGAGTCTGGAGGGCTTCCCAGCACAGCTCAGGGTTGCTCAGATACATGGAGTTTCCCCCTCTTAAAGGAGCTCTGAAAGATTGGGCTAGGCTCCAAATCTCTGAGTCCTTTCCTTCAAGTTCAAGCAGACCTCAGACACTGACAGCTGATGACCACTCTTTGTTTTATAATGAAACGCATGTCCAATACCGATTCAAACGCTATTAGAATGTAAAAGGCAAAAGTCTGCTTGACAAAATGATCGACTCATAATTAGAGACAATCAATATATTTTTTAAAAAAGTGAGAGACAAAAAAAAAAAAAAAACCCTTGGCATTCTCTTCAAAGTATGTTATGGGGAAGCTGACATATATAAAATGTTTGCGATTCAGCTTTATACTTTTACTTTGCCAAATACAGGCAACAGAAATAAGTATTAATTTCATCAAGAGTTCATCAGGAAAGCTGACTCTGTGTCCACAGCAACAAATACCCATCTAGTCTAACCTTTTGACCAGTATCAACTCACTTGTCCAGAGTAAATATCAACAGTATCTTTTATTATTCTGAACTTCATTAAGACCTTATGATCACAACGCCCATTGTTCCATTTTATCCTTTGCTTAGAGTCTTAAAAGAAAGAAACAGATCACAAGAAAGCAATGAACTGAGATCTACTCTGCAAACCATTTTCCAGTCCACGTACTTATCTCAGAATATATTCAACCAAAACTCACATTTCCATTCATCCTTAGGCCTTTCTGACCCCTGTTCAATAAATTAAATTTTCATTGCAATCTCTAGACATGTTTTGAGCAAAACTAGAAAATTAAATTTTTCATATTTTATGGAAAGATTGAGACACTGAAAGTTCTGAGGACTGGCCCCTCATTGATGAGTAGTTCAGCAGGACTCCAATAAAATCTGGGGCTTAAAGTTCAGGTTTTATGGAGATCATATGGTGAGCTGGACAAAGGCTTAGCAAAGGAGAAAGGTCCAGAGGCAAAGGTGTCAGTCACAGTCAGCTTTATGCACAGACCCAACTCAGACCAAGGCACTACCTTCGCAGGGAAGAAAAGGAGCAGTTGTGTCTCTGAATGCTCTGGGAACCACATTTTGTTATTATTTATAAAGTTACTCTAATGCCAACTCTGTGCTTTCTGCGAAAGCCTCTGATTTCTCTGAGATCACTTCCCCTCAGTGTGAGGTGAAACTAAAACCTACAACAGACAGGATTCAGCTTACCTTTTCAGAAAGTACATCCAGAAAGGATAATACTGTCCTCCAGACAACAAAAAATAAAAGTAGGCATAGCAAGTGTCAGGCTGATGGATTTAAAAGCTGGATGACCAACTGAAAATGTCATAAAACATTTCTTACCTGTTTTGAAATTGATGGCAAAAAAATTCTGAGGATTCCCACTTGTAATCCTATATGTCAGCTTTTCATTGGAACTGGAGTCAGGATCTTCAGCCTGGATCTGAATGACAGACACATCCTTTGGAGAGTTTTCCATGACAACCGGATAATAAATAGGTTCGGAGGTCAGCGGGGCATTGTCATTCACATCTTCAATTTCAATGTAGACCTCTATAGTGGAATAGAGTGGAACAACACCCCGATCTGTGGCATACACAGTCAGCCAGTACGACCCCATTGTCTCTCGATCAAGAATGTCTGCAGTGGTGATGACTCCTATGAGCAAACAGAGAAAGCATGATTGCTACAGTGAAAATGAAAAGCATTAAGTAAATAATCCCAAATTCAGAATGGGTATGCTAAATAAATGGAGCCTTGGTTCAAACCTACCAGCTGCTTCACAGGAGAAAAATATGGCAGTCTGCTTCTGTAAAGATTTACAGCCTTGGGAACCCTATGGGGCAGTTCAGAATTAACCTGACAGCAAGCAGTGCTAAGTAATCTTGGTATATAAAAATGAAAACAACATCCCTAATACAAGATTAAATTAAGATGCCACTCTTAGCATAACAAAATGATTTTCTGCAGGACTACATTAAATGGTTCTTTTACCTTTTACAAAGTATGATTACATTCACAAATTATTTTGAATTTGGGAATAAACATGACTCAATACAAACACACACACTCAGAAGAAACGATATAGAGCAGTAGTAAGAGAGTGAACTAGGGGTCAAAACGTTTCCCACGTTATGTGGGAAATCCATGCAATATAAGGTCAATATCTCAGTTTGACCTAATTTTACAGATTTCCAATGCAAAAAAAGGGGGAAAAAAAGAAGAAAAAAAAAAAGCTGTCCCAGGATTAATTATTGTATCTGTATCTATCTATTCATTCACAAAGACCAAAAAGTTTTTTTCGAATGCTCCTTTGACTATTCTGATGAAAACATTTTGCATTTTGCATGCAAAGATATAAACTGCATTAATACTGTTTTTCTGTAAATCAAATGACACAGTTATTCCACAAGGATCAGAGAAGAAGCCATGCTAATATAGTTTCATAATCAGCTCTTTTCCTCTCAAGAATTCTAAAGAGGCCCTAAGCAAACTCGGAGCCACTTTGAGAGATGATCATGGACAATCACTTTAAATCAGAAACAGAAAAATGCCAAACCTGCCTTTCCCATTTCACGGTCGAAACAACTGCCAACCAGGAAATCCAATGTTTGTCAGAAAAGCCAAAGTGAAAACATAAAGCTCACGTATGTCTTTACAGCCCTCAGCATGATCACCAAACTACAGAAACTCACCACTGTGGCAAGATCATCACCAACGTCCACTACGTTGGGGTAATGTTGGGTCTATACGAGTAGTCAGGATACTCATGGAATGTGGAGAATCCATATAAATCCCTATAACCTAAAAGACATCCTGGAAAAGGACAAGAAATAGTTCTCCAACTCATCTGTGAATCCTCTGAATTCTTTGCACTCTTGTTGAACTTTTAACTTAATTAGGCACATAATTTGGCCTATAGATCATGCATAAGCAAATTATCAAGTATAACAACTCTGATGGGAAGAGGGTGTTCTGTCCAAAAAAAAAAAGAAACTAGGCTGTAATATTCAAAGATGCCTCAAACTAGAGTAGTTAAGGAATTCAAGGGGAGATAACCTGACTGATGTTGACATTTCAGCTCCAACATTATTCAGCAAAAACCTTGCACAGTGTTATGCCATGGGAAAAAGGACAATGTTAAATATCTACACAGAGAATATGTAAAGCATAATGAGTTCCTGCAGAAACATGGATGATACCTAGACATCAGAATAGATGTGCCAGTATGGCCCTAGAAGAGTAGATACCTGATAAAAGAGTAAGAAGAAAAAAAGGAAGAGTAAGAAATAATGATTTTAAACATAGCTCTGTGTGTTCACTGATTGAATGAATAAAAAACCAAAAAAAGAAACCAAACTCACTGCCTTTGATTGGATCTGACACATAGTGACTCCTCCTCAGATTTCTGAGGCAGTATCTTTATGGAAGTAGATTGCCCAATCTTCCTTCTGAGGAGTGGCTGATGGGTTTGAACCACCAGCCTTCTGGTTAGCAGTCAAATGCCTTAGGCACTATGCTACCAGAGCTCCTGACTGAATGAATAGGCAGCTCTATAAACTGGATCGAGAGAAGGTAGAATATCAACATTACATTAAGGTCCAGAGAGGGCTCTGCGGGCGGAGTACCTTGCCAGGTGTGAGCATCTCTACAAGTACAGGATACAGGATGATGACAGTCAACACAGCCAGTCTCATGGGATACTCACAGCCTATCATAGCCAAGAACCACCACACAGAAATAGGTGGTGCTCCCCCATGGGAATAGGAGCTCTTCGGGTAAGAGCACAATACCACTACATCAGAAGAAGGATGAGTGACAGGGAACAAGCAGTCTCGGAAATGAAGACAACGGGTAAGTTGATGTAAGCTATTGTGGGAGATGGGTGTTGCAAAAAGTGCTCTATGGATGCTCTGAACATCTCTTGATGTGAGATCTGACATTTTGGTTTACAAACATTTAGGAGACACTCTGCTGGACACTGGAGGAACACAGATAAATGAGAGTCTTTTTCCTCAAGAGTCTCACAGTGTTGCTGAGAAGACAGATTTATAATGAGGAAAGACATACTAAGGGCATAATTGAACAGTTTCACCTGGGAAGGGCAAAGAATCCAGAGCCAGAAGGCAGTGGGAGGCAAGGGAAGTAACATTTACCAAAATATCCATAATGCTATGAGACTTGCAACACAATTTACCTATAATGTAAATTTTATTATTCTCTCTTATAAATGAAGACACCAAATTTCAAATAGGAGTAGGTACCTTGCCACCACTGACCTGTCAGTGGAGGCCTATGTGTCAGTGGAGGCTAGAATACTGAACAGGTTTCAGCAGAGCTTCCAGAATAATACTGACTAGGAAGAAAGGCCTAGCCTAAAGGATTGCACAATTCTGAAAAATCAGCCAACGGAAATCCTATGAATCACAAAACTCTGATCCCATTGTGCACAGGGTCACCATGTACCAGGAGCAACCTCAATAGCAGCTAACAGCAGCAATAACAACTTACCCAAGGTGCCATGGCAAGTTGCAGAAGAACTCAGGTCTGCCTACCTCTTATGCTCTAGCTACAAAAGCTACAAATCCATATTCCATGTTAAATGCCTTTCCTTCTCTGGTCATGTGGCATTCTTCCATTGTTATGTGCTGTCGAGTCAGACCTGACTCATAGTGACCCCTCCTTGGGTTTCCAAGGTAGTATCACTAGAGAAGTAGATTGCCCCACCTGCCTTCCGAGAAGTGGCCAGTGGGTTTGAACCGCCAGCCTTCTGGTTAGCAGTCAAGTGCCTTAGGCACTACGCTACCAATGCTCCCAGTATAGTCTTTGTGATTTGCCTATGGCATGTAACTTTTCATGAAAATACTTGGCCTGTTCAGGAAACATCAAAGTAAGACTCCTAAAAAGAAAATACAACTCAAGAAGCAACAAAAATCAAAGAGCTAAATATTAAAAGAAGGTTTGGTCAGCCCTCTCTGCTACCTTGCCTGACTACCCACCATACACACCTGTATGCACACACACACATACACAGATGTGCAGTCACAGAATTATTCTGTGAACCCTGAAAGCCACTTAATTGTCTCTTCTTCGACCTGTCAAATTGGAAGATAGTATATGACCAGCATGGAACATTAAAGGGATTTTGAGAAGTCCTTGGATGAAAGACATCCACTAATGCAAATTAAAATATATGGGTGGCATTTTATTCTATTTTTTTTAATGAAGGATCAGACATGTCCCCTACAAACTAGAATTATCTCTCATTAAAATAAAATATGTCTACAGCTATATTTACTCATTAACTAGAAATGAGAATGAGTATCTTGGAACAGTGTTCAGGCATCAATTTCATGATCCAAAAATTTGAGGACACAATGAAAAGAGTGACTTTGAAATGTGTTAACAATTATTATAAGACTCATTCAAGGCTCCATATTAGCCATATTAACACAACTGATGTCTGGTGATAAAATGCCCTTACTTCCTCTGTGTGCTCGTAGCTAATGAAGATCTACAGGGTCACCACTGAGAATATAACCACCACTTATCATTCTCTGTAAGGAGCTCTGATGGCATGGTAGATAAGGCATTTGGCTGCTAACCACAAAGTCAGTAGTTCAAACTCATCAGCTGCTCTGCAGGAGGAAGATGAGGCAATCTACTTCCATAAAGATTTACAGCCTTGGAAATCCAATGGGGGTCGCTATGAGTTGGAATTGACTCAAAGGCTCTGGGTTTGGTGTTTTTTGTGGTTTAGCATTTTCTCTATCCCACTACCATTTACTGAGTAGCTGTGTGCCTGGCAGAGTGATACATGCAATCTATGCCCTATTTTTTTTTTTTTTTTTTAATTGAAGTATACAAAAACAAAACCAAACTCACTGCCATTGAATCGGATCCGACTCATAGTGAACTCTCCTTGGGTTTCTGAGGTGGTATCACCATGGAAGTAGATCACCCAATCTTCCTTCCAAGGAGTGGCTGGTGGGTTTGAACCACCAGCCTTCTGGTTAGCAGTCAAATGCCTTAGGCACCATGCTACCAGAGCTCCTAAGTTACAAAAATAAATGCACATATTTAAAGTAAAGAATCTGGTAAGTTTTGACAGCCATGATAACTATCAACACAATCAGGATAATGAACTTATATATTCATTATCATCAAAAGTCTCCTCTTGCCCCAAATGTGCCAATAATCACTGAACCAGGAAATAAAGGAGCCACTTCTCAAATCTTGGCCTGTTCAAAATCCAAATCAGATGTTAATTAAAACACTATAATATCTTCTTAATCCATATAAATATCAAACCCACATAGGATAGAAAGTCTAGAGAATTTTCTGATAGAGAAGTGTTATTAATTGAGCAAACAATATTTGGTTAATATCATACTTTCGGAGGAGGCGGGGCAAGATGGCGGACTAGGCAGAAGGATTGCACAGACCCTCTTCAACAAAGAAAAGGGAAACCAATTAACACAGACACAGAAGATAATCTT
>NW_006921634.1:4263816-4276718 GCF_000298275.1 Orycteropus afer afer | reverse complement strand
TTGGTCAATGACATGAGACAAAGTATATGTGAACTGCTGTATGAAAAGTGAATTTACTCTGTAAATCTTCACCCAAATCCTAATAAAAAAAAAAAAAAATCATACTTTCGTATTTGGAGTTTTCCATACAGACTCCATGGAAATCATTGTATCATTATCCTGTATCTTGATCTATCTCTGTGGAATAAGAAACAGTGCTTGTTTTGAATTATAAAGTTATATAAATATATAAATATGTGTGATAGATATATCCTTGGTTTGTTATCTGACACAGCCCCGGCCTCAGCTGTAACCAGGAAGAAGAAATAACTGCTATAGTCTCACCACCCACAACAGTACCTGGCACATAGCAGGGACTCAATAAATATGTTTATGAATGAACTTGATTCTGACGCTATGTCAACAGTAGGATAGTTTACATTACTGAAGGGATAAGCCAGCCTTCACTCAATCAGACCTGGAAGAGATTTAAAAGAATATTAGGTCCAACTGACCAATCAACACAACCATCCCTTTCACAACCTCCCTGACTGGGCTCCTAACTGGAGCCTTTGCTCAGCAACAGGACACTCACTACTAAGGATGCAGTTTAAACAATGCAAGGTTCTTCACACTGAAGCTGCTGCAATTTCAGATGTTATTTTTATCCATTCTACACCTACACCTCAAAATAAAAGAGAGAAAATCTACAAACCACCTGTCATCCCTGACAGCCATTCAAGTATCAGAAGACAACCCTCCCTTTTCAGAATTTTTCTTCTCCAGGCTAAGAATTCCTTCCTTACATTATTAGAATGTGACTTCCAGTCCTTTCTCCATCCTGATATCTGTCTTCAAGTCAATAGGATATGAGCTCTGTCCATTCAACAAATGCTGCTCAGAGGAAAGGCTGCAGGTGGAATATCCCACACAGGGATGCATCTACCCCTCACATTCTCACCTTCCACTGAAATGCTCAAACTGGGATCAAATGACATGCTCACATTTTACGCTGAGATTTATGAAAATGTCATTAAAAATTCTTTAGAAATAAGGTTAGCATCCTTTACGCTCATTTTTTAACAGCTTTAATGAGATGTAATTCACATACCATAAAATTTACCCATTTAAGGTGTACTATTAAAAGTTTTTTTGGTATATTCACAGATATTATGAACAATCACTACAGTAAATTTTAGAACATTCCCATTGCCTCAGAAAAAAGCCCTCTAGCTTTTAGTGATCATGCCCTTGCACCCACCTCTAAGCAACAATTAATCTACTATCTATCTCTATGGATTTCCCTATTCCAGACTTTTACATGAATGGAATCCCACAGTATGTATGGATGGTCTTTTGTGATTGGTATCTTTCACTTAGTGCATTTTCAAGGTTCATTCATGTTGTAGCACATATCAGTACTTCATTCCTTTTTAAGGCCAGATATTATTACATTGCATGGATATAGTATATTTTGTTTAGTGCCTAAGGTATTTGACTGCTAACCAGAAGGCTGGCAGTTCAAACCCACCAGCCACTCCTCAGAAGGAAGACTGTACAATCTACTTCCATAGAGATACTCCCTCAAAAACCCAAGGTGGGGTTGCTATGAGTTGGAATTGACTCAACAGCATTGAGTTTGGTTTGGTATTCATTAATTCATGGAAACTAGTTTATTTTCACTTTTGGGCCATTATGAAAAATAAACATTCATGTACAAGTTTCTGTGTGGACATATGTTTTCATATCTAGGAATGGAATTACTGCATCATATGATAAATCTACATTTAATCATTTAAGGAATAGTCAGACTGTTACAAATGGACACATCATTTTATAAGTCCAACATCAGTTTACGGGGTTCTGATGCCTCCACATCTTTGCAACACTTGTTATCCAACTTTTTGATTCTAGCCATCTTGGTAGGTGTGAAGTATTACACATTGTGGTTTTGTTTTGCATTTCCCTGATAACTAATCAACTTGAACATCTTTTTGTATGCTTATTGGCCATATGTATATCTTCTTTAGAGAAAAGTCTATTCATATTCTTTGCCCATTTTTAAATTGGGCTATTTGTCTGTTTATTATTGAGTGGTAAAAGTCCTTTACCTATTCTAGATATAAGTCCCTTATCAGACATATAATTTGCAAATCTTTTCTCCCATTCTGTGGGCTGTCTTTTCATTTCTTAAAGAAAAAAGCTTTTAATTTTGATGAATCCTAATTTATCTACTTTTTTCCTTTGTTACTAATTCTTTTAGTGCTATACCTATTGTCAAACCCGAGGTCATGAAGATTAACACCTACGTTTTCTTCTAAGAGTATTATATTTATTTTCTTGCATTTGTGCTTTTTATTTTGAGGGTTTTTTTTTTTATAATGGTACAAGTTAAGAGTCTAACTTCATTCTTTTGCATGCGGATATCCAATTATCTCTGTAGAAAAAACTTCTTTTCCTTTGAATGGGCTTGGCATTATTGTTGAAAATCAGTTGACCATAGATGTATGTTTTCTGGATTCTCAATCTATCTATCATTCTCATCCAGTGGCACACTTTTTATTAGCATTTATGCCCTTATTTTTGAGATGCGCTTAAGTTTTAAGTTTATAAATTTTAAACATTGTAAAATTTCCTTTTCTTGTTTCATATTTACTTGCTGCATAATAAAGGCAGCAGCAAAGTAGAACTCTTTGGGTATTTTAATATTTAATTGTATAAACAGATAAGCAGACAACATTTATTTATCTATTTATGTATTTGTTGCTGCAAAATTGTGCACAGCATGAACTGGAATTAGTTGATCCCAGCATGAAGCACATATTAGCTATACTTGTTCTTTTTTATTGACAAACATATTTATTAGGAAAAAATATATGTGCATTATGTTCATCTAAACCAAATCCAACCCCACTGCCATCGAGTTGATTCTGACTCAAAGCGAGCCTACAGGACAGAGCAGAACTGTCTCATAGTGTTTCCAAGACTATAAATCTTTATGAGAGCAGACTGTCACATCTTTTACCTGTGGAACAGCTGGTGGGTTCTAACAACTGACCTTTTGGTCAGCTGAATGCTAACCAGTGGCTTTAGCCACTGCACCACTAAAGCTACTTGCACTTACCTAATAAGCTTTAAATAACTGAGATAATACAGAAAGAACGTAGGCGCTTGTTCAGATAAATATCACTGCTAGGTTGCTCACTTTATCTATTCTCCAGCTATATTCCTGTATGCCACAACTCAGTCTCAAATGATAATCTTGTCCAAAAAGAGTAAAACCCAAGTTCCTGCCACAATGCCAAGCCACCTGTCACCATATGGTTCATAGAATGATTTATGTGTCAAGTGCTTAATATATGATGAATACTACCCTTCCAAGGTAAGTATTATAGATTTTGAGCCAGTTAGAAGAAAAAAAGAAACCTTTAAAAACTCCTTTCTCTATAGATGTTCCTAACAGATTTGGTTTACTTGCGCATGATATATTCAATCCTTATTTTTGATCATTCAAAATATTAACTCCCAATGCTCAGTGTATTTTTTAAAAAAACTGACTTTAGATAGACGGATAGATAGAAAGATACAGATTCACAAGAAATGCAAAGATACATCAAGGGAGTTCCCTTGCACCCTTCGCTCAGCCTCCCTCCAAATTAACACCCCAGTGTAATTTTAATTTGCTTCTCTCCTCAAGAATCAGCCTAGCCTTAGATTTATCTCTTAGAACACATGGAATTCCTTCATGTGCTCCATAACTACTTTGAGTCAACTCTTGCCTCCAGCAGGATCACACAGATATTATTATTCTTTCATTTTCTATTTATCCCTCAACTTGCATAAAGCTCTTAAAGCCTTAGCTGGGATCAGTGTTTTACATAGAGTGTGGTAATAATTAAGGAAAACTGGGAACTGGATCCCCATTGACCCAACCAGGGCCACTCTACTTTTGGTAAAAAAAAAAAAAAAAAATCTATCAGCAAGTCTGGAATGTATGACACAACTGAAAGGAGCTGAAATGGGATGAAATGAGATGAAATTAGATTAGCAGACACATTGTAGGTGGATAGAATCTTAGATGTTTATAATGCTTCAAATATATTTTAGTGTACACATACTATACACACATATACTTCTATATTCTTCATATATTTTATATCACATATGTAGTTTATAACTTATTTAAATATCTCTCTTTCTCTCTCTCATATATATGTGTGTATATGTATATCTATCTTTCTTTTTTTTTTTTAATTGAGAATTTTAAGTAAATCACCCAGTTAATCAAATGGCAAGTCAGGTTTAGAATCTAGAGTACTGAATAGAAAAGTTAGACACCCTTTTCATTACATGAGATGCCTGCAGATCTATCCACATGTGTCTATTATCACGTAAAAGAAGGTCATTTCATGTCCATGCTATCTTTACTTTGGTAGCATTAGCTCTTTGGTAATAGGAAATCCATTACTTTCCTCAATTTCTAAAAGTTGCTGCAATGCATATTCTCCACTCTGATAAAATTGTTAGATGTTGAATTGGTTTGAGACCAGGAAAAGCAGAATACTGACTCTTCCTTTACTGCTCCATGACTCCTTTGCTTTTGTGCACATCTGCATAAGCTGCTCCTTCAGTCCCTACATCCCCAAACCCCCTTTTCTATCCTTTAAATCTCAAAAAGGATGCAGAGAGCCCGTTCACCTAGCCAGCTGGGGGTTCAGGCTCACCTTTAATAACTTTATCTTAGGACTTTATTTCTGTCCCACTACCATCGTACTGGATTGCCAGGGTGGTGCAAACAGTTAAGTGCTTGACTACTAACTGAAAGGATGGCAGTTCAAACCTACTCAGAGGAATTTCAGAAGAAAGACCTGGGAATCTGCTTTGGAAAGGTCACAACCTTGAAAACACTGTGGAATGCTGTTCTGTTCTGCAAAACCTGGGGTCACCATGAGTCAGAATCAGCTGGATCATAACTAGTTTGTTTGTTTAACCATTTTATTATGAACTCCTTAAGATAGGGAAAATCTTGTCTTGCTTTTCTCTATTCTAGGAAGATGACTTAAAATTTGGAACACTATAAATATTGAATAGTAAATGAGGGATAACATAACATTTGGTAAATTCAGTCAGGTTTGAATTTATTGCTTTTTATAGACAAGCACCCTGATAAATAACTGCATTAGAAACACAAATAAGTAAACTATAACAGTCACGTCAACCACATATTGTGTTGTCCTGTAACTACTATGCATAATAAAGTGGGAGCAGATGAAGTTTAAAATGTATTTTAGACTTCCCTAATGTATATGTAAAGGAGCTCTGGTAGCGTAATGCCTAAGGCACTTGATCGCTAACCAGAAGGCTGGCAGTTCAAACCCACCAGCCACTCCTCAGGAAAAAGATGAGGCAATCTACTTCCATAATGATACTGCCTCAGAAACCCAAGGAGGGGTCACTATGAGTCGGGTCCAACTTGATGGCAAATAACAACAACAACAAATGTATATGCAAAGGAGCCTGGTGTTGTTAAGGGTTAAGGCATTTGGCTGCTAACCAAAAGGTCAGTGGTTCAAACCTACCAGCCATTCCATGGAAGAAAGATGAGGCAGTCTGCTTCTGTAAAGATGTATAGTCTTGGCAGGCCAATGGGGATCGCTGTGAGTTACAATTGACTCGATGCAAGTGAGTTTAGTTTTTATGGAATAGTATGGATTACACCTCAACATAAAGAGAACAAAAATCCTCACAACTGGACCAATAAGCATCATCACAATAAATGGAGAAAAGATTGAAGTTATTAAAGATTTTGTATTACTTGGATCCACAACCAATACTGATGGAAACAGCAGTCAAGAAATCAGACCACATACTGCACTAAGCAAATGTGCTGCAAAAGACCTCCTTAAAGCGCTGAAAAGCAAAGATGTCTCTGAAGACTAAGGTGCACCTAACCCAAGCCATGGTATTTTCAATAGCCTCATATGCATGTGGAAGCTGGACAATGAATAAGGAAGACCAAATAAGAGCTGGTGCTTTTAATTTGTGGTATTGGCAAAGAATAGTGAAAGTACCATGGGACTGCCAGAAGAACTAACAAATCTGTCCTGGAAGAAGTGCAGCTGGAATGCTCCTTGAAAGCAAGAATGGCCAGACTTCGTCTCACCTACTGTGGTCATATTGTCAGAAAGGACCACTCCCTGGATAAGGATATCATGGTTGGTAAAGTGGAGGGTCAGCAAAAAAAGGGGAAGACCCTCAATGAGATGGACTGACACAGTGGCTGCAATGATGGTCTCAGCTGTAGCAAGGATTGTGAGGATGGCTCATGACAAGGAAGTGTTTAGTTCTGTTGTACACAGGGTCGCTGTGAGTCAGAGCTGACTCTATGACACCTAACAACAACAATATATGTAATGAGCCCTGGTACACAAAAGCTAAGCAGCTCAGTTGGAGAAAGACCTAGAGATGAGCTCCTGTAAAGACTACAGCCTAGAAAACCCTATGGAGCAGCTCTTCTCTGTCACATGGGGTTGCTGTGAGTCAAAAGTCAATTAAACCTCACCTAACAACCACAATCCACCAGCCACTCCTCAGAAGGAAGGTTGGGCAATCTATATCCATAGTGATACTGCCTCGGAAACCAAAGAAGGGGTCGCTATGAGTCAGGTCCGACTCCACAGCAGTGAGTTTGTTTTTTTTTTGTTTAACAACCACAATGAATACGCAGAATTGATAGCTAACTGGCTCTGAAATCCAGTTGTCCATCTGTGAGTTATTTAATAAGATGATTTTTTAGAGGTATGTCCAGTCTGGGACTGTCCCATTGCTTCCTAGAGTATGTTGTTGTTGTTGTTATGTGCCGTCAAGTTGGACCCGACTCATAGTGACCCCTTCTTGGGTTTCTGAGGCAGTATCACTATGGAAGTAGATTGCCCAACCTTCCTTCTAAGGAGTGGCTGGTGGGTTTGAACTGCCAGCCTTCTGGTTAGCAGTCAAGTGCCTTAGGCACTACACTACCAGAGCGCCTTCCTAGAGTATAGATGGACTCATGTTAACACCTTCAAACCTCAAAACAAATAAGCAGCTTCATGAAGACATCAGATAATACTTACATGCTGCTCTGCCCACAGGTACACATTGCAGGCATCAACACCTCCAGGCCCCCCAGATGACATACCAGCCAAGTACTATCAATGGGCTCTCTCTTCAGGCCAATTCTCATCCACCCTGGATACTTTTGTTTTACTCTTTTCCCTCCTCTTCACACCAACTCCTATTAATTAGACTCTTTTTTTCCCCCTTCTGCAGAAGGAGAAGAAAAACTCACAACACAGTCGTTGGAAACAATTATGTCTGAAATTCAAGCTACTTTCATTCCATTTTATTTCACAAGGCTCGAAGCCGGAGAGCTGCACATGAGATTAAGGCAAAGGGCTACAGCTGAACTCAAGCTTTTATTTGGAGTTAATGAAAGTGGACAGCTCTCCCTGTCTGTTTGGGACCCAGAAATTCTAAAACCTAGCTGCAAGCTCTAAAGGCTCCCCAGCCATGAAGTTCTTTAGCATCAGAAAAGGCACACGTGATACTTCACTTTTTAAAGATAAAGTTATCAGGACCAATTTTTAGTGAACTCAAAATGTACACCTGCTCTCTCTACAGTAACTCTAGCTTGTGGAGCTGGTGCCAGACACCAACCACCTACAAACAGGAAGGAGACAGAATACAAGGCTGTGAGCGGTATATCCAGTTTATGTTCAGTTTTGTCTTTCCTGTAAGCCCCGATTACTCCCAGCCTCAAACTCTTTCACTGGCCTGTGCTAATTTGCATACTCATCATGCATAATACAGTGATATGGATCTATACAACTGAATAGAAAGGAAGGTTGAACTAAACACTCTCAGACAGTTTATGAAATAAAGTAGAAAAATGGCTTGTTCTAAGTGTTTGAAATGTGGAGGGTATCATATGAAGGATTGCAATTAGCTGCAGCCTATTTCCTCAAAAGAAATGAGCTCTAAACTGCAGCACAAAGGATTTCAGTTAGGTATCTAGAGACGTTTGCTGACAGCAATGGTCAACAAAAGAACGGCTAACTGAGAAGAGTTGAGGGTTTTTTCTATTCCTGTATTTCAATGATAGATAGATCTTCTATCTAGCAGGAGTTTTTGTAGCATGCAAACAGGTTACTAAGCAAATCTTTTTTTTTTAATTAAAGACTTCATTGTAGAAGAAAATATACAATATACAATATAAGTAAGTTTTTAAATTTTTTAAAAGCACCTATTATCTCCTGGCCCAGCATTAATAATATTTTTGTTGTATTACTATAGTAATATTAATATTTTCACCCCAAA
Source organism: Orycteropus afer afer (assembly GCF_000298275.1). Taxonomy (NCBI): domain Eukaryota; kingdom Metazoa; phylum Chordata; class Mammalia; order Tubulidentata; family Orycteropodidae; genus Orycteropus; species Orycteropus afer. The sequence continues at coordinate 4,268,384 of NW_006921634.1, read as the reverse complement.
TAACATATTTTTTTGTAATTTTGAATTGTCACTTATAACTATACCAGAACCCAAACCCACCAATATCGAGTCAATTCTGACTCATAGTGACCCACCTTGGGTTTCCAAGGCTGTAAATTTTTACTGAAGTAGATTGCCTCATCTTCCTCCCACAGAGCAGCTGGTGGGCTGACCTTCTGGTTAGTATCTGAATGTCTTATCCACTATACCACCAGAGCTCCTTATGAATAACTATAGTTCTATTTAATTACTTTTAATGGCTGTATAGTATTGCCCACTTACCCACTAGTGCGCTAATACACTGAAATGAAATTCCACGTGGGCAAGAATTTTCTCTGTTAGATTATTTTTTTCTACCCTGTAACAATCTGGCACACAGAGATTAATATCCATTGAAATATTCATATGATGTTTATCATTTATTTAATGAACACTCTCTTTCTAGATGTTAGGGTTTTTTTGTTTCCCCCCACTATTATAAACCATGCTTAGATGAATATCCTTGTATTTTTATCTTCTTTCAATTATTCTTTGGGATAAATTCCTAGTAATAATTGATGGAACATATGCTTTCCAGTAAAGTTTTAAGAATTAAACTCTTACCAATAGTTTTGAGCTCTGGTAGCTTAGTGCCTAAGGCACTTGACTACTAACCAGAAGGCTGGAGGTTCAAACTCACCAGTCACTCCTTGGAAGGAAAAGGGGCAATCTACTTCCGTAGTGATACTGCCTCAGAAACCCAAGGAGGGGTTGCTATGAGTCAGATCTGACTCGACAGCACATAAAAACAACAACAACAATAGCTTTGATCACATTTTGACTAAATCTTTATATTTCTGTTTAAAAACAAAAACAAAATTTTAAAGTATATTATAATTTACCATCCAGAGTGAGAACAGCTTACCACATAAATAAACAACCTTAAACCACGCCTCTTCATATAATTTTGTAGCTGCTGTTGTTAGATGCTGTTGACTTAGTTTCGACTCACAGCAACACTATGTACAACAGAACAAAATACTACCTGGTCAGTCTGTGCCATCCTAACAATCTTTGCTATTATTGAAGCCATCGTTGCAGCCACTGTGTCAATCCATCTTATTGAGGGCCTTCCCTTTTTTGTTGACCCTCTATTTTACCAAGCATTATATCCTTCTCCAGGGAATGGTCCCTCTGACAACATGACCAAAGCATGTGAAGCAAAGTCTGACCATTCTCGTTTCTAAAGAGCATTCCAGCTGTGCTTCTTCCAAGACAGATTTGTTCATTCTTCTCATAATGCATGGCATTTTTCAACACCATTGTTTACCAATGCCACAATCAAATGCATCAATTCTTCTTCTGTATTGCTCATTCATTGTCCAACTTTCACATGCAGATAAGGCTACCCAAAACACATGGCTTAAGTTAACACAAATGCAACCGCTGCCATATAGTTGGATCCGACTCATAGAGACCCTTCCTTGGGTTTCCGAGGCAGTATCACTCGGAAGTAGATTACCCAACCTTCCTTCTGAGGAGTGGCTGGTGGGTTTGAACCGCCAGTCTTCTGGTTAGCAGTCAAATGCCTTAGGCACCATGCTACCAGAGCTCAGGGGCACCTTAATCTTCAACATAACATCTTTGCTCTTTAATACTTTAAAGAGGTCTTTTGAAGCAGATATAACCAGTGCAGTACAGCGTCTAATTTCTTGACTGCTGCTTCCATGGGATTGATCCAAATAAAATGAAATTATTGACAACTTCAATCTTTCTTATCTCCATTAATCGTGATGCCACTTATTGGTCCAGTTATAAGGATTTTAGTTTTCTTTATGTTGAGGTGTAATCCATACTGAAGGCTGTAGTCTTTGATCTTCATCAGTAAGTGCTTCAAGTCATATTCACTTTCAGCAGGCAAGGTTGTGTCATCCGCATATCTTAGGTTTTAATAGGTCTTCCTCTAATCCTGATGCCACATTCTTCTTCATATACTCCAGCTTCTCAGATTATCTACTCAGCCTACAGATTGAATAAGTATGGTGAAAGGATACAACCTTGATAAACACCTTTCCTGACTTTAAACCATCTAGTAGTACCCCTTGTTCTAAATGAACAATGATTTAATCTGTTCCATTAATCATTTCCCTCAATTACAAATGTTTTCTGTGAGGCAGTCACTGACAGAGAAGTAGTGATGAAAATTTTGTTAAAAAGAAAAGACATTACATAAGGTAGAATTTAATTATTCTGTCACTCATCTGTCAGTTTGTCATACTGTGGTGGCTTGTGTGTTGCTGTGAGACTGGAAGCTACACCACTGATATTTCAAGTACCAGCAGGGTTACTCATGGTGAACAGGTTTCAGTGGAGCTTCCAGACTAAGACAGACTGGGAAGAAGGAAGGGCCATCCACTTCTCAAAGAACTGGCCAGTGAAAATCTTAGGAATAGCAGTGAAACACTGTCTGATATATTACTGGTAATCATTACAAATAGGCCTGAAACATGGTTGAGCATAGTGCCAGAAGATGAGCCCCTCAGGCAGGCACTCAAAATACAACTTGGGAAGAACTGCCTCTTCAGAGTAGAGTTGATCATCTCCAAGGATTACTGTAAAACCATTACCCCTTCCACCTTAGTTTGATGGGATTAACCCAGCTGTTCCTGCTGGGTCATTGCCTGAGGCAGAGGCCATGGAAAACACTGATGAATGTTCTCAAGAAGTACCCCAACCACCCATTGTTGCTGCTAGACCTATAACTAAAGTTAAGTCCAAGCAAGCCCCAAAAGGTGAAATAGAAAGTGTGACTGAGGAGGTAGTATCCTACACCCAAAAAAGACCTACTTGATGGTGCTAACATGTACAGAAAGAAAGCTGGAGAATATGTATGGAAATGTCTACTGAGGGTGTGGGATGATGGTGCAAGGAATGTAACATTGGATCAGTCTGAGTTTATTGATTTAGGTCCACTAAGTACAGATTCTTCATTCAATATTTCAGCTTGAGAGGTTAGGAAAGGATCTAATCGTTTATTTGGTTGGCTTACTGAAGCATGGATTATGTGGTGGCCTACCTTAAGGCAAGTTGAAGTACCAGACCTGTCTTGGTATAATGTAGAAGAATGTATCCAGAGGCATATGGAAATTGGCCCATTAGAATGGATTTATCGCATTAGGCCCCTATAGCCAGAAATGCAGAGTCCAGAGGACACACCTTTCACCAGTATGGTGAGGAATAAATTTGTGAAGGGAGCTCCAGCATCCTTGAAGACTGCTGGGATTGCTATTTTATGTGAGCCGGACTTGACAGTGGGAACTGCCCTAATCGAATTAAGACACTTAACTACGATGGGGCTGATTGGACCCCATGGTAGTAGGGGCCAAGTGGCAGCAGTTAATCGACAAAGGCAAGGTGGACATGGTTACCATAATGGACAGCAGAGTCGGAACAGTAATCAGAATACTCTGACTCGTGTGGAATTATGGCATTGGCTACTTGCGTATGGTGTTCCTAGTAGTGAAATACAGGGTAAACCTGCTAAGTATTTACTTGATCTGTATGTTGTTGTTGTCATATGCCGTCGAGTCAGCCCCAACACATAGCAACCCCTCCTTGGGTTTCCGAGGCAGTTTCACTATGGAAGTAGATTGCCCAACCTTCTTCCCAAGGAGTGGCTAGTGGGTTTAAACTGCCAGCCTTCTGGTTAGCAGTCAAAACCCTTAGGCACTGTGCTACCAGAGCTCTTCTGTATAGACAGAAGAATTCTAGGTCACATGAATAGCAGCCTAGATTGAATCACCAGAATACAGAGTCACGGCTTCTCAATCAATTCCCAGACTTGAGTCAGTTTACAGACCCACAACCCCTTGAATGAAGGGGAGGCCAGGTCCTTTTGAGGAAGGACCCCACTACATTGCCAAAAATTTATAATGTCAATCTTTCTCCCAGCCTTCCCCAAAGGGATCTGAGGCCTTTTACGAGAGTTACTATTCATTGGGGAAAAGGAAATAAGCAGACTTTTCGGGGATTACTGGACCCTGGCTCTGGACTGACACTAATTCCAGGAAACCCAAAGCATCATTGTGGCCCACCACTCAGACTGAGGGCATATGGAGGTCAAGTTATTGATGGACTCGTAGCTAAGGTGTGTCTCACAGATGAGTCCCCGAACCCATCCTGTAGTGATTTCCCCAGTTCCAGAATGCATAATTGGAACAGATATACTCAGCAATTGGCAGAATTCCCACATTGGGACTCTGACAAGTGCAGTAAGGGCTATTATGGTGGGAAAAGCCAAGTGGAAGCCCTTAGAATTGCCTCTAGCTACAAAAATAGTAAATCAAAAGCAGTACTGCATCTCTGGAGGGGTTGCACAGATTACTGCCATCACCAAGGTCTTGAAGGATGCAGGAATGGTGATTCCCACCACATCCCCATTTAATTCACCTAATTGGCCTGTGCAAAAAACAGATAGATCTTAGAGAATGACAGTAGATTATCGTAAACTTAATCAGGTAGTGACTCCAATTGCAGCTGCTGTTCCTGATGTGGTTTCATTGCTTGAGCAAATTAGTACATCTCCTGGT
>NW_006921634.1:4244481-4263431 GCF_000298275.1 Orycteropus afer afer | reverse complement strand
GGAGTGGCTGGTGGGTTTGAACCGCCTGCCTTCTGGTTAGCAGTCAAGTGCCTTAGCCACTATGCTACCAGAGCTCCCATATGCATGCTAGAGGTTGGGAAATTAACCCAACAAAAATTCAGACATCTTCCACCTCAGTGAAATTCCTAGGGGTCCAATGGTATGGGACATGTCAAGATATTCCCACTAAAGTGAAGGATAAGTTATTGTATCTGGCTTCCCCCACAACTAAAACAAGGAAGCACAACGTCTGGTGGGCCTCTTTGGATTTTGGAGGCAACATATCCCTCATTTGTGTGTGTTGCTGCGGCCTATTTATCAAGTGACTCGGAAAGCTGCTAGTTTTGAGTGGGGCCCAGAACGACAGAAGGCTCTACAACAGGTTCACGCTGCCGTGCAGGCTTCTCTGCCACTTGGGTCATATGATCCAGCTGATCCAAGGGTGCTTGAAGTGTCTATAGTGTCTGTAGTAGACAGAGATGCTGTTTGGAGTCTTTGGCAGGTCCCTATTGGTGAATTGCAATGCAGACTTTTGGGATTTTGGAGCAAAACCCTGTCATCCTCTGCAGATAACTACTCTCCTTTTGAAAAACAGCTTTTAGCTTGTTATTGGGCTTTAGTAGATACTGAACACCTAACAATGGGCCACAAGTCACCATGAGGCCTGAGCTGCCCATCATGAACTGGGTATTGTTTGACCCACAGAGTCACAAAGTTGGACGTGCACAGCACCACTCCCTCATTAAATGGAAGTGGTATATCAGAGGTCGGGCTTAAACAGGACCTAAAGGCACAAGTGAGTTGCATGAGGAAGTGGCCCAAATGCCCATGGTCTCCACTCCAGTCACATTACTTTCCCTCTCCCAGTCTGCACCTATGAGCTTATGATCAGTTGACTGAGAAAGAGAAAATCCATGCCTGGTTTACAGATGGTTCTGCATGATATGCAGGCACCACTCGAAAGTGGACAGCAGCAGCAATATAGCCCCTTTCTGGGACTTCCTTGAAGGACAGTGGTGAAGGGAAATCCTCCCAATGGGCAGAACTTCGGGCTGTGTGTATGGCTGTTCACTTTGCATGGAATAAAAAAATGGCCAGATGTGGAATTATATACAGATTCATGGGCTGTGGCTAATGGCTTGGCTGGATGGTCTGGGACTTGGAAGAAGCATGATTGGAAAATTGGTGACAAGGATGTATGGGAAAGAAGTATGTGGATAGGAATCGTTGAATGGGCCAAAGGAGTAAAGACATTTGTGTCTCATGAGAATGTCCAACAAAAGGTGACCTCAGCAAAGGAGGACTTTAACAAAAGGAAACCAGCCATCCTTTTTCCCCTACTCCTGTCATTGCTCAATGGGCTCATGAACAAAGTGGGCACGGTGGCAGGGATGGAGGTTATGCATGGGCTCAGCAACACGGACTCCCACTTACCAAGGCTGATTTGGCTACTGCCACTGCTGAGTGCCCAATATGCCAGCAGTAGAGACCAACTCTGAGTCCACATGGAACCATTCCTCGGGGTGATCAGCCAGCAATCTAGTGGCAGGTTGATTACACTGGACCACTTCCATCATGGAAAGGACAGCATTTTGTTCTTACTGGAATAGATACTTATTCTGTATATAGATTCGCCTTCCCTGCATGCAACACTTCTGCCAAAACTACCATCTGTGGACTTAAAGAATGCCTTATCCACTGTCATGGTATCCCACACAGTATTGCTTTAGATCAAGGGACTCACTTCATAGCAAATGAATGCGGCAACGGGTTTATGCTCATGTAATTCACTGGTCTTACCATATTCTCCATTATCCAGAAGCAGCTGGCTTGATAGAACAATGGAATGGCCTACTGGAAACACAATTACGGTGCCAGCTAGGTGGCAATACCTTGAAGGGTTGGGGCGATGTTCTCCAGGAGGCTGTATATGCTCTAAACCAGTGTCCAATATATGGTTCTGTTTTTCCAATAGCCAAGATTCACAGGTCCAGGAACCAAGGGGTGGAAATGGGAGTGGTACCATTCACTATTATTACCCCTAGTGACCCACTCAAAAAATTTTTGCTTCCTGTCCTTGCTACCCTATGCTCTGTGAACCTGGAGATCTTAGTCCCAAAGGGAGGAACACTCCAACCTGGTGACACAATACTGATTGCAGCGAACTGGAAATTAAGAATGCCATCAGGCCATTTTCGCTTCCCCATGTCTCTGGATCAACAGACAAAGAAGGGCATGACTGTACTATCTGGTGTGATAGATCCTGATTACCAAGGGGAAATTGGATTGACATTACATAGTGGAGGTAAAGAAGAATATGTCTGGAATACAAAAGATTCTTTAGGACATCTCTTAGTATTACCATGCCCTATGATTAAAGTCAATAGAAAACTACATCAACCCAATTCTGATATGACTGCTAATGGCCCAGACCCTTCAGGAATGAAGGTTTGGGTCACCCCACCAGGCAAAGAACCACGACCAGCTGAGGTGCTTGCTGAGGATAAGAGAAATACAGAATGGGTAGCAGAAGAAGGCAGTTCTGAGTATCAGCTACAACCACGTGATCAGTTGCAGAAATGAGGACTGTGATTGTTATATTTCTTCATTGTATATGTGCATTACATATTTTTGTTTCTTTCTGTTATGAACTGTGAAATGTAAATAAGGTTAATGTGTTTCTGTTGTACATGTCTTAGCATATCATGTTAGGCGCAAATATGACTTTAAAAGTGTCCTTATTCAGAGATTATACATGGTTAAGAAGATGTGTACAACTGCCAAGTTGACAAGGGGTGGACTATGATAGTTGGAGCTGTGTGTCAACTTGACTGGATCACAATTCCGTGTGGTTTAAGCAATTGTGGTGTGGGTTGTTCCAATGATGGGATCAGATGTATATGTTTTGAGCAGCCAATCTGTTGAAAGGGAGTTTCCCTAGGGGTGTGGACTGCTTCCAGCATATATATGGACATCCTGAGAAAAGAAACATTCTTCTGCGGATCGGGATTCTGTTGTGCTGCCTACAACTGTCCATGAGCGAACAATCCACCTTTCAGCCTGGTGATCTTGGATTTGTCATTCGTTGGAGTCAACAGCCAGTATGCTGTCTGCCAACCTTGAACTCCTCAGCCCTGCAGCTGCGTGAGTTGGGAAAATCCTCCAGCTTAACGTTTGATCCAAGAACTTTGGACTTGCCACCCTCTATAAGTGTGTGAGCCATTTTCCTAAGACAAATTTCTCTTTATCTCTACATATAAGCTTTACCGGTTTTGTTTCTCTAGAGAACCAGTCTAACATACTGCCCTTGAATGGAGAGCAGCTAAAGCAAATGGAAGAAATGGCAAGATAAAAGTGCTGAACAGGAGATTTCAAAGAGCATATCAAGAAGACAAAGTCAATTACTATAAATTATTATAATGAAATGTACAAAGCCCTAGAGTTAGAAAAACAAAACGGAAGAACATACTTGGTATTTTTTCAAGCTAAAAGAACTGAAGAAAAAATTCAAGACTCAAACTGTGATACTGAAAGATTCTATGGACAAAATATTGAATGATGTGCGAAACATCAAAAGAAGATGGAAGGAATACACAGAGTCATTGTACCAAAAAGAAGTGGCCAATATTGAACTATTTCATTGTTGTTATTGTTATGTGCCATCGAGTCGAACCCGACTCATAGTGATCCCTCCTTGGGTTTCCAAGGTGGTTATCACTATGGAAGTAGATTGCCCAACCTTCCTTCTGAGGAGCGGCTGGTGGTTTGAACAGCCAGCCTTCTGGTTAGCAGTCAAGTGCCTTAGGTACTACGCTAGCAGAGCTCCTAAGAATTGGGTGTTATTCTACCCACTGCAGTGGAGCAGATTCTGACTCACAGCACCCCTAGAAGACACAGGAGAACTGCCACATTGGGTTTCCAAAGCCGTCATCTTTACGGAAGCAGACTGCTTCATCTTTCTCCTGCAGAGGGGTTGGTGGGTTTGAATTGTCAAACTACCAGTTATCAGCCATGTTCTTAACCACTGTGCCACCATGGCTGCTTTTTCAACTATTTAGGAGGTGGCATATGATCAAGAACCAGTGCAGTCAAAGCTGCACTGAAGGAAGTAGCGAAAAACAAGCCGACAGGAACTGGCGGAACTGAGGTGTTTCCACAAATGGATGCCACAATGGAGGCACTTACTGGTCTATGCCAAGAAATTTGGAAGACAGCCACCTGACCAACTGACTGGAAGAGATCCATATTTGCACCCATTTCAAAGAAAGGTGATCCAACAGAATATGGAAATTATCAACCAATATGATTAATATCACACACAAGTAAAATATTGCTTAAGATAATTCAAAAATGGTTGCAGTAGTGTATTAACTGGGAACTTCCAGATATGCAAAGTGGATTCAGAAGAGGATGTTGCACAAGGGATATCACTGCTAATGTCAGATGCATCTTGGCTCAAAGCAAAGAATGCCAGAAAGATATTTAGTTGTGTTTCATTGACCATACAAAAGCATTTGATTGTGTGTATCATAACAAATTATGGATAATATTGAGAAGATAACATTGCTATCAGAAAATCCTCACAACTTGACCAATAAGCAGCATCACAATAAACGGAGAAAAAATTGAAGTTGTCAAAGATTTCATATTACTTGGTTCCACAATCAACACCCATGGAATCAGTGGTCCGGAGATCAGATGTTGTATTGCACTGGGAAAATCTGCTCCAAAAGACCTCTTTCAAGTTTTGAATAGCAAAGACTTCACTTTGAAGGTATGCCTAAACCAAGCCACGGTATTTTCAATTGCCTCGCATGCATGTGAAAGCTGGACGATAAATAAGGAAGACTGAAGAAGAGTTGATGCTTTTGAGTTGTGGTGTTGGCAAAGAATACTGAAAGTACCACGGACTGCCAGAAGAATGAACCAATATGTCCTGGAAAAAGTTCAGCCAGAATGCTCCTTGGAAGAGAGAATGGCAGACTTGGCTCACCTACTTTGGTCATGTTGCCAGAAGAGACCATTCCCTGGAGAAGGATATCATTCTTGGTAAAGTGGAGTATCAGTGAAAAAGGGGAAGAGCCTCAATAAGATGGATTGACATAGTGGCTGCAATGATGGGCTAAGCTATAGCAAGGATTGTGAGGCTGGCGCGTGGCCAGGAAGTGTTTTGTTCTGTTGTACAGAGGGTTGCTATGAGTTAGAGTCAACTCACCCACACCTAAAAACAACAACATATTAAAATTTGTCTATACCACCAAATTCTTTGGGCCTTGAAAAATGCTGTGTGATTTTTAAATGAAATACGAGAACGTAACCTTTAGCTCATCAAGTAAGATCGTTTTAAGGCAGATGTGCTGTCAGACATTAGCCATACAATTTTTAGACTTAACACCCTACCAACTCTTTAACTTAGCACAAAGAGTTTCTGGGGTCTTCGAGCAGACCAGCTATCCACCAGCATGTCTTCGGGCTAGGAATCTGAGTTTTGCTTAGAAAAGCCTTTTTATTTTCAAGAAGTTAGAGTGAAAAAAGGGATTCCTTAAATTGAAGAAGTGAAGCTAGAATGCTTCTTGGAATCCAGAATGCTCAGACTTCGTCTCACCTCCTTAGGTCATGTTGTGAGAAGGGACCATTCCCAGGAGAAGGATATCATGCTTGGTAATGTAGAGGGTCAGTGAAAAAGGGTAAGATACTCAACAACATGGATTAACACAGTGGCTACAACTATAGGCATAGAAAGGACTTGTGAGGATGGCATAAGAACCATATAGTGTTTCATTCTGTTGTACTTAGGGTCACTATGAGTGGGAGCTGACTTGACAGCAACTAACAACAACAACAAACTGAAATGACTCAGGCAAATGCTTTCAAGTGTGCACACACCCACATATTCACAAGAGCTCATGGATTCACTTGGTAAGTAATGAGTGTGGTACACAGTCCACTCTTAAAAATGAGCCTGAGCTACTTGAAGATCTGTTCTTTCTATTTTTGTGGAAATTTTTCTTTTGGGAAAACTTTTCCCAAGTCAAAGGGAACATTTGATTCCTTTTTTTTTTTCATTTCTCTATATCAGAACATGAAAATAATAAGTAAAGAAAGTGCATCTGCCCAGATACATACCTCAGATGTATTACCCCATAAGGAGTCATAGTAACTTTCTAATGAAATAGTGAAAGCATACAGCTCACTTATTCTCTTCTCATGTGAATGCACTCTGACTTTCATAGCTGATTTGATGTTTACCAAGAAAACATTTTTACTGGGTTTGCACAGATAACTGCACATATGATACAGAGGCGGCTGTTATCAAAATAGTGGAATTTATTCCCTTGGCAAAACGCATTCTAGGTAAATGGAAGTGAATCACAGACCAAACAAAGGAAGATGAATTGAGTCTAAGTTTAGTATTGTTGTTTTTACTCTCTGTATAGGTGTTGTGTGACCTAAAAACTCATAACTACATTTATTATGACAACTCTATAAAAGCTTACCATGGGCAGAAAAAAACACCAGACAGAACTTCTGTTTCCTTTCATCTTTTCAGGATAAATCTCACCAAATTGCTTTTTCCTTAGAGCAGTGCTGTCCAAATTAATATAGACAATGTCAAGGTTATTATGGACTATCCATAAGCAGTAGTGTTCATGAATGAAATCCTTGAAACCACCTTACTTTTCCTTCCAATGGAAACAATAAACTCTTTGCTTTCCTATTTATAACCAAGTAAGCAACTATAATAGTACAATGAAACCAGGGCCCAGGAGGAGGAAAGAGTATGGTTTTCTCTAATTAAGTTTCTCAGTTCTTCTCTTCTATAGATTTCTTGGATTGTTTTCCAATTTTCATTCGCATTTCATTCCATTAAGCTGCTCTACCCTCTGACACACACACACTGCCTTGTATTCATCTTCTGTTTGTAATTGAGATGAAATGTGCCCACTTACCCTGTCCACAGTACCAGAAGCTCTGACAAGACACAGATAAACACTGACTCTGTTAGATCAGGCTTTGACAGGAAAACAAAAGGAGAATCCTAGCCTAGTTATAGGCCTTAAAACAGAATCTGGTGTACATAAGCATAAGGCTTACACATTTGGTAAATATGTAGATGCTAAGCTGTGATGGGAAGAGAAGAGAGGAGAATGAGGGGAACGGAAATGCTGTTTCCCTTGAGACTGGTTTGTGGTTACCATGTTGCTCTCATGCTGCAGAGAGGAGAGCCCTTATAAAATTTCTGTATTTAATGTGCTTCGTGATTCTGAGCTGTGTAAATGGCAATAACAGGTAAATGTTAGTTTTAGAGCAAATTATTGAGATTTGCCAACAAATTGCTATGCAGTTTCCTCAAGACTGAAATGAACAATCATGTTGATTTTTCTTCCTTTGCAAGAACATTTATTTAGCCAATGCTCATGATGGGAAGCAAATAATATGCATAGAGTTAGCTATAACTATTTTAGGAACTTAAAAAAAAAGCAGTAATAATATGATAGCTGGGTTACTCTAAGAAGTCCGACCTTATAGTATCACATTGGTTAGAAAAATGTGTGAATGCCTCAAGTGAAGGGTCCTGCTAGAGAATGTATTCAAAAGATATTACTGATAAAACAGCTAATACCCAAAGGAAAGTTGAATCACTGAAATCACTTGAGTATTGGGAGATACCACTCAAAATTTAATGCACTAGATTAAAGTCAGGATAGTTTCTTGGTCAAACAATAAGACAAGCTAAACTCAAAGAGGAAGGAGAGGAGACACCCACACAGGGGAAACACCTGGTTCCCATGGTGATCACTATACGCACACCATTCCTCCTTTCATGCATCTATACTTTAGAGTCCAGCAGAAGTGAAATTCCAGCATAGCAATGACCATAAAGATGGTACAAGATTGGAAGCAATGTTTCATTTTGTTATACATAGGGTCACCATGAGTAGGAGGTAAGGAGATGGCAGCTAACAATAGCAACAATTTAAGGTTACAACAGAAAACAATTTTAACAAAGGGCAGGGGGAAGGTGGTGTTAAAATAGAAGGAATAGAGGGAGGATATGGAATGTGTGGCTAATTCCATCCATGAACAACTGCCTCCTTTGCCATGAGACCAGAAGGACTGGGTGGTGTCTGGTTACCACCATCGAACATTTGGGTCAAAGATTCCATAGAAGATTCCTGACTAAAAGGGGGGGAAATGCAGAATAGAATTTCAAGCTCTCAAAGACTCCAAACTTTCTGGAGTCAAAGAAGTTGATAAACCCCCAAAACTACTGTCCTGAGATAATCTTTAAAACTAAAACTAAAAATAAGTCCTCTTAAAACCAAACAATAATTTAGCTTAACCAGTAAAAAAAAAAAAAAAAAAAAGTCTGCCTTGAGTATATGCCCTTTTAAAAGCTGTCTATATGGAATCAAAACAACTCAAAAGATTTGTTGTTGTTGTTGTTGTTGTTTGCCATCGAGTCGGCCCCTACTCCTAGCGACCCCTCCTTGGGTTTCCGAGGCAGTTATCACTACGGAAGTAGGATTGCCCAACCTTCCAACTCAAAAGATTAGATAGTAAATTTAGGGGGCATGAGTTTATGTTAATGGAGAGGAACAGCTGAGAAAAGGAGGGTGAGAATGGTTGCATTACTCTAAGAATGTAATCAATGTCACTGAATATAGATGTAAAATGGTTGAACTGGTGTATGTTTTGCTGTGTATATCCTCAACAATAAAAAATAAAAGATATTTTTACTTAAAAAAAAGCAAGAAAGAGAGAAAAAAGAGTGGCCCTGGAGATGCTGGTTTGTGGGTCTGCTCAAAGCCTACAGCATGTTCTGTCAGCCACAGATATATAGACTTGCCTTTCTGGCGAATGGGTTTCATCACATACGATGACCTTAATGATGGGGTTAATGTCAACTCCCTTGCTAGACTGACTGTAATCTGTCTTATTTACCACCAACCGCAGCACCAATAGAGTACCTGGCAGTCATCACATACAGTACCTGAACAATAAATATTTGTTGAATGAGTGAATGATGCTTCTACTCCCAAGAGAGCTTAGAGGACTGCGTAGGAAGAACCCAGCAGAGAATGATTATCATTTGTCTCATCCATTAACAGTGTCCAACATGCAGCAATGAGTTGAAAAGCAAAAAAAAACACACCTAGTTAGCCCCAGGAGAGTGAAAACAGGAACTGTTGCTAAAAGCAAAGTTTAATTAAAATAGCAGGAGGCCCAGCTGAGAAAACCTCAGTTCCTCACTGTTTGGCAGAGCCTTCACATAAGCCATGTAAAGCAGCAGCAGATGTAGTTGTGTAGTCTTGTTCTGCTGCAGAGATATCCCAGAGGGCAGCCAAGCACACCAGCAGCATAGTGGCACTTTCAGCATCGATTCCCTCCCAAATGCATCTGCTACACAACCAGCAGCTGAGACTAGAGATGTGAAGAGACATCTAAAGCCATGAATCAAGTGTAACATCTGCTCAGTCTCCAACATAAAGTCCCAGAAGTTCAAGAGCGATTGCAGAGGAAGTACCAGTCAGAGACACTCTCCCTAGCAGAGCCCAGAGAGCAGTTAAACAGAGAAATTCAACCTGTATATGATCAGATGTGTGTGCCAGCATGCAGACTTGACTCAAAGGAGGTAGCAGGAAGACCTGAACAATCTCCATAAGGTATACATGATCATTTTAAGGGTCTTTCCACTCCTCTCTCCAACCTCATCTCCCTCCACCTCCAGCCTCAATCTTCTTGTATACTCCAGACACCCCAGAAATGCCTGAATTTCTATTTCCCAATTGTTGTTGTTTGTTGCCATCAAGTAGGCTCCAATTCATGGTGCCCTCACGCACAACAGATGCTGCACCATCTTCCAGATCATTCGTATGCTCCAGTCCACTGTTGCTGCCACTGTGCATTTTGAGTGTCTTCCAACCTAGGCAGCTCATCTTCCATAATATCACACAATATTCTGTTGTGATCCACAGGGTTTTCATTGGGCAGGCTCTTCTCAGTCTGTCTTAGTCTGGAAGCTCTGCTAAACCTGTCCACTATGGGTGACCCTGTTGGTATTTAAATACCAGTGACAGAGCTTCCAGCATCATGCCTGTCCCCCAAAAAATCAAACCCATCAAGTAGATTCTAACTCATACCTACCCTGAAGGACAGAGTCAAATTGCCACATAGGGTTCCCAAAGCTATAATCTCTCCAAAAGCAGATTGCCACATCTTTTTCCCATGGAGCAGCTGGTGAGTTCAAACCACCAATCTTTCAGTTAGGAGCCAAGTGCTTACCAACTGCATCACCATGGCTCCCTTTCATCATCATGGCAACCTACAAACCACCACTGTATTGCCAAAGGACCAATAACTGGTGGGTTTCCAAAATACTCCATGTTATTCCCGCTTCCTGAAATACACCTTCCCCCACCTTTAAGACACAAATTGAGTACCTCCTGCTTTGTGAAGTCCCTAAAATAGATCTAGCCACTTATTTCACCATTATATTTACCCCAACTCTTACCGGAGCATGTATACACTATTTTGTCATTTTCTTTTTAATTCTGACTCCCCAGTGAATGTTTTAAGAGTAGACAACGTCTCATTTATCTTCTCTACTCCCAGTACCTGACACACACACTCAGCAAATATGTATTGAATGAACGGGAAAGTTCATGAACTGCAACTATTCACAGAAATGTCTTGCCAGGGAACATACCAACAGGTAAATCTTGTTGGGATGGTCATGGAGTCCACCAGGATAATTGTTCTTGTAGAAAGAGAAATTATAGCAAGGAAGGGGAGGCAAAGGTATAATATATTTACTCATAACCAATTAAAGAGGTGCTTCAAGGACATGGACAACATAGGATTTTAAAATCAGCTATAAAAATGCTTTATTTTTTAGTAGGTAGAGCTAATCAGTCATTTGCATGATCTCCTGCAGAGAACCAATATTAAACTCCTAAGTAACAGTCATCCACAACCAAGAGGTCTTTGGACTATCTCACTTCTATTTCTGCAATCAAACTGGAGGCCTGAGCAGAGACCAGAAGAGGTTTCAAATACCACTTAAACAAATAGGCATAGAAGCTGGGAACTGCCAAAAAAAGCTAGGTAGAAAATAATAACCGGATATGAAAGGTCCAACTAAACTAAGTTAATTCCTCAGCGTTCAGGTCTGAGCAATGGCCTCCCAAGAAGTTGGGTGCATTCATGGAATCTGTACAGTCCTCTGGCTCTCCTATAGTATTTTTTTCCATGGCACTACTTGCCTTTTGTGTCTGATCAAAACCTGACAGCTAATGTAGTTCTAAAATGAAAAACTACAACTATTTAGTTTCCATTACATACAATCTCCGATGGAAATGTTCAAGTCACTTAGGACTCCGGTTTGGAACAATGTATCTGTTTTAATTCAGATGACAGCAGTAATTCATTTGGACAACATGATTCATATAAGGTGCCTCTCCTTTACCACAACCTCTGCTGCTATGAAACGTACTGCTTCATGTGAAGTCTCAAAAGAGTAAGCAGCAAATTCCTTCTCACATATGAGAACTCTAATCCATCCAATGTATAGAATTGTTCAGTGGTTAAAGCACTCGGCTACCAACCAAAAGGTCAGCAGTTAGAACCAACCACTTTGTGGGAGAAAAATGTAGCCATCTGCTTCTATAAAGATTTACAGTTTGAAGACTTTCATGGATTGAATTGTGCCCTCCCCCAAAAAAAACTACGTTTCAACTTGGCTGGGCCATGATTTAGTTGTTTGGCAGTTATGTAATGATGTAATATGGTAGTTATGTGATTATCTTGCATGATGTGATCTGATATGAAAAGCCAATCAGTTGTAAGAGGATTAGGGTAGGATGTACCACCCTAAATCCCATCACAACCCTGACTGGATATAAAGAGGAGTTTCCCTGGAGTGTGGCATGAAACACCGTTTATCTTACAAGAGATAAAAGGAGAGAGAAGCCAGAAGACAGGGGGATCTACTACCACCAAGAAAGAAGAGCTGAGAGAGGAGCATGTCCTTTGGACCCAAGGTCCATGTTCTGGAAACCTCCTAGAACCAGGAGACACAAAGAGGGAAAGGTTTCCCATATAGCTGGCACTCTGATTTCAGACTTCTAGCCTTCCAAACTGTGAAACAATAAATTACTGCTCACTGAAACCATGTGCTTGTGATATTTCTGTTATACCAGCACTAGATAATTAAGACTCAGAAGGAAGATTGGTCAATCTACTTCCACAGAGATACCGCCTTGAAAACCCGAGGAGTTGTCTCTGTGAGTCGGGTCAGAAACCTTCTGGGACAGTTCCATTCTGTATTATCAGGTCACTATGAATTGGAATGGACTCAACGGCAGCGGGTTTGGTTTTTCAGTGAGTACATGAAGAGAAAGAACAAATGCATGTGTTTTAAATGTATAATTTGTAATGATCAATTACTAAGACTTGAAATCCATTTAATAGGTCTGATCAGTACACTTTTTGAATGAAATACAATAGAAAAATCAGAGTGTGTTGTATATATTAAGGTAAAATACCAAACCAAACTCAGTCATCGAGTTGCTTCTGACTCATAGCGACCTCCCCTGGGTTTCCAAGGCTGTTAAATCTCTTACAAAAGTAGACTGCCTAATCTTTCTTCCAAGGAAAAGCTGGTGTGTTTGAACTACTGACCTTCTGGTTCAGCCAAGTGGCTTAATGACTACACCATCTGAGCTCCTGAAGTGTAAATAGTGCTTTGTAAAATGTATGTTGTATGTAAAAAAGGAGCTCTGGTGACACAGTGCCTAAGGCATTTGACTGCTAACCACAAGGTTAGCCCCCAGCAGCTCAGCAGAAGGAAGATGGGGCAATCTACTTTTGAAAAGACTTACTGCATTGGAAACCCAATGGGGGTCACTATGAGTTGGAACTGACTTGATGTCAGTGAGTTTGGTTTTTTGGTTTGTGTAAGAGGGAGAGAGTAAGAAAACGATTGTGACAGAAAACGTATTTCTTACTGAGAGTCACCATGGCCAAAAAAGTTAGAAAACTGCTGGAATAATGTAAAGGACTCTTAATTCTGGAGTCTCAGTGCAATTTCCATGTTAAAGATCCCGATCTCATCTCTATCATTTATTACTGATGTGTAAGTAACAACTTCTCTAAGTATTCACCTCCTCATCTATACAATAGGCATGACACCTCCTGAAGTTGCTTGTGGTTTGAAGAATTTAATGCATTTAACACATTATTATAATTATAAAACGAGCCCTGGTGGTACAAGGTTAAGCTGTTGAATGCAAACCAAAAGGTTGGCAGTTCGAAAGCTCTCCAGCAGCTTCACAGAAGAAACGCCTGTAAATCTGCTCCCATAAAGATTACAGCCTAGAAAACCCACTGGGGGCAGTTCTACTCTGTCACGTGGGGTCACTATGAGTTGAAAACTGACTTAACAGCACCTAACAACACCAACATAATAATAATAATAACAGAAAATACTAATTGTTTACTATATAAAATGCTTAATACAGTAGCTGGCATGGTAACATTCTTAAAATGTTAGCAATTACTACTGTGAATATAATTTTTGAATGATTACTATTGTTTTTATAAAGTAATAGGCATATTGTAAGTAAGTATTTTCCTACAATGCAATAATCAAGTGTTACTTTGCAAGTTTTAGTGACATAAGAGAGAAGCAAAGGAGACAGGAACTTTTCCGTTGTCATCAGTGATTCAAACTGCTACCACTTCCTGACACTCAACTGCAAAACTGAACCCTGGCTGATAATGCTAAGGAACCATGAATTGAGCGCCATATCAGGAGTTCAGCAGCAGAGGTTAAGCTGATTCACCTCATCTTCCAAACAAAGAAGGAAGTGCAGCTATGTAAGACTGGGAGAAATAACAGCGACCTTTTACTGAGTAGTAACGACACTGTACTCACAGCCACTGTATGAACACATTTTAGAGACAAGCACACACATTTTAAAAGTTTAAGTAATTCTTTCAAGGTCTCATTTTTAGGAAGTGATACAATCAAGATTTTGTTCCATGTCCATTTGGCATATCTTGAGAACCATACATCATCATGATCATCAAATCCAAATGTCCATCTACCACAGGTCTCAATTTTTAGCATGCTTTTGTTTAGGTCTGAAGGCCCAATATTCATGAGGTCACTTCTTTGCAAGACTTTCCATTTCATCATTAAGCCGTTTTGATTGCTAAGTTGTTTTTCATATCTTATCCATATAATTGACTGCCTATACTTTCCACTAATTGTTAAGAGCCTCTGGGTAGGTTTGAACCACCATCCTTTCAATCTGTGTGAGAGAGCTTAACCCAGGGACTCCAATAAAACTACATAGGCTATAAATTCTGCTTTTTCTACTTTACATCTCTTCACATAGCCTGAAACAATGAGTGAACCTATTACCTCTCTGTCTTTTCTTCTCTGGATCCAACACTCCTAGTTGCCCTTGGACATCCCCCTATGAGACTGCTGTTACAAATATCCTCCCCATGTGTTCCTCTTCTTCTTCATGATATTCATTCTGAATATTAACCAGAATTTATGTGGCCTTCCCAGAAAAGAGTACAGAAGAACTGGTTATTCTAAAACTTATACTTGCCCATCATTGTTCTCAGGCTTACATTATGCTTCTTAAGAACAAACTACCTTACATTCAGTTTCATACTCAGGTTATGTCCATGTAAAACATCAAGGTGTTTTTCAAATGAGCTGCTAGGCATCTCACCACCCTGCATTTTTAGAACCATATAGTTGAACCTTTAATCAAAGATATGTTTTTGTTCCTGTATTTTTTCTTTGTCTTGTTTTTGGCCCTATTTTCCAGCCTCGAGAGGTTGCTTTAATTCTTAAGTCAGTATTTCATAAAATTAACTATTATTCTCAGAAGTATATCATATGAAGATGCAAAAAGCATGTGGTTAAACTAAACTATTAAAAGTTGACAGACTATTAGAGGCAGATGGAAATATATATTCAAAGACATACATTTTTGTTTCTCATTAAATTGTGAACTCCTTGAGGTCACGAACACAGCATCCTTCTTCTTTTACTACATAGTGTGAGCACAGAGGTCACCATATTCATTTTGACTGAATGATTATTAATTTGCACATGTCAAAATTCAATGTTAGAATTGATGATGAGCCAAGAGGCAGGAGAAGAAATAAAATGCCACAAATCTGAAGTGCAGGTTCAAAGGTAACTACTGGCACATGTTGCTTCCCTGAACCCAATCAATCACTAGGTTGGCAGAAAATGGAAATTCATATTAGAAAGAAGCCCAACACAAAGACAAAGAAGAGAGAAAGCAACAGGGAGAAAACATGCATGCACGCGCACACACACACACAAACAGAACCGACTGTTGAAATTCCTTAAAGTACTTACTAGAAGGCTTTCACACATGAATACCACCATTTAATGGCATTAGGTTCCTGACTCTGTATTACTATTAATAGACAGCCTATTAGGGCATGGCTATTTATGGTCTTCCACAAGGCAACATGATTTCCCAGTAGTATATTACCATTAATTGGTAAATGGCACTCTAGGAATACCAGTCTAAGACAATAGCTCAGTCACAATTAAAACAGAATTGCATTTGCTGACCTAGACGACAAGGCAAAGTGTGCCTGGGAAATTCTCAGCAATATTTTACAACCTGAACTAATTAAAGATCACATTCCCCATACAGTCAGAAAGCAACCATGAGAAATACCCCCAGCTGACGACTTTCTAGTTTGATGGTTACTATAATGAGTTCAGTTCCAAAGGTCCAAGACAATAGAAGACAGTTCTTATCTGACGGTCGTAGAATGGGAAACTCTGCCATCCCTTAATTTTAGAGAATTCCTTCTGGGGCAACATCAGTCTTATCTGAAGGATAAGTCCAATTTTTCTGCAATGAACATGAGGAATGCAGGAGACAAAATTTAGTCTGCTAAATTTCTTTAACAGATTCAATGTTGATAAAGATTAAGAATAGCATATCATGACTGCCAGACTCTATGCTATGCTGGATGAATTTCATTTATTAGCAAAGGAGTGTCTACCCTCATCTAAAGCAGGCAGAAGAATGAAAATGTTTCTAGTGTGTGATTAAAGTATCTTTACACAGGCAGCCCTAGGCACTTCAAGTTATTGCTCTATTGCCCGGAGGTAAATTAAGGTGATACTTTTCCTTTCCCCATCTCTAATAGGATTGTACATTCTGCTGCTGGCAAACCGATTACACTATTACCTATTGCAAATACCTCATTCCTGAACACTGATGTGTGTTCTGTCACATTTGGGTTTTTTTTTTTTAAATTACCTGTTCCTACTTTGTTCTGATAAGGGAGAAAATTCCAGAAAGGATGTTTTCAGAGAGAGAGAGAGAGATAAAGGAAAAATGCACATCGGGAACTCAATGTGGGTTAACAGATGTCAATTTTGTTAAAGTGTTCATTTTATATTCCTTCTTTCAAACCTCTTTTTACAATCAGTATAATCACATTGGCCAGCATATTAAAGCATCAATTCAGTCGTAATAAATACAGGTATTTTTTAACTCCAACATAAATTCATTCCTAAAAGACAAAATATCTTACAGATAGTAAGATATCTAAAACTAGGAGTTACTAGTAGTTCAGTGGTAGAATTCTCTCCTTCCATAAAGAAAATCCAGGTTCGATTCTTAGCCAACGCATCTCATGCGCAGCTACCACTCCTCTGTCAGTGGAGGCTTGCATATTGCCATGATGATGAACATGTTTCAGCAGAGCTTCCAGACTAAGAAAGACTAGGAGAAAAGGCCTGGAGAACTACTTCTGAAAAATCAGCCAGTGAAAACTCTATGGATCATAATGGTCCGATACCATTGTACATGAGGCTGCCCTGAGTCTGAAGGCAACTGGACAGGAGCTAAGAACAGAAACAAACCTAAATCAAGAGTAACTAAAGTTAATCTATATGGCCCATTAAAAGTCTGTAGGACTGGATCCTTAAGGGAAAGAAATACACAAGTAATACATGTGATGAGTGTTAGCGTTCTCATGTAAGGAGCCTTTTTAAATACAGTAAATATTTATTGAGCATCTACTACATTACAGGCTCTCTCTCTCTCTCTCAGTGCCAAGGTTACAGTATGGAATGGGAAAGTCCAAGGAGGTGTAAAAGCATTTTAATTTTACAAAATTATTTACCCTTTCATTACTAGCATATTGCTTAGATTTCAGTACAGTCCCAATCTGAACATCAAAAAATGTGTAGCTCTATCTGACTCTTCTGACACTTCTTTAAGAATGGATGCCCTGCATTAACACCCTGAGTCTCAGATGCTATCATGGTCTCTTTCCTTTCTATGCTACTACTTTTCTGAGAAAAGTCACATTTCTCGTGGAGCCTCTTACAACACAAACTAACTGACTTCCTGAGTTTTTCCAAGGCTTAATTGCTCAAATGATGGTCATTTTTCTACAGAGCAAGCAAGGCTTTGCTCATGTACAAGATGACACAGAGAACAAAAAGTCAAGCGCAGATATATGTGCTGGGCAGTCAGGTAGGCTCACCTACTCTGTAACTCCTTGGCTTCCGTGTGGTATCTCAAAGCCAAATCAAACCAAATCCACAGCCATCGAGTTGATTTTTGACTCATCGAGACCCCATAGGACAGAGTAGAACTGCTCCACAGAGTTTCCACGGCTGTAAACCTTTATGGAAGCAGACTGCCTCATCGTTCTTCCATATAGCAGCTGATGAGTTCAAACCACCGATCTCTGGGTTAACTGTCAAATGCTTTAACCACTACATCACCAGAGTTCCTTCATCTCAAAGCCAGGTTGTTAAAATTGGATTCTCAGCAAAATTAGGAATTGCCCTCTATCAAGCACCTTCAAAGTAGCTCTTGACTAATCAAATCACTGATAATAAATCCATGAATACTAAAGATACACTCTGCAGGGTTCTTTTAGTAAGATTTCATTCAGTTATCACTGAAAATTAACATTTCAATAGTAAATGAACAGTTGCACTTGTATAATATAATAAAATATGTGCTTCCAAGCTTGTTCTTATTTTTGGGTGCCATTGAGTTGATTCCAACTCACAGCAACCCCATGTGACAGAACAGAGCTGCCTCATAGGGTTTCTAAGTTATAATCTTTATAGAAAGGGGTCTTAATGATACAATGGTTAAAGCACTCACCTGCTAACCAACAAGTCAGTGGTTCAAACCCACCAGTAACTCTGTGGAAGAAAAGACGTGGTGATCTCTGGGAAAGACTACAGCCTAGGAGCCTCTATGAGGCAGTTCTGCTCTCTCATATGAGGTCTCTGAGTTGGGCTCAACTTGATGGCACAGAACAATAACAACAGGAAAAGAAGAGAGGCTGTTGGGCATTCAGTGGTAGGATTCTTGCCTTCTCTACAGGAGACACAAGTTCAGTCTGCAACCAACGTACTGCAGGTACAGCCACCACCCATCCGTCAGTGGAGGCTTGCATACTGCTATGATATTGGACAGATTTCAGATAAAAAGAGACAGGAAAAGGCCTGGCAATCTACCTCCAAAAAGCCAATGAAAACCCTATGGACCACAATCGTCCAACCCACAAACAATCGTGGGGATAGTATAGGACAAGGCAGCATTTCAATCCACTGTGTGTGGAGTTGTCATGAGTCTGGAGCTGACTTGAAGGCATCTAACAACAACAAGAAGGAGAGACAAAACTTGAAAAAGTCCTCCTGTACATCTTTTGCTTTTAAGTCGGTCCTTACAGCAATGACCACAAATTGGATTCCTTATGTGATATCCTTGCTCTCTTGATAGCTGGTTTCTGATCAATTTAAGCTGTGTACACTCAATAATTAGGAGCTCTGGTAGCATAGTGGCTAAGGCACTTGACTGCTAACCAGAAGGCTGGTGGTTCAAATCCACCAGCCA
>NW_006921634.1:4226866-4244381 GCF_000298275.1 Orycteropus afer afer | reverse complement strand
GGGGCAATCTACTTCCGTAGTGATACTGCCTCGGAAACCCAAGGAGGGGTCGCTATGAGTTGGGTCTGACTCGATGGCACATAACAACAACAACACTCAATAATTACTAGATGATGTGACATTGTAAAGTCTGGAGACAGACTTGGGTCAAGGTCAGATTCTGTTATTAGCTAGTTGTGTGATCCAGCCAAGTACGGAATTCCTGCAGGGCCTCAGTTTCCTTCTTCCTAAGATGAGGATGAGACTGACATCTACCTCCTAGAAGAGTAAAGCGAATTAAAGGAGAAATGTATGTGTAAGAGCTACCTCGACTTTAGGTTCTTTTGTTTGTACAAAATTTTCCAGACTAAAACAGCATTTTTCCAACCAATTGCTGTGCACCAAGCAAATGTTGTTGGTATTTAAAATGCAGACATTAACTTTGATTTGAATTCTCTCTGTAAAAATAAACCTCTTGATACAGATTCATTTATCTATCAAAAATACACTCAGACTCTCAGTGCCAGGGAGCAGGGAGACAGCTGTAGTCCCTGCTCTGAAATGGTGAAAAGACAAAGGGGAGACTGAAACTAAACACCCCACTGTGGCGAAGTGTGATGACCGACAGTGGACATGCATTAAATTAGTTATGGAAGTAGAAGCCCAGGGAACTATGAAAAGAACTACCAGAGAGACCCAACACAGGCTGTAGAATTCCAGATAAACTACAGACAGCCAAATGCTACTGAATTCCACCACCAAAGGTAGACTCAGTGCAAAATATTCTCAATTACAGTGAGACGGCCAGATAAAAGCCAGATGCAGGCCAGCCTGCGGCATGCGAAGTGTTAAAGTAATCACTGTGACGTGTATGAAATATGAGTGCATGTAAATCATTTTTTACGATTATCAATATGAATACTAGGCAGAATTTTAGCACTTTCCAGCTCTTGAATATTGCCGTCAATACTCTCTTACGGCTCTCTCCAACTGCACTGAAGAATCTCTTCAAATTCTATTGTCTCAGATTATAAATCTTAATCCCCTTCCTCCCTTTGTAAAGTGGTGTGCAGGTCTAGTACCACTGGGTACTAGCATGCAGTATTCCTTCCTTGACTCAAACCAAAGAAGAATTAGCAAATGTCTACTGTATATCACACTCATCCATCAGTTTGTCACACTACAGTGACTTGTATGTTACCATGATGCAGAAATCTATGCCACCAGTATTTCAAATACCAGCAGAGTCACCCATGATGGACAGGTTTCAGTGGAGCTTCCAAACTAACAGACTAAAAAGAAAGGCCTGGTGACCTACTTCTAAAAATTAGTCAGTGAAAACTCTATGGATCACAACAAAATATTGTCCTCTACAGTGCTGGAAAATGAGCACCCTAGTTACTTGGTTTTGTTGTTAGTTTGCCATTGAGTAGACTATAACTCATGGCAACCTCATGTGTATAGAGTAGAAATGTCCTCCATGGCATTCTCAAGGCTGTGATCTTTCAGAAGCATTATCACCAAGCTTGTCTTCCAAGGTGCTCCTGGGTGTGTTCAAACCACCAATTGTTTGGCCAGTAGTCTAGTGCTTAACTGGTTATGCTACCCAGGGACTTCATGCTAGGTTGGAAGGCACTCAAATGTACAGTGGCCACAATAATGGGTCATGAAGATGGTATAGCACCAGGCAACATTTCATTCTGTTGTACGTGGGGTCACCACAGATTGGAGCCAACTTGACAGCAACTAACTGTGTGGCCACCACTGAAGGAACAATAGAACTACAAGTGTGAGTAAAACAGAGGACCTTGAGTGCTCATAGTTATGGTCCAGTATCACATAGAGTTACCCCAGATATATGACAATACCAAAAAAAAAGGAAAAAGAAAAAAACCCACTCACTACTGTTGAGTCAATTCAACTCATAGCAACCCTTCCTTAGGTTTCCAAGGTGGTATCTTTATGGAAGTAGGCTGCCCAATCTTCCTTCCAAGGAGTAGCTGGGTTTGAACTGCCAGCCTTCTGGTTAGCAGTTAAAAGCCTTAGGCACTATATCACCACAGCTTCTCAACAATAAAGTGTGCTAAATATGACCAAAAACTGTGTGCAGAAGACAGAGAGGCACAAATGCAGGTGTCAGGAACTCTGGAATGGGGAGTTGTCATAGTAGGTTCCACAGAGGAGGAGAATATCATCTGAGTTCTCAGGATGATATGACTGCCAGGCAGAAGAGGCAGCTGTGCTTGGAGAGGTTTTCCACGGAGGACTGAAACAGTCTGGTGTGCTTGCAACATGTGGGCTCCAGAGTTAGAAGTGGGGAATGAAGGAGCAGAGGATGAGTTGTGGAGGCAGGGGGAACAGAACATGAAGGTCCATGACAGTATACCACATCCATGCAACAAATATTTAATGACAACTATATGCTGGGTAGGAGCTCTGGTAGCATAGTGGCTAAAGCACTTGACTGCTAACCAGAAGGCTGGTGGTTCAAACCCACCAGCCACTCCTCGGAAGGAAGGTTGGGCAATCCTACTTCCGTAGTGATACTGCCTCGGAAACCCAAGGAGGGGTCGCTATGAGTCGGGGCCGACTCGATGGCACATAACAACAACAACAACAACAACAACATATGCTGGGTACTGGGGATATCATAAACAAAATCTTGATTCAACTTAAATACTTTTTAAGCAGAAGGATACACTTTCTGTAAAATACATCAACTCACTAAATGACCATTCAGTAAATGGGACAGATGACAGGATGGGTTAGGTGCTGGCAAAGTGATCCTAATCCAAGTCTTCACCCATACTCTGCACAACAAATTTGATCCATTAACAGGCTTCACATTTGTCACTGACAATCGTCAGTGCTCATCTCTTGGATGGATCAACACTAGAGAAAATGCACATCTAAAGATTTTACAGATTACCAAAATAAATAGCTAGAACTTGGAAATGTTCATTCAGTTCTGATTTAAACCAGCTGATTTGGGCTCAAATAACTAAGAGCTAAAGACCAAAATCATCCCTAGACATATTGCTGTACTACAAAAAAAATAAATAAACTCTTTTAAACTATTCTATCAAGGATCTGAAAAAATAATATCCTGTGTACATAGTTTTATTATTCTCTCAGGCCCCTTAATGGCTGTTATGTCTCGAAAGTCACTGGAGTTGAATGACGCCCTTTTCAATGTGAAGCTGGGACTCCATTTTACCAGATTCAGGGGGATTAATCCCAGCCAGGACTGAAGACAGAGAGTCTGCATTAATCATTGACTGACAGGATAGTGGTTCTCCACTCTGAAAACTTTCTAGGTATCTAAGAAAACATCTTTCAAAATCGATCACTGGTTTGTTTGTTCCTTTTCTCCTGCACACCAGTCAACCAGAGATAATGTGCTCTTTAGCTACATTAAGGCCACTGGGTGGTACATATGTTTAAGTGTTAGGCTACTAACCAAAAGGCTGGTATTTCAAGTCCACCCAGAGATGCCTTGGAAGAAAGGATTGGCAATCTGCTTTCAAAAGATTGTTGTTGTTGTTGTTGTTGTGTGCCATCGAGTCGGCCCCGACTCATAGCGACCCCTCCTTGGGTTTCCGAGGCAGTATCACTACGGAAGTAGGATTGCCCAACCTTCCTTCCGAGGAGTGGCTGGTGGGTTTGAACCACCAGCCTTCTGGTTAGCAGTCAAGTGCTTTAGCCACTATGCTACCAGAGTTCAAAAGATTAGCTACTGAAAACTGCATGGAGCTCAGCTCTATTCTGATGCACATGGGCTAGCTATGAGTTGCAGTCAATTCCATGGTAACTTTTTTTTTTTTTTAATAGCTACTTCAGAGAAACAATGAAAATTATAATGAAAAATATCTTTAATTGTTTTGAGCCAGATCAGCCAGTCAACATTTGTTCAACACTTCATTGTGTACAAATTGTTGCAGCTGTCCAATCACATGGAAATAGGCACTGGGGAGATCATGCTGAGCCAAGAGACCTGGATTCCAGCCCCAGCTCTGTCACTAATTAACTGTGTGACCTTGGGTAACTCATCCTCCAAAAGCTCCTGAGCCAGCTCATCTATTTACAAAGATGAGTTATTCTTTGTCCTGCCTCCCTCACTGGGTTACTATGAGGATTGAATAAGACAAGTTTATCAAAGCACTTTGGAAAATATAATTTGCTAGGCAAATAAAATGATTAAACGGAAGTCACTGTGTATGCTTGAGGAAATTATAGACTGGTGGGGAGAAAAATCATACCTATTGCTGATTTTTTTTTTTTTTTTCATTTCAAATACAGTATATATTTCTGACAGCTTGAGCACTTAAAAGAAAGCAGAAAAAATTTATCTCCAAAACTAGTTTTCATACTGGCCCTAAACTATGCTCAGGGTCTCGCCATTTAAGCCAATAATACTACATGATGCTGGCATGAACAAAAACTTGATTCAGCTTGAATATTCTTTAAGCAGAAGGCTACATATTTTGTAAAATACATTGGCTTTTTATTAAATGTCCATTTAGTAGGTGGGACAGCTGAAGGGGTGGGTTATGTGCTGACAGAATGAGCCTAATGCATGCTCTCACCCATTCTCTGTGCAACAGATTGAATCCATCAACAGTCCTCAAAGCTATGCATGATTATTAGTGTGTTAGGATTACCTGGTCCTATGGTCCATTCCTGGTTAGTCTAGATTTGAAGCCTTGATATACGGAATTGTTTAAAAGTAGGAATTACATTTTCCCCATATTCCAGCAAGTTCCTGTAGTATACAGGGCAGATTCATGTAGGTAAGCACATGACAATGCAGGATATGACCTACAGGACAATGGGGAGAAGAGTAGGTTCTGCAGGAGCTTTAAATCCTAGTTCTAGTATTAACGTATTATGTGAAATATAGAGCAAATCATCTACATTCTCAAATCTTACCTTCTCACCTGTGTTCTATGCCTGATGATACCAAAAACAAACACACTAACAAAAACCACCACAAACCATGGCCATTGAGTCCATTCCAACTCATGGCAACACTATAGGACAGAGTAGAACTGTCCCCTGGGGTTTCCCAGGCTGTAATCTTTACAGAAGCTTACTGTCACGCTGCTTTCCACATGGAGCAGCTGGTGTGTTCAAACCACTGACATTCTGGTTAGCAGTCAAGCGATTAAAAATTGTGCCACCAGAGCTCCTTATGTATGATGATAACACCTCTTATTTATGGGGTAATCAAAAAAAATTTAGGAGAACATGTATATAAAGTGTACCTCACAGTGCTTAACACAAACTTGTATTAATAATCATGATAATAACCTGAAGTCACTCATATGTCTATCATCAGTCCTGAAGTTAATAATGGTAACATCCTGTATTGATTGTCTGCTATGGGCCAAATGCATCATTCCTAAACAGATAATATGAAACATATATCCCCCCCAAAATAAACTTGGGATCAAAAAACAGACAATTTGCATTAGATCACAGAGCTACTAAGTGAGAATGGAGATTCACAACCTGGTCCATCTGGCTCCTCCTCGTTTCACAAGGCCATTCTCCAGCCCTCTGCTATTTTCAGCTTAGCCGCTGAGACTCCAGGTCCTGTCGGTGTCTCACTTCCCCAGTGTTTAGCTCCCAGAGGCACTGAGAGCATGAAGTCTGAGAGTTCTACTCATAGTCATATACATGCCATTATCCTGCAGCATGTCTTTAAGTCTTTTTTTGCTTCTTTTCCTGCCTCCTTTATTTTATGCGTTAGGGCAACCCATTAGGTGCTCCACAGAAGAAAGATGTCGCAGTCTGATTCAGTAAAGATTTACAGCCTCAGAAATCCTATGAGGCAGGTCTACTCTGTCTTATAATGTTAATATGAGTGGGAAAAACTCAACAGCAATAGGTTTGGTTTTTGGTGTGGGCCCTAAGAACTCAAAATAATCCTGGGGGTACCAATGAAAACTAACAGTACAATGTAAATAATGTAATAAAGATACTCACAAAAGCTATGCAACACAGTTATTAGTTATCATGAAGTCAATTTCAACTCATACTGGCCCCATGTGACAAAGTCAAACTGTCCCATAGGGTTTTCTAGGCTGTAATCTTTACAGGTGCAGATCACAGAACTACTGGTTCCAACAGTCAGCTTTTTACTTAGCAGCCAAGTGCCTAAGCATGCGCCACAAGGGTTCCCATGTGATACAGAGAAGGGAGCAAAGTGTTTTGGTTTGAGGATCTGAAGGTAATATGCAGGTTGACCCGAGGGTGGAAAGTCAACTGGATCAGAATGCATGGAATGCATGCTAAGTATAAAACTAGTTAGAGGTGTCTGAGGTAATAACAAAAGATTGAGGGTGGAGCAAAAGATTACTTAAGACATCTGAACTCTAAATGGAGCTCAGTTTGGGCCAGAGGAACCCTAAGGGCTTCAAGTAGGACTCCACATACCACTGAAAAAGGGCCAGGTGGTATCTATATCTCAGAGAAAGATCATGAGCTAAAATGCATAAGCTCTGGATGCTGGTGTTGTTGTTGTTATTTGCTATCAAGTCTTATCCGACTCATAGTTACCCCTCCTTGGGTTTCCGAGGCAGTATCACTACAGAAGTAGATTGCCCCATCTTCCTTCCAAGGAGTGGCTGTTCTTCTTCAGGGGCTATAAGGAGCTCTGCTGATGTAGTGGTTTAAGCATTGGGCTGCCAACCAAAAGGTTGGCAGTTCAAACCTACTAGCTGCTCTGTGGGAGAAAGATGAGGTAGTCTGCTTCCATACAGATTCATAGCCTTGGAAACCCTATGGGGCAGTTCTACTCTGTCCTACAGGGTCGCTGTCAGTCAGAATCGCCTAAATGAGAGTGGGATTCCCGCCTCTGCCAGGGGCTATAATGCAAGCAGATCCTAGACCTCAGGAGGCCAGTGCAGAAGTTACTGAAACAGAGGGGAAAATCTTGCAGTTCAAGCAGTGACTGCAGTTCTTGGATGCTGCGGAGTTCATTCCAACTTACAGCAACCATATGTGGCAGACTAGAACCGCCTCACAGAGTTTAGAGTTTTCGTGGGGCAGTTCCTCTGTCACCTGGGGTCACCAGGAGTTGAAAATTGACTTGATGGCACCTAACAACAACCCAGGAGAGACTGGTGCAGGCAGGGTTGAGACTTCTCCAACCAACGTCAAAACCATCTATGAGAAATGGCTTGTGCTAGAGCTAGAGATCAAAGCAGAAAAATAAATTTTACCTTGGAGAATGACAAGTTATCTGAAATTCACTCAAGTTGGAAGATGTGAAGAGTCCCTGAAATTTCTGCAAAAACAAAAAATAAAAAGCAGAACAAAACAAAAACTCTGCAATTCCCCTTGTTTTCACCCTTGCCTTTTATTTAACCTCATTTGTTTTTGCCAGCAGAAAAATCCACAGAACATTTTGATGATGACTGCCTCAGGGAGAGGGGAACCAGCACTTGTTCAGCATCTCCGGTGTGACAAGAATGTGTAATGCTATATTTCATTTAATTCTCACAAATTACCCAATGATGCTTAGAGAAGTTAAATAACTTACCCAAGGTCACAAAGCTCAGGCTGACCACTATTTCCACAAGAGTTAGTACTAGGTTTAGTTGATAAACTAAGTGGTTTCAATGTCATAAGAGGTTGGAGAGGGGAAACTCTCAGTACAAGCTTCAAACGACAGGAGCTCAACAAACTTCATACCTTCCAAACCATAGATCACAACACTTTGTACTCTCTCATAACATCACTGTCACAATCACACCACTAAAAACGTTAACATTTATTTAGCATGTCTACTATGACTATTGTATTTTTTGCATATTACCTAATCCAGTAAGCAACCTTGCTAAGTATTATCATCTCCATTTTACAGATGTGGAAATTGCAGCTTAGAGAGACGGAGGCATTTACCGGAAGTCACACAGCAAGCAAGAGCTGAGGCCAGGATTAAAACCAAAGTTTCTATTCTTTAAAAGTGAGGGTAGGGTGTTGTGATTAATGAATACATTGAACAGAATTGATTTCATCTGAATTGAAGCTGTGATGTAGTACAAAGGAGAGAGGTCTTCTATAACAAGAGGACATATACAATTATAAATTGGTTTAGAAGAGTGTGTCTGTATATATGTATGTATATATGCATGTGTGTGTGTGTGTGTGTGTAATCGAATCAATTCTGACTCACGGTGACCACATCTTGCAGAGGAGAACTGCACTCCACTGAATTTTCAATGATGTGACCTAGGGCCAGATCACCAGGTCTCACCCTCCCCTCCAAGAGCCTGTGGCTGGGTCTGAACCATCAACCTTTTAGTTAGTAGCCAACTTCTTAACCATTTGTGCCACTCAGAAATAGACAGATCTGGCAAGCAGAGGTCCACAGCCCTGTATTAACATATCAGATGTGTGAGGATCTGAAATCAGCTTTGAACATCTGCTTGTATCATCAGTTTAGAGTAGTTTCTGCATGATTATGTTAAGAAATGCTGGTGATGTTCACAGATTGTCTCGCAGAAAGAATTATCATCAGGAACAAAATAAATTTACAATCCCACTCATCATGTGAATTACTGTTGAAGACGAGGAACTTAACTCATTGCTCTAAGTGTCATTCTACTACCCCTCTCAGAAATGCTACAGCAGTGCCAAATAGCTCAGAAATCTCTACATATCAAGCAGTATGTCAGGCCTCTGCACTTCTGTAAATGCCATATCCCTTGTCTGCAGTGCCCCTTTTCCCCTTGACTGCCTGGAGAATTTTTAATTATTTCTCAAACTCTACCTTCTGGTGTCACCTCCTCAAGGAAGTCTTCCCTGTTCTCCAGCTAGAACAAGGTTTCTCAATCTCAACATCACTGACATTTTGGGTTGTATTAATTCTTTGGTGGGGTTAGGGGCTGTCATGTACATTGTAGGATGCTGAAAAGCTTTACTGCCCCTACCTCTACTAGATGCCCGTAGCAATTTGATCAATATTGGCAATAAATAATGTCTCTGTTGTTGTTGTTGTTATGTGCCATCGAGTCGGACCTGACTCATAGCGACCCCTCCTTGGGTTTCCAAGGCAGTATCACTATGGAAGTAGATTGCTCAACCTTCCTTCCGAGGAGTGGCTGGTGGGTTTGAACCGCCAGCTTTCTGGTTAGCAGTCAAGTGCCTTAGGCACTATGCTACCAGATCTCCTAAATAATGTCTCTAGACTTTGTTAAATGTTACTTGAAGGCAAAAGTATCCCCAGATGAGGAACACTGGGCTGGCGTACTTTGGAGCTAGGTCTGTACTTAGGTTACAGTGGCCTTCCCTTAGACCTAAGTAGAGGAATATAGAATTTAAGTTTCTTGTCATCTCATGTTTTTCTGTTGACATAGGTGAAGGTGAAGGTTTCAAAGAATTTGCATACTGGTCCACTCTGGCAAGCCTGGAGTAAGGCCCCTTACCATATTATTTACAATCTTCTTTCACAGAAGATAATTATATCAATGAGGTAGTCAAGGGAATGATGAATTATAAAGATCAAAGTTCAAGATGTGTGAATTTTGACCCTGATCCTAGGTTTTCTTATCTGAAAAGCAGAGCTAATTTTAGTGCAAGGTTTGTGGGTAAATGGAATGTATACATCAAACTACCTAGCAAAGTAACCTTCCCCTTTTCACTAGAAAGCATGAAATAGCTTCATGTGTATGCTTTATAAAATTTTAAGTGCTAAACAGATGTAAGGTTATTTCTGATTTTGTTTTAAACCAATGACACAAACTGACTTTTCTTTTTTGAATGTAGCATCCAAACAAATTCAAAAAGCCCAGTCACCAGGATTTGAATTAGCAACGATAATCACTTACAAGCAAAGAACACTTTCCAAATTCCTCCCACACATATGATTTCTTTCAATGAGGACCTCTGCTTGGGAAGGTGTTATATGAAAGATGAGGAGACAGTCAAAGTGGAACTAAAGAGTCTCCCCATGTTGCCAGAGCTGAAAGTTGCAGTTGAGACTCCTATCCAGGTCCCGTGCTCCTTAGCAATAACAGATCTCTTCCCAGTGAACACTGAAGTAACACTTTAAATACAGAACAAAGAGCCATTCAGCCACTGTCTTTCTGAAATGTGAATTATGCTCCTATCTGCAAAACTAGGAAGAAGGTAGAGACCATTACAGCTGATTATGGCTATCCTCATTAGTTGGATATAAGCAAGCATTAGGGATTTGCAGACATAAGAAAGAGCTATTTCTTTTGTCAAAAGCAATTATAATTAATTCTCAAAATATGTATGTATACATTCAACCCAAATCAGATGAAGGAATAAACCAGGGGAAAAGATAGCCTCCTTACATAACTGCATGCAAAAACTTTTAATTAAACCCAGACATTCAAAAGTAGTTTTTGAAGGAAGGTTAATGCAATAGGATAGGGAGAGGGAACATCTCCAGAGAACTTTGCATACTGGAGTTTTCTGGGCCAACTCTTTTGTTGCTCTTGGGAGAAAGTAAAATAAATAAGTAAATAAATACAAAATGCTTTTCTCTTTTTGGATCAGGAAAGGAAGTAAGTTACTCTCCAGCCCACTGAATAGGAGAGCTGTGTCATAATGTATTTTCTAGCACTCTGACAGCTCTAACAAAGAGTAACTAACTTCTAGGCACTCAGTAATTGATCTCAGAGAGAAGCTAATATTATACTTTGGTTGAGAGCAATGATGCCCTGTTAGTATCTGGTAGACAATATAACTTTAGTAAGACACTAAAATAAAAAGAAAAATTTCAGGAAGCAAAGATGCTCAAGTGTTTCACCCAAGTACAATTATTCAGAAGTATCTCTCCTCTTTAGGGAGCTCTGGTGGCATAGTGCCTAAGGCATTTGACTGCTAACCAGAAGGCTGGCAGTTCAAACCCACCAGCTACTCTGCAAAAGAAAGATTGGGCAATCTACTTTAGTAAAGATTTACCACCTCAGAAAGCCAAAGGAGGCCACTATGAGTCAGAATCGACTCAATGGCAATAAGTTTGATTTTTTTGGGGGGGTTGGGGAAGGATCTCTCCTCTTTGCTGCATGGAAAAACCAAACCATACTGGATGGTACAGATTCTACTGGAACCTCAGACCTAAGATCAGCCTGAAGGACTCTCCATATGATCTCACCACAACCTGGGAGTGGGTGAGGGGTGGTCAAGGATGGGTGCTAAAAGAACTGATATGATTAAGAACTGAAATACAGACGAAACTACATTCTAATCTTGTGGCAAGAATATATACTCATCTGGGAGTACATACTGATCCATGACCCTGGATTTGAGTACTGATCCTGACACTGTTCACTCATTCATTGAATATGAATTGTATTTTTACTGTCCATGATGTGCCAGATACTCACTAAGGACTATGGTTACCATGAGAAGCCCATCGAGGCCCATGCAAGACTGAGCATGGTTCTCAGTCTTAGGGAGCTTACAATCTGGAAGGAAAGATGGACATTCACATCAACAATTATAAAACGTCAAGCAGGAAAATAAAAAAAATATGGATCCACAAGAGAGTACAACATCAGTAATAATAACACAAAAAA
This sequence comes from Orycteropus afer afer, assembly GCF_000298275.1. Classification (NCBI taxonomy): domain Eukaryota; kingdom Metazoa; phylum Chordata; class Mammalia; order Tubulidentata; family Orycteropodidae; genus Orycteropus; species Orycteropus afer. Next base: position 4,232,844 of record NW_006921634.1, on the reverse strand, counting down.
CATTTACTGCTGCCATTTACTGAGAGCTTACTACATGTCAGATGTGGTTCTGTACACTTAACTCATTTGATTCTCCAACCTTAATGGCATAACCTATGACTATCACCCTCATTTTAATGTGGAGGCTGTTAATTTTCCTAATTTGATGAAGTAACCTATGGTTAGCATTTTAATGTTGAGGAATTAAGGAACATAGAAAAGTTAATTAATTTGCCCAAATTTCTGCAGCTGATCAGTGGTGAAGTTGAAGTCAAACTCAGGTGAAGAATAGATTTCAGAGCCCATACTTGTACAGCCTAAGTCAGTATATAACAAAGATTCTTCATACAGGATGAGGTCAGAGAAGGCTTGCTGAAGGCCTGAGCTGAGAAATGAGTAGGAGTTAATATAGATAGAATATAAATAGAGATCAGAAGTTAATTCAAAGATGGGGTGGGCTTCCAGATGAAAGGGAACCCTAATACAGAAAAAAGGTCTCTGTGCTTGGGGATGGAGTGAGGGGAAATGGGGGAGATGGGACTAGAGTTGAGGCTACAGCAGCAGGACATGCACCTTGAAGCCAGGATAAGGACTTGTGTCTTTATCTTAAAGCAGTAGGAAGTGGCTGAAAAACCTTTAGGAAGTGGTAACATAAGACTTTTGTTTCGAGGAACTCTCTGGCTGAACTGTGGAAAATAGTGATGTGGATCAGAGGGTGTGATGAGGTTTGGGAGAACAAGTAGGAAATAATGTAATTGTCTGGGGTCCAGGTGAGTATCTCAAGAGTAGTCCTCAGACAAAGTAACATTATTATTCCCTGGGAACTTCTTATAAATGCAAAATTTTAGGCCTCATGCCTGAACCAATGTACAAGAAATTCTAAGAGTGTATTTAGTTATCTACTGCTGCTTAACAAATGCCCACAAATGTAGAGGCTCAAAACAGCACATATTTATTATCTCACAGTTTGCTTAGCTGGGTTCTCTACTTAGGTTTCATAAAGTTGTCATGAAGGTGTTAGCTGGACTGTGTTTTCATTTGAAGGTTCAACTGTGGAAGAATTCACTTTCAAGTTACTCGGGTTGTTTGCAGAATTTGTTATTGTACTTGCAGCTGCAGAACTGAGGGCCACAGCGTCTTGATGGCTTGTGTCAGGAAGTTTCCCTCAGCTCCTAGAGGTCACTTGCCGCTCTTTGCCGTGTGGGCACACTTAATATACTTACTTTATCAAGCCAGCCTGGAGAGTCTCCAAAGCAAGTCTTCTAGCAATAGAGTCTTACATATTGTATCATAATCACAGGAGTGACATCACATCACTTTTGATAACCTACAACCTGTTGGTTAGAAACAAGTCACAGGTCCCTTGCACAAGACAGGACATTTCCCAAAGGCATGAACACCAAGAGACAGGTCACCTTAAAGTGTGCCCACCACAGGGGGCAAGGAGAAGGACTGTGTCACCTTCCAGGTGACTGTGATACATGCTCAAATTTTGGAATCACAAGTCTAAACTATGGATTCAATAGACACTTAGAAGGTGAGATCAAAAGGACCGGAAGATACAATAGGGCTATGGGCCTGTGCAGTTTAGCATCATGGTTGAGAGCATGGACTTTGGAGTCATTAAGATGTAGGTTCAACCCACTCCTGTGACTTTCAGCCAAACAAAAGACAGGCATATGAGCTGAACATTTACATTAGGTAGATACACTCCTTGGAGAGATCAATCATGGGCGAATAGAAGGGCTGTGTATGCACAGAGAGACACCTCGGGGGGCAGGAGTGCATGGCAGGGAAGGACACAGGGAAGAGGTAACTATGGGAAGGAAGTGGGAAGAGAGTTGTTGCATTGTGGGAAATTGCAGTCAATGTCATGAGACAAAGTATATGTGAACTGCTGAATAGAAAACAAATTTGCTTGCAAACTTCCACCCAAACTATAATTGAAAAAAAAAAAAAAAGATGTAGGTTCAAGTTTCTGCCACCTTCTCTACTGTATGACCTTGAGTGAGTTAATTAACCTCATGGAGCTTCAACTTCCTTATTTATATCATGGTATTCCCATGTGATCTACTTCTAAGAATTTATGGCTGTTTTGAGAGTTAAAAGACAATCCATGTAAGCTATAGTTAGATGCCTGGTACGAAACATGTGCTCAGTAAAGTACACTACTGTTATGAATATCAGTGGGTTTCCGTTACTTCTATAAAATGAGATTAGACCATATAATATGTATGACTCCATGTTGTTGTTGTTGTTATGTGCCATCAAGTCACGTATGACTCCAGATTCCAAAATTCAAATATTGTAGATGAAAAATCTTGCTTTTGAGAAAGGGATAATTTTTCTCTGATACCTAAAACAGTAATAGCAACACCAAGATTGTGATCTCCAATGTTACTGGAATGAGCCACCCCAAGCTTCCTCTTGTTCACTAGAAAAGCGTCTTATGTACAGATCCCTTGGATTGCCTGGTATACCTTTTCAGGGACCCAGTTCCTATACTTTGCCTCCTTTAAGGGCTGATGAAATGAAACAGATTAAATCAAATCATACAAATACCCTCAGGGAAGATTCTAAGCTACCACTGAAAGAATCCCATTATATGGGAGCCAGTGCTCTGGGAACTGATCAGAAAACACTGATATTGTGAATTTCCTTCTCTATCTCCCTTAGTAGACTGGGGCTCTGGTAGTGTAGTGGATAAGGCATTTGGCTGCTAACCAGAAAGTCAGTGGTTCAAACTCACCAGCCACTCCACAGAAGAAAGATGAAGCAGTCTACTTCTGTACAGATTTACAGCCTTGGAACCCAGTGGGGGGTTACTATGGGTCAGAATCTAACGATGGCAGTGAGTTTGTTTGGTTGTTTCTTAGTAGACAAAAACTGCTTGGAGGCAGGGACTGTATCTTTCTGTCCTTTGTTAGGGGAAAAAGAAGTTTCTTCTGGAAAGAGTGATGATTCTTTTTACCCTATCATCCTATTCCCCTTATTCCCCAGGGTGAAGCTCTTCCCTAATATGTGGGAAAAAAAGCATTCCATAAGAGACTGACTGCTAGTTGGGATCAGACAGGCACAGGAGAGTGGGCCAAAACACTGATAGATTATAAGGGAAAAGAAATGTCAAGGCTTCTTCTAGTTCTCTGTGCCCATAAGGATAGAAATATGAATTCAGCTTTTGGGAAGAAAGCTGTCTTGTTTAGGGAAATCACCTTCATGGGCTTTTGGCTACGCTAAGGTAAAACAAAGACTTAAAGAATATAGATGAAGAGACAATAAAGAAAGTCATGAAGAAACTTCCATAGGTGACCAAATTTCTTGTAGTCACCATTTCTGGAGTTTGGGGTGCTGTTATTTGGATAGAGTACAGAGAAAGGATACAAGAATCTGGGATTCTTAGATTTCATTTGACTATGGCATGTGGCACAAAGAAAGTGCTTAATAAATGGATACTGAATAAACTAAGGAATGAATGAAATACAATCCTGCATTTTTTCCCCTGTACTTTCTAATTTGATGTCTTATTAATTGGTGAAATATGAGATGATATGTAGCCCCAAAAAAGAGCAGATTCATGTAAAAATAAAATACAACAAAATATTTCTCAGAAACAGGGCTACCAGCTTCCTAGATTGGAAAGTATAATTTAGTAAAGAAACAGGCAGAACACGTAGTTCAGAGAGTGTTAATACACAGTCAATAAAGTAACTAACCAATTCGTAGTAACAGCCCCCCAAAGGACAATTCTGGAATGTTTTATTCTGAAAGCAAATTAAAGCAAAACAATGATGAGTCTACCAAAAAAACAGCAGACTCTCCTCTATTTCACATATGAGTCCTTAGAGGAATTAATGGAAATTATCCATATCTTTCCCATCTCTCCTGCCAATGAAAGTTACAGCATAGTGTCAACCTCTTTGTTGTTCAAGTATGACACTGAATGAAATCGTGGCTCATGGTTTTACCTTTTTCTATTCCTTGAATGCAAAATATGCTCAGCATTACCTATTGTGGGGCAGAGTTCATCAAGGAAATGAGCCCTGGTGGTGCAATGGTTAAGCACTCAGCTGCGAACCAAAAGGTCAGTGATTTGAACCTATGGGGCAGGTCTACTCTTTCATGCGGGGTCTCTATGAGTCAGAACCAATTTGACAGTATACAACAACACTGATCAAAGAACAGACAGATTCACAGAGCTATGGTGAGGTGGTAATTAGGCAGTTCTTCAATCACAAGTCCTGTCATCAAATCATTACTGATAAATTTTTAAAACAGTTCAATTCAAATCTGGTGTTTCTCCTTTGTAAATGAGAACTGTCTCCATGCCTTTCGGGTCTGCTTCAGCATCCTCCTGAGAGTTCCCCTGGGGCCTGTGGTGGTTTAGTACTTAAGATTTGTAAGTATTTGTGTGTTTGTATGCCTGTGTGTGGAGCCAGTGTTTTTAGCCACATAATACATACATGACCACAGAATTAGCTGTTCAAATGCCAATTTGGTATTCAGGCCCTTTAATTTCTGTGCAATCTTTGGATTTGGTGCCCTTATTAAGATGATTAAAATAAGCGGGTCTATCTATAGGTGGGCTGATTATTTCAATTGTGTCTCAACACAGCGTCAGTCTGGCCCTTTTCTGTCTCTAGAGAAGCAAGACTTTAGACAGCATTGTTTTCTGGACTTTGCTCGGGACCCTTGGGAAACTTCAATCTGCTTTGTCTTCCAAAATGAAATCTGACAAGGAGCAGATGGGGCAGAAGGGAGACAAGCCGATTTCTTCAATCTTCAACATGTGCTGAATACCTACTATGTGCTACAGTTTACAGACTGTAAGTAATGAACAAGCATATAAATCAACACTAGGACTTCCTTCAAAGAGTTAAAAATGTCCTGCTTTCATTACATTAGTTGTTACCATAATAATAGTTCATAGAATTGTTTTAATTCCACCAAATATTAGAAGTAGCCAGTATTTCTTTAGAGGAACTCGAATATTGGCTTATGTCTATATTCTTTAACCTGTAAATCTTGTTTTCCAAAAATTGTATACCAATCTGCTGGGTTGTATATACTCACTCTCTCTCTTTCTCTCTCTCTCACACACACACACATTCTCTTCATACACACATCTCCAAAGACATGACTCAAAAATTACTTATCCAATTAACTTCTTTATGACCAAATAAATTCACTTCCCCTTCAGACAAGCTGCAGTTACAGCCTAGCAATCAGAGTGTCTGATTTCAGAATATTATTAACAGTAGTTATTAGCTGAAGACATAATGTACCTATAGGGTGAAATTTACAGTATTGTTCTTCAGAGAGGTATCAAGAGTGACTCAGTCGTTCTAATCTAACCTACATACAATAAGCTGTGGGTTTTAGGTTAAATGATTTGATGTGTTTTCTTTTTTATTATTTCTGTAGTTGATAATTTACACAAAATAAATCTGATGCATTGTTATTATCAGCTCCCATCATCCAACATTTTAAATCTTTGTTTTTCCATCTCCGAGGGACGCTTAATGAAGGTTACATTGCATTGTTCTAATGTAATTTTCATTTTGTGCCTTTCTTTGTCCTATTGCGTTTTGAGTTGCATGCTATACCAGTGTCTATCCATCCAAGTGCAAACTAGTGCACTTACCAATAATATTCAAAGGTTTATCCCTCCCTTATTAATGGTCAAACATTAATGAAAATTCTAAAAACAGGTAGAAGTTCCCTGACCCAAGAATCTACTTTATGGTAACAATTCTAGCATAAGGAAGTACATAAAGAAATGAAACAAAAGCTAAATTCACTTATAGAGTCCCTGGGTAGTACAAACAGTTAAGTCCTGCTGGTAACTAAATGGTTGGAGGCTCAATTCCACCTAAAAATGCCTTAGAAGAAAGGCCTGGAAATTTACTTCTGAAAATCAGCCATTAACAACTCCATGGAACACAGTTCTACATGACATGTGTGGGGTCACCATGTGTTGGAATCAACTCCACAGCAACTGG
>NW_006921634.1:4197205-4224806 GCF_000298275.1 Orycteropus afer afer | reverse complement strand
AAGGGCAAGGTTCAGAGTCTCTTCTGTCATCCACTTTGGTCTTCTCTTCTTTTCTTGTCTTTTTAGTGATCTCTTGCTTTCTTCATGGATAACGTTCTTGATATCTTCCCATAATTCATCTGGCTTTTAATGAATTAACCTTTGGTGTATGATGATAATAGTAACTATCATTAACTGGGGGATTAACACTAGTGGGGAACAGCATCATAGCTATAAAAAAAACTGAACTCCTTGTCATCTAGGAGTTGATTATGACTCATAGTGCCCCCCTGGTAGCACAGTACCTAAAGCATTTGACTGCTAACCAGAAGGCTGGTGGTTCAAACCCACCACCACTCCTGGGAAGGAATGTTGGGCAATCTACTTCTGTAGTGACACTGCCCTGGAAACCCAACCCAAGGAAGGGTCGCTATGAGTCGGGTCTGACTCAATGGCACATAACAACAACAACAACAGTGACCCCCATTGGATTTTAGAGGGTGTAAATCTTTACAAAGTAGTTTGCCCCACTTTCCTTCCACAGAGTCACTGGTGAGTTTGATACACTGACCTTCTGGTTAGCAGCCAAATGCCTTATCCACTACACCACCAGAGCTCCTTTGTATCAAAGCTATAGTCAATCTTAATTGAAGTTCTATATCTGGGCAAGTCAGTTAATGACCCTGAGAATAAGCTTCCTTATCTGTAAGCATTTAGTAAATCAATGTAATACAAAAGCATTTATTGAGTGCTTTCTCTGTGCCAAATACTATATAAGGATCTAGATTTTCTGTCATTTTCAACCATACTATAAGCCTGATGAGAAGGTTAGCTGTATTTTCCACACTTGTCATCGTACCTTTTGAGATGCAATGTGCTTGGCATAGAAGAAGTGGTTAATATACTTTTATGGAAAGAAGGAAGATGAGAAAGATAGATGGAAATAAAACAAAAGATAAAAGATAAACGTGATGGAATTCCTGACCGCACAGATCTCACAGTCTAACATACAGAGAGCCACATAAAGACATGTTATAAAAGTTTTGTTTAAAATAACAAAATAAAGTACAAAATACAAAAGTAAGTGTTTGAAGGGGAGAAATGGGGAAAATAATTAGAGTTGGGTAATGATGAATGTATAGAGAATTTCCAGACAAATGTACTTGTCCTACATGATGCCCAGAGTCCATGCAAACATGATATTATCTGTATACTCTCGTTCACTTAGCTTGTCTACACATCAGCACTGGATGGTGGTTGTGTCTGCATTATGTTGTTGTTGTTGTTATTTGCCATCGAGTCGGCCCCGACTCATAGCGACCCCTCCTTGGGTTTCCAAGGCAGTGTCTGCATTGTAAGTGTTACTAAATGACAATGTCAACATCTCTTAGCTTATTTATTTTGCTGCTCTCAGTACTTGGTTGTATCAGTGTAACTCAAAACACCAAAGAACATCTTTCCATATTGTACATGTTGTGTATTTTCTTTCTTCCCATCCTCCCCTGATTTATGAACATAGCTGTTCTTTGTGACTGCTTCTGAGACTGCTGGTCAGCTGGATTCTGCTGGCTGACAGAGCAAAGGCATCATAAATCCAGGAGACCAAGAGGGAACTTTCCCTCTCTCAGACTTAGGTAAACTGTACCTTCTGCCAGAAATGCAATCTCACCAATGGAGGCCAATGTGGAGTCATAGAAGGGCCTAGGCTCCACAGAATGAGAGACTGACTGCTCAGGCTTGTCTCCAGATATAGGAGGAAACAAGAGCTCCTGGACTTTCTACACCGGCTGCCAGAGAGCAGAACTGTGAGGAATCTGCAGCAGAAACTCAAGCTGAAACAACAGAATGTATTTGGATAGAGCCCTTCTAATGCTGATGCAAGCTAGATGATGGGTGGCCTGAAGGTCAGTGATGGGCCACGGAATCAGAGCCTTGAGTATGAGTCAAGATTCTGCTTCTTACTGTTAGGTGACTCCCAAAAGTCATTTTATATCTTTAATATTTAGTATATAATGGGGAGAGATAAGAGAACCTACGCAATGTGGTTGCAAGCTTTCAAAGAGAATACTACAAATGGTTAGCAGAAGACCTGGAACATAAAAAGGATCCAAGAGTCACCAACCACTACAACCAATTGGCATTGAGTTGACGCTGACTCACGGTGACTCCATGTATATCACAGTACTACTGTGCTCCCTAAGGTTCTCAATGGATGATTCTTCAGAAGTAGGTGGCTGGGCCCTTCTTCTGAGGTACCACTAGGTAGATTTGAATCTTCAACATCTTGGTTAGCAACAGAGTACATTAACCATTTGCACCACCCAGGGACTCATACCAACCATTGCTGCTATTATTATTAGACCTACGGGAGCTCTGGTAGCACAGTGGCTAAGGCACTTGACTGCTAACCAGAAGGCTGGAGGTTCAAACCCACCAGTCACTCCTCGGAAGGAAGATGGGGCAATCTACTTCCGTAGTGCTATCTCCTCGGAAACCCAAGGAGGGGTTGCTATGAGTTGGGTCCGATTTGACAGCACATAACAACAACAACTATCTACTGGAAGAATTTTAATTTCTAGAAATCCCTCATAACTAGAAAAGACTGTTCATCATAGTCATTTTGAAAATGTTGAAAAAATGAAAGCTGCAAATTTCACCAACACACTCAAAGTGTATGGTACAGTATATCTTTACTATATTAAAAAGAAGGATCTATCTAGGTGTGCTAACATGGCAGATGGCGCAATATAACTAAGTATAAAATTAAGTATAACTAAGTAAAAAAAAAAAAAAAAAGACCAGTTCCCATAAATGCATACATAAATAAAATTTATTTTTAAGGATCTGAACAAAATAGTATCAAGTTAGTAAAAGCTGTTATTTCTATGTTATTTCTATTCTATTAGAGAAAAATTTAATTTTCTAAAGTATGCTGCATGTGTATGTGATAGTTAAGGTTATGTGTCAACTGGTTGGCCCAGTTTTGAGTTGCTTGTCAGCTGAATGTAGTTATTCTCCATGAATAAATTACATGGTGGAGTCTACTGTGAGCCGCTGAGCACCTACCTTAGGGATGTGGTCTGCTTCCAGTATATAGGAAGAAGCGTTGAGAAAGGTCTCTGAGCTTTTGGGCATGCATGGACCCTGCATATAGCTGAATCTTCACTCAGCAGTTTGTCATGTTGCCTGCTGATATTGAGACTGCTTCTGGGCTTAAACCAGTGGCCTGCCATGTTGCTTAGTAATCTTGCTGCTGTGCCATTTCTCTTGTCGATCTTGGGTTTGTCAGCTTCAGCAGCCAGCAGCTGTCTGAGTTAAGAGAAGCCTCCAGTTTCAGTAAGCCTAGAGCAAGAGCCAGAGCTGAAGCCCAAGGTCAAGGGACCTTCACTCAGGCCCTAGAAGAGGCACTTTGAACTTGGATGTCTAGCCTCCTAAACTGTGAGAGAGTAAATCCCTGTTTGTTAAAGCCATTAAATTGTGGCATGTCTGTTACAGTAGCACTAGAGAACCAAAACAGTGTGTTTAGCAAAAATGTATCCATTTTACAGCTAATGTCTTTTTTAAGCAGCAGACCTTTTTCTTAATACTCTTATTCTAGATAGTTTGTTTACTACCATGGTAACCCACTGGCCACAAAACTCAGTTATCATGTATTTTTCTGCTTCCTACCCACCAGCCACTCCTCAGAAGGAAGGTTGGGCAATCTACTTCCGTAGTGATACTGCCTCGGCAACCCAAGGAGGGATCGCTATGAGTGGGGTCCTATGGCACATAACAACAACAGTCAGCAAAAGCCTCCCCAGCTCTGAAATCTCACAAAGGAGAGAAATCAAAAAGAACTAGAGTGAGCCCTGATGGTGTGGTGTTTGTGTTCACCTGGAAACCAAAAGTTCTGTGGCTTGAACCTAGCAGTTGCTATGCAGGATAAAGATGCAGCAGTCTACTTCTATAACGATTTATAGTGTTAAAGACCCTATGGGTCGTTATGAGTCAGAATTCGACTGCACAGCAATCGATTTAGAATTGAAAACACACTTATAATTTAGATGCTAACTTTTAATTCACTTTGTTAGTCAATTTTCTTTTTAAAATCCTGAGAAATTATTTGAAAAACTGTGGTATCACTCTATAGCTTTCCTGAGTAATAAAAGTGAACAAATCTAAACACAACTTCAATTAGAAAACTCTTCAAAAATTTTCTTAACAAAATAAATTGTATTAATGCATAAATGCACTAAAAAAGACACTGTGCTACTCCCTTGAATTTATAATTTTCCTATAACAATAGTTTATGCTCTGAATTTTCTTTTTCTTTTTTCAAGGCTTTAATTTCTCAAACAATAATGTAAAGCTAGAAACATTACTAAGATACTAAAATACAATATGAACAGGTATTCTTCCAAATATAATTTTCAACTTATACATAATTTAAGGAGATCTGATGGTGCAGTAATTAAGACATTTGACTGCTAACCAAAAGGTCGGTGACTGGAACCCACTAGCCACTCTGTGGAAGACAGATAAGACAGTCTGCTTCCGTAAAGATTTACAGTCTTAGAAACCTGACAGTGGTTGCTATGAGTCAGAATTGACTTGATGGCAGTGATTTTGGTTTGAGTTTCTTTTATATGTACTTTAAATAGTATCATTATCCAAGTACTTCTATAGGAATGGAAATAGCGTGATCCCAATTTAACTGACTAAAATGACTCAGCCTTTTCCTTGAAATGTGTATCTCACGTATGAGATACCTACTCAAGAGATAATGAAATGAGGAAAAGATGACACTGACAATCTAATTCTTCTTTCCAGATACCAGTTCATTTTTTCATAAATAAAACAAACCATTGTTGTCAAGTCAATTCCAACTCATGTCAACCTCATGTATGTCAGACTACAACTGTGCACACTGGCCTTCTTTCAATAGATGACTCCATGATCCTTCATGCAGAGCCACGGAAGATAAGTCATTTATTTTATATGCTTTCAAAGCACTAGAACTTCTTCTTTGAGGCACTTTATCCAACTCAAGTGGATTTCAATGGTCAATTTTTCTTCCTAGGTACCTCTAGGTGGACTTGAACTTCCAATCTTTATATTAACAGCCAGTGTTTAACTGTTCCTACCACCCAGGGACTCCATCATAAGTGAAGCACATTCCTCCTTGTCTTTTCAAGTTGGAAACTCACAAGTTTACAATAAAATGTTGGCACTTTTCCAGTGGTACTAAAGGGCTTGATATAGTAGCAATTTAACAGTTTCCTTTAGCCAAAGATTCATCCATACAACAAGCATTTGCCAGTCACCCCTCTAAGTAACTTCTTTACTGTCTTATCCATGATTCACTCCATTTGATTTATTTATTTACTTTTGGTTATGCAGCATTCAGTGAAAATATTTTATTAAAGTCAAAATCAGCAACTGAATGATTCCCCTTGTGCTTATAACTAAGTGTTTGCATTTACTTACATTCACAATAAAATGCCCATTGCTTCCATTTACATGACCCGGAAGCCTCTGTGATTTTCTAGGAAAATCCTCATGCATTATATAAAGCTCCTGAAAGGGAACATATGGAGGATCAGATGCCTTTTGCTAGTAATCTTAGAAACAACTGGAAAACATGTTCCACGTAAACCCACCAGGGAAGCAGAACACAAAGTCAATTTTTCTGTCCATGGTCTTTCACACCATGCATCTCATTCCAAAAAAACCCATCAGTACAAAATCCAATGCAAATGTTCTCCTTCATTCTAGGGCAAAACTCTCATACTGGTTTGTTCTATCATTCTAGGTACATAGAAGCAGCTGGTTATAAAATATATCATCAAGTCTTTGAATTCACTCCATTTCAATTTTCCTTCTCTGGCACATAGCAAATACTCATAAATACGTGTCAAAACAACTAAGTGAATAAAGGAATGTGTGGAAAGCGTTCTACAACTTGGGGGTCTACCATTTTTTTGGCACTTAATCTTGAGCAAGTCACTGAACATATTAGCCACATTTCAGTCATGTATAAAACCTGTCAACTGGAAATTGTAATACCTTTTCTATTTAGATCAGAAAGTTGTTCAGAGTATAAAATTCTTAATCTATGTGAATATCCCAAATCCTTCAAAAGACCTAAAATGTCTTGCATTTTCTGGCCCCAGACTACCCATCACACTTTAGATCAAACTCCCTCTTCGTTATACTGCAGGCACACTGGCCTTCTTTCAATAGATGACTCCATGATCCTTCATGCAGAGCCATGGAAGATAAGTCATTCATTTTATATGCTTTCAAAGCACTAGAACTTCTTCTTTGAGGCACTTTATCCAACTCAAGTGGAAACTGTTTGTTTGATGTATGTCTCCCAAATGCCTGGAATACAGTAAGCACTCCATAAATGTATGTGGGTGTAATAAATGGATAAAATGTGATGACAACTGTAAAGCATACTTAGAAGTTAGAAGCACTACACATGAATTTTTTTTCTAGTTGTTGAGTTAATTTCGACTCATGGCAACCCCAAGTGTGTCAGAGCAGCACTGTGCTCCATAAGGTCTTAAATGGCTTATTTTTTAGAAGTAGATCATGAGCTTTTCTGACGTAGCTCTGGAAGAATTCAAACCTCCAACCTTTCACATTGCAGCCAAGCTCATCAACCTTTGCACCATTCAGGGATTCTACACATGAATAAAGAGGCAAAATTATTTTGACTTCTGCCTCTGATTGCCAATAGGATGGGAAGGCACTCAACTTGTCTCCTCCTTTACCCTGCCTTCCCCTCTCCAAGCTTCAAAATTGTGGTAGTTTTCTGCCTTACAGAGCTGGAAGACTAGATCTAAGCAACTGGTTCATAAAACTTAGGCCTTTGTACCCTCTCCCAGCCCAAGAGCAAAAGGAAAGGTTTCAGCACTAATGTTGCTGTGTGCTACTGAGTCATTTCTGACTGATAGTGACTCCATGTGACAGAGCAGAGCAGTCACACAGGGTTTTCTGGGCTACTATCTTTTTTTCTTTTTCTTTTTATTTCCCCAGGTAATATAATTTCTAGTATCATAAATATGTTTTATGTTTGTTTGTTTAAATCTTTATTGTGATTTTGATGAAAGTTTACAGAGCAAATTCATTAGCCACACAGCAGTTCATATACATTTTATCTCATGATATTGACTGCAATTTCCAGTTTCCTCAAAAGCTCTCTTCTCACTTCCTCCCCACAGTTACCTCTTCCCTGTGTCATTTCCCCCCCCCATGTACTCGTGCCCCTCAAGCTGTCCCCCTGTGCATACACTGCCCACTGCCCTTCTATTCTCCCATGATTGATCTCTCCAAGGAGTGTATCTACCTAACATAAATGTTCAGTTCATATGACTGTCTTTTGTTTGGCTGGAAGCCACAGGAGTGGGTTCAATTCCAGACCTGAAGAACAGCTAGGGGCCATAGTCTCAGGGATTTCACCAAGCTCTAACAGACCAGCAAACCTGGTCTTTTTTTTTTTTTTTATGATTTTGAGTTTTGTTGCACATTGTTCTCCCACTCTATTTAGGATCTCCTACATAGATCCCCCTCTGAATGGTAGCCAGGCACCATCTAGTTCTTCTGGTGTCATAGTCATATAGGTTGAGGATCACATGATGTATCAGTCCCTTGGACTAATTGTTCCCATGTGTCTTTGGTTTTCTTCATTCTTCTTTCCTCTGGATGATGCATCATTGCATCTAGATGGCTGCTTGCAAGCTTTTAAAATCCCAGTGGCTACTCACCAAAGTAGGATGTGGAACAATGTTTTTGTGTAGTATGTTATGCCAATTGAGCTTGATGTCCCCTGGGAACATTGTCCCAAGCCCACAGGTCCAACTACTCACTCCCTCCGAGTAGCTGGCTATGGCCAAGAAGTCACAACAATCTTGTCCCTTGTCAGATCTACTATTCTCCTGGAAATTCTTACAGAACATACAAATATGCTTATAGAAACATCGTTTGCCAACCCTATACATGGTCTTGGGCACATTCCCCCCTGCCTAGACATACCTGATCATTCATCCTGTCTACCCATCTATTCACCCATATATCCATGTTTTCCTCAGTGACAACACTGTACTATATATACAAAAGGGTTCATCTTTGTTTTCTGTATCTCCCATGTGCCTCTCTCTGTCTTCCTCTTCCTTAATGCCACTGTGTTGATCACTCACATTTGGAGCATTGCCTTTCCTTCACCCAAATCAATACTTGTCTCTACCCACCTAGCAGTGTTCCCTCCTCTCCCCTCCCACCCCTGGTAACCAACAAAGAATGTTTCCTTCCATATATAAACCTTCCTTGAATTTTCATAATAGTGGACTAACACAATATTTATCCTTCTATGATTGTCTTTTTGCTGTTGAGGTGTTACAGTTTTCTATAAATTTTACAGATAAGACCCTTGTCAGATATTTTTTTCTAATCTGTAGGTTCTCTTTTTACTCTTTTGGAGAAGTCTTTGGAAGCACATACAAATTTAATTTTTAGAAGGTCCCATTCATCCAGTTTATCTTCTGCTGTTTGTGCATTTTGGGTTATGCTTGATAGTCGATTTATGCCATATATTAGGGCCCCTAGTATTTCCTTGAGGAACTTTATAGTTTTAGGTTTCACATTTAAGTCTTTGATCCATCTGAAGTTAGTGTTTGTGTATGGTGTGAGGTACAGATCTTGCTTCATTTTTCTGCAAAAGGATATCCAGTTTTGCCAGCACCATTTGTTAAGCAGACAATCTCTTCCCCATTTAATGGATTTCAACTGGGCTATAATCTTTATAGAAGCCAATTGCCAGGTCTTTCTCTCACTGGGTGGGTTCTAACTGCCAACCCACTGGTAAGAATCTGAGCACTTAACCACTGTACCACCAGGGCTCCATTTCAGCATTAATGGATATGAGTATTCTTTTGTAAAGGAAAGGGAATTTGGCACAGTCAGAATACTCTGAGACACCAATTTTCTCAAGTGTTATAAGTAACATTATCATGAAAATTTTCCAATATTTAGAACACTATGAGGGAGAGATACACAAATTAAACAATCTCAACAGTGAGAGGGGCTGTGGAGTCATCTGGCCTAATCTTTTTATTAATAGCATAAAGAAACAGAGGCCTAGAAAGTGACTTGCCCACCAGTTTCCTGCCTTCTGTATACACACGCCAGCATCCTTTCTTTTGTAGCGTGTGGGCATGTGTGTGTATGCGTGTGACATAATATTGAAATATTGAAGGTGGTGGTTACACTAATGTTACTCTGTTTTCATACTGATGCATAAGAAAATAAACAGAAGCAAACCAACATCATTATTTCAACCTCAACTAGTGGGAATTAAAAAGATATTCTTACAAATGTTTACAGGGTTGTGTTTTTCTCTTTTGTTTTTTGGGTTTTCTTGGGGCACCAAAGTGAGCATAACTGTGCATCACTGTTATGTGTATAATGTGTTTATGTTTGTGCAGGGTATAAATAAAACAGTAAATTATTTTTTAAATAACTGTTTTCAACTATGCCCTATACAATCACCATTTCCTGACCCTTAATGACTTGTTTGGATAAATTGTAGTGACTTTAAATTATTAAACTTGAGTCACTCCTGTTATGGCTACTTTATTTTATCTCATGTAATACAATACTTCCATGAGTTACATACTATTATTGATCTTATTTTTCAGTGGAAAAAATCTGAGGGTCCAAGTAGTAAGGAGACACTTCTACAGACCCTTAGCTAGTATACAGAAGAAATCCAAATTTACATGCTGCCTCCTAAACAAGGAGGTTGGAATCATCTTTTAAATAATAATATGTAGCCACTAGGGCCAACTGAATAAGCCCTGGTGGTACCATGGTTAAGCACTTGGCTGCTATGTATAAGGTTGTCATTGGAACACACTCTGAGACTCTGTGGGAGACAAGACCTGGAGATTTGCTCCCATAAAGATTACACCCTAGGAAACTCTACAAGGCAGTTCTACTCTCCCACATGGAATGACTATATAAGTTGGAATTGATTCAACAGCACCTAACAACAACAACAACAGCACCAACTGAGCAGGACGACAGTGATGGCAGCTCTTGAAGAGATGGACATGAAGCATCATGCTGAAGCAAAGCTACAGAAGGTAGCAACTAACTGCATAATAAAGCCAGAGAAGTGAAAAATAAAAAAGACTCCAAAGTGTCAAGTCTGGGTGACCAGGGAAATGCTGTTGTGATCTGTAGAAATTTTAGTGAAGAGTAAACTAGCTTGAGGGGGAGTCAAGGTGATGAATTCAATTATCAGCTGAAGACATTTTCTTTAAAGGAAGTACCCTAAATACCAAAACTAGTGTTTTCAGACCTTAGGAAATATTTTGGTTTTGAGTGTTTGCTTGGCTTCACATAGCCAGTATTTAACCTATTGTTAGCTACATTAAATAATTTCTCTATGCTGTAATTTTCCCTAAGGACACTTCAGGAAAGAATTGTGCCTTGCTAGTTTACTCAAAGGTATACAAGGTCTTCTGGCTTCTACGAAGGCCGTTATCAGGGGCAGTATTACTGGCTTCTAATAAGCCACATGGTCCCACAGATCCACGCCATGCTGCCATCTTGATGGACCTCCCACAGCATGTTTTTGTAAGCTAAGCAAGGTCAAGGCTGATTATGACTTGCATAGCCTGAGCTGTCTAGCTGATCTCGTGTTCTAATACATATAGAGAGAAATGCACTGAACCTTGAACAATTTCAACCTGTACATTTACTGGGCATCTGTTCCAGGGTTAGGCACAAGCTGTGTTAGGTGTAAGAGCTACCAAATGAATAATGCATTCTCTGCCTTTGAGACACACACATCCAAGTCTGAACATAGACAATACAATAAATAGTATATCAACAGACATTAAGTGCTAGAGAAGAGGTAGGTGTAAGGGACGAATGAGCAGCTGATTCTAGTGAGATAATAAATAAGGCGGGGGGGGGACAAAAAACAAAGAAACAAACAAACAATACATCACTTAGTGTAAAGACACATCTATAAGAATAAAAGGATAGCTACAAAAGGCTATCCTTACCAAAGGGCAGGTACAAGAATTACCCAGAGAAGAGAAGAAAGGCACACTCAATTTTTGGGTTTAGATTAAATATTTCATTTTGTACCTATTTATTCAATTTCCTAAACTAGATTTCAGACAGTATGTATATTTAGAATGCTCTGTTTGTCACTTACATAAAGCATGATGCCATGGACAAAAACACACCAGAAACCCCAAAATAGGGAAACGTACATTGTCATCTGTTTTACAGAACAAGTAATCTCACGTTACCATAGAAATCCCCTTTCTTCTCTGTGGGAAAGCATTTTAAATAAAGCTGTCAGACAGTCTCAATTAAAAATAATAAACGAAAGGCTAATTATGGTCCCTTTGGATTCACTAATAAAGTTCATCAATGAACTTTCCATCAGGTATTTAGGAACAAAAAGGAAGCATATGGAGAAATTGTCAGCACAATTAAAGCATCATTTACCTTTCACATTACCACCTTTGGCTCCAAGCAGTTTTAACAGAATTAAATAAGCTGGTGACATAAAACAAGGCCCTGCATTGTGGTCAAAGTGACAGAAGAAATAAACAGAGTCATAGCAGAATAGTCGATTTGGGTAAACTCCTGTAAGTTTCCAGCATAAATTTAGTTAGTTTTTAGCTCCTTCTACACAAATTTCTTCAAAGTGATCTTTCTACTACTGCAGATACAATACCCAGCTCATTTCAGTAAATGTGAGTTTCCCTTCTCCGTCGCTGTTTTATTTTCCACCTCTTCTGGTATCTTAGTTTATAAGTATATGAAGGTAGAGATTGGCTCTTCATTCTTACAGAGATCATCACTGAACCACGGTCCAAATGACTGTGTTTTAATGCAGTAAATGCATTAAAATGTTTTCATTCCACTCCCAGTGCACAGCTGAAATAACTGCTCTCCACTTTCTGCAGTACCCTATGTTATCGCCTTGTTTTGTGTGCTCTGCATATGTGAAGTGTGTGTTGTATGTAATGCTGTGCAGAGAAGTCTAATAAAATTCCAACACTCTTTCTGCCTCTACAATAAGGAATAGTAGCCTATGGAAGACAGAAGCAAGCTTGATTTCACTATAATTTTGCTTATAACTCAAATTCACATAGATGAGGTAGTTTATACGAGTGGTTTTGAAACTGGGTTACATAAATGATAGATATTATCATCAGTCTGACATTTCCATCTGGTCAATTGCTTCCAGCTGACCTGGTCAGGTAGATTCAACAAAAAAAATGGTGATCTATCCAAAGCCAGAATGAGTTAAAGGTTGCCCTCTTGATTCGTATCTTCCAAGTCATATTCTCAGTATTTTGCAGATACCTTTTTACTATCCACTAACCCAGCCCTGGAACTCTCTCATCACAGATACATACACATAGACCCACACGTTCACACACATGTGCACATACACATACACTGCTGGCCAGCCCAGTACCTCCATCAGACATGTGAACCTTGAAAAGGAGTTGATCTGTCTCATTTTTGTCGTCATAAATCACTTAACCTTCCTCCTTTGCTCTACATTAACCTGTGGTCCTTTATTTCTTCATTTTCACTTGATTTTACGATCTGCTCTCTCAATAAAGCCTTTTTATGAGAAATGAAGTGACTCCCTAAAAATAAATTCTAATTTATATTTGACTACAGTTATTCTAGTCTATAACTTCCAATTTAAAATATCATGTTGTAAATGCATACACATAAATAAGTGAACAAAATGATAATCAAAATTCTTCTTCTAAGAATTCGGAATTTTGTATATATATTATATATTCTATATATATATTTAGGAGCTCTGGTAGCATAGTGACTAAAGCACTTGACTGCTAACCAGAAGGCTGGTGGTTCAAACCCACCAGCCACTCCTCGAAAGGAAGGTTGGGCAATCCTACTTCCGTAGTGATACTGCCTCGGAAACCCAAGGAGGGGTCGCTATGAGTCGGGGCCAACTCGATGGCACATAACAACAACAACAACATATATATATTTAATTATATATATATATAATTAATATATAATTATATATTTTCTTTTCTGCTAGGGTTTTTGTTTGTTTCTATCTTTTTTTCACTTTTCTCTTGTCAATAAGTAACTGCAGAAGAACTAACAATGAATGTTAGTATTTTGTCATGTTTGGAACTGAGACACCACACCTATAAAAGGGAGCATTTCAAGGCTTTGTCTCTGAGGGGGGCATATAACCAGCTTTTCACACATTTATGTAGGTTCTTTCTGGACTACTTTACCTTCCTCCTGAACCTGGGCTCTCTCCAATTAATTATAGTCCAGGGCAGCATCTTAGGGTATGTCTGTGTCTACTGTGCATCAGTGGCCTAAAGACAAAATAATAGACAGCCAGGACAGACACAGAGAACTGCTGGCTTGTGGAATTATCTCCTAGGAGATGAGAAAAGTAATTTTTAGGTCCTAAAAACAGAAGGTAAAGAAAGGTACAGAGACTCCAAGAATATCCAAGGAGCTAGAGGAGAAACATAATCCTCACTTCCAAGGTCTTTACCATGAAGATGGCAAGACATACATATACAAAAATAGCCTTTAGTCAAGATTCCTGATGATTAAGACTTAAAACAGCAATCCATAGTAAGTAGGGGTATAACTCACTGCTGTCGACTCATAGAGACCCCTCCTTGGGTTTCCAAGGCAGTATCATCACTTCCAAGGAGTGGCTGGTGGGTTTGAACCATAGGCAGCTGGGAAAGGCTATATTCCCATGAGGGCCTCCACATGTAGGTCTACATGATGACAATGGTCTTACATTTTTCTAAACAGAGCAGGCAATGGTCAGCATCAGTGAGGGACAAAACATTATAAGGACAGCAAAGCAAATGTTTAAGCACCTTCAGTATTTTTCCTACTCTCCAGCCTCTCAATTCTTTTATTACAAGCTTATGAGTAATCTGATGATGTCAGCCTTTACCTATGTTGTTTCTAGTTGCTGTCAAGTAGATTCCGATTCATAGTGATCCCACATGTGCAGAGCAGACCTTCTCCATGCATAGGGCTTTCAAAGCTATGACCTTTTGGAAGCAGATCACCAGGCCTGTCTTCTGGGTGGATCAAACTGCCAACTTTTGGCTGATAGTTGAGTGCTTAACTGTTTGTAGCACTCCAGGGTCTCCTTCACCCTGGATACCACATAAATCAAAAGCAACACTCTTCCGTTTACATCTTTAGTACATAACTCCTACTCAACCTTCAGGTTTTAGCTTTGATATCTGATTTCTGTCTCAGAATGCCTTCCCTAGGCCCCTAGATTACAGCAGTTGGTCCCTGTTCTAGGTTCCCAGCACCCACTTTCTCATTGAGACACTCATCACTCTCCTTTGATCATTTGCTCCTTTCTCCTATTATACTACACTCTAAGCACTTCACAGGCAGGAATAACATCTATCTTATTTGTATTAATTTCCTAGGGTTGCCATAACCAACTACTATCAGCTTGGTGGTTTAAACCCACAGAAATTTATTCTCCCACAGTTCTGGAGGTCAGAAGACTAGATTATACATGTCAGCAGGACCATGCTGCATCTAAGGCTCTAGGGAAAAATCCTTCCTTGTCTCTTCCTAGCTTTTGGTGGCACTTCACAATCCTTTACATTTCTTAGTTTGTAACTGCATCATTACAATATATGTCACTTGCTTTCCATGGTTTTCTTTCCCATGTGTCTTCCCATGGCCTTATAAGGACACCAGTCATTAGATTTAGGGTCCACTGTAATGCAATATGATCTCATCTTAACTAATTATATCTGCAAAGACTCTATTTCTAAATAAGGTCACATTCTCAGGTTCCAGGTGGACATGAATTTTGAGGGAACACTATTCAACCCAGAGCCCAAGTGGCATGACAGTTAAGTATGTGACTGCTAACTGAAACGTTAGCATTTCTTACCCACCCAGTGGCTCCACAGGTCAAAGACCTGGTGATCTGCTCCTATAAGATTACAGTCTAGAGGGTAATTCTACACTGTCATATGGAGTCACTATGAATTGAAAGTTGACTCAAGGTCAACACACCAAGAACAATACTCAACCCATGACATCACTCACCCTTGTATTCCCAGCACAATGAACACAATGAACAAATATATGAATTTTGAACATTTGGGGTAGAGTCTGTGTCCACTCCACTAAACCTAACCCCAGAATTAGTTTGGCTATAGAAGCTCTGGTAGCATAGTGGCTAAGGCACTTGACTGCTAACCAGAAGGCTGGCAGTTCAAATCTACCAGCCACTTCTCGAAAGGAAGATGGGGCAATCTACTTCCATAGTGATACTGCCTCAGAAACCCAAGGAGGGTCGCTATGAGTGGGGTCCAATTCGATGGCACATAACAACAACAACAACAACAATGGCAATAGAGGGCACTGGTGGGTAGGTGGTAGAATTCTCACCTTCCATGCAGGAGACTCAAATTTCTATTTCCCAGCTAATATGTGTCATACACAGCCAAAAGTTTTCTGTCAGAGACAGCCCAACACCTTGAAAGAGAGAAGCACTGGGTCTGCCGACTCAGGACCATGTTCTCAGGGGACACCGAGCTCAATTGGCACAACATAGTACATAAAAATCTTGTAAACAACCTACTTTGGTGAGTAGCAACTGGGGTCTTAAAAGCATTTGAGCAGCCATCTAAGATGCAACTATTGGTCTCCTCTTACATGAAGCAAAGACATGTGAAGAAAACCAAAGGCATCTGGATATAAGTAGTCCAAGTGTATGATGGACCTGAAATCAGAAGAACTAGATGGTGTCCAGGTACCAATGCCAACCACTCAGAAAGGGATCAAAACTGAAGATCCTGGGTAGAGTGGGAGGAAAAATGTGGAATAAAATTCAAAAACACAAAAATGACCAGAATTACTTGTTGGATAGAATCTAGTGGAATACCTAAGACTATGGCCCTGGGTTACCTTTCGGGCCTAGAAATGGACTCACTCCCATGGATTCACTCCCAAGCTAACAGTAGAAAGACCTACATGCAGAACACCCACTCCAGGGTGATGCATTCATCTACTCTAGGAAGATACAACCCCCTTAAAGCAATCGGCCATGGTGCTGGTGCTCCAGAAGGGCAGCATTCACATAGAGGGAAAGCTGGACAGGCAGAAGTGCATAGTAAAGAAGGGCACAGGGAGGGGTTAGTCACAGGACGGAAGGGAAGGAGAGTTTGTTATGGTCGGGGATGATAATCAGGGCATGAAATCAAATGTACACAAACAGCTGAATGTAAAACAAATTTTGCTCTGTAAATTTGCACCCAAAGCACAATAAAATTAAAAAAAAAAAAAAAAAAAACCTGTCTGGCAGGAGATGTTTGCATGTTGCTATGATGTTGCTAGGAGCTCTGGTAGCATAATGCCTAAGGCACTTGACTGCTAACCAGAAGGCTGGCGGTTCAAACCTACCAGCCACTCCTCATAAGGAAGGTTGGGCAAATCTACTTCCGTACTGATACTGCCTCGGAAACCCAAGGAGGGGTCGCTATGAGTTGGGGCCGACTCGACGGCAAATAACAACAACAACAAACAATGATGTTGCTATGAAGCTTCTATGACTAAGACCAGGAAGAAAGTCCTGATCTATTTAAAAAAAAAAATGATCCAATGAAAACCCTATGGATCACAAGGGTCTGATTGCAATTGATCACGGGGACGGTGCAGGATTGGGCAAAGTTTGTGATTTCCAGTTTTAGTCACATGCTGGCAGAAGTGCCTGACAAAGGCTGCAAGTGACAGCAGGTCAAGAAAATCATATAGATGCCTGAGGAGAACACTCCTGTAATAGTCTTTCTACTCAGTACACCAATGAAGAACCCAAAATCTTCTAGAGTAGGACCACAAAAATGCTATGTATATATTTTTTAAGTATGTAAAAAACAAACATTCTGAATTTCTGTGCCAATCCCTACGTTCACAGTGTTTACTCTGTGAGAGAGTTTGTCAGCCAACTCTTCTTATTTCCTATGTATGATGCATAAAATACTTGAATACTGTGACTTCAGGTATAGAAAATAGTGTTTAATTCAAGTGAAAAACAGGTAAAGTTAGTAAACATCTCACAAATACTTGGAGAGATTTATAACATTTCCTCACAGGAATAAGTCTGAAAACTCAATCTATTCCTGTCTGTATTGGTGCCTATAATAAGGGAATCAACATAGGCTTACTAAATTGGCAGGTGAAGTTAAATTAGGTGATGTTCCAAATACTGGATGAAACTTCAAAATGATTACAATCATCCTTAAAGGAACAAGATAAAAACAAAAAGACGGAATGAGTGAAAATATAATAAGATTGCAGCTGATTTATTTGCACGCTCTCTTTCACACACACACACATTTTCATGCTCTTTCCTCTCATATTTTTCTCATGCACACACACACATGCACTAATATACAATTTATTATTAAATCCAATTAAGTTAACCAACATTTACTGAGTAACTGATAATTCACTGCCGTCAAGTCGGATCCGACTCATAGCGACCCTTCCTTGGGTTTCCCAGGCAGTATCACTATGGAAGGAGATTACCCACCCTTCCTTCCGAGAAGTGTCTGGTCGGTTTGAACTGCCAGCCTTCTGGTTAGCAGTCAAATGCCTTAGGCACTACGCCACACTGCTCAGTGGTAAGTATTAAGCCTACTGAATACGCTAACATGAAGATTACAATCTCTGACTCCAAGAAGTTCATAAGCCAAATTACGGAGATGGATGGCCATTCTAAGAGTCACAACTGAGGGAGTCATGTGCAGATACTGATGCACAGAGGTGCTGAGTACACTCGTGAAGTTCAGGTTTAGGGAAGACTTTACTGAGGAGTTTGCACTTAAGTTGTCTTAAATGATAAGTGGGATTTGCCAAGCCGATAAAGGGTAGAAGCAAATCCCAAAAGCAGAAGAACAAACTACAAGCAACTTATTAAAGGAAGGGCAAGAAGCCTTCTTAGAAGCACAATGTGGCCTGTAGAGTGTGGGGCTTGGGTAGGGCAAGGATCAAGAAGGACCTCATATGAACTGGACATCATTGAGCACAGCCAAAGAGTTTAAGCATTGGAGACACTGCTAGCTATGCACTTTAAAAAGATACCACACTCTTTCAGCTGTTGTGTAAGACGGATATCAAAACCAACACAAACCCTTTGCCACTAAGTGGATTCTGACTCATAGTGACACCACAGGACACAGCAGAGATGCCCAATAGAGTTTTCAACACTGTAATCTTTATGGAAGTAGACTACCACATCTTTCTCCGACAGAGTAGCTGGTGGGTTCAAACCACTGACCTCTGGGTTAGCAGCCAAGTGCTTAACCACTGCACCACCAGTGTTCTGTAAGGCATATAAAGTGGGAACAAATGTGGAGGTGGTGGAACATTTTAGAAGTCATGGCAGTTATGTTGTGTTTAAACTAATGAGTGGATTCAGACTGACAGGGTGTTAGTAGTTCCAATTTTATGCAGGAAATTCTATCCCACTGTGGCTCACTGAAGGAGCTCTGACGGTGTAGTGGCTAAGGTATTTGGCTGCTAACCAAAAAGCTGACTATTCAAATCTACCAGCCACTCCATAGAAGAAAGATGAGGCAGTCTGCTTCCATAAAGATTTACAACTTTGGAAACCCTATGGGGCAGTTCTACCCTGCCCTGTCCTATAGGATTGCTATGAGTTAGAATCAACTCAATGGAAGTGGGTTTGGTTTGGTTTGGGTGGGCTCACGGAAGTCTGAGATCTTGCTTCATTTCCTTCTATAATCATCCTCCTGCATCCTGGGCTCAGTACTGCATGTTACACAGAATAGAGTCTCAAAAATCATTGTCTTGAGTCGTCAGATTAGATGAAACAACAGGTATCTACAAGGACCAGGCAGTTTTTCACACTGGAAAATCCATTCTACTGTCTTAGAATAAACCCTTGACTCTTGCCAGTGCCTTCAAAATACTTGTTAGTTATCACAAGGCAAACCAAACTAGAGAATGTAGGTCCATCAACCAGGTCAAGGCTATCACAACTTGAAGGAAAAAAACCCCAAAACTAAGCCATGGAGACCAGGTTATAAAACAGCCATCAGAAATAGGGTAGTTAATGTTGGTAAAGGTAGGGGGAATGGATGTTGTTGTTGTTATGGGCCGTTGAGTCAGCCCCAATTCATAGTGACCCCTCCTTGGGTTTCCAAGGCAGTATCACTATGGAAGTAGATTGCCCCATCTTTCTTCCGAGGAGTGGCTGGTGGATTTGAACTGCCAGCCTTCTGGTTAGCAGTCAAGTGCTTTAGGCACTATGCTACCAGAGCTCCTGGGGGAATGGTTAGTCACTTACAGTACTGGCAGGAGTAAAAACTTACTCATTTTATTACAGTTAAATATTTCAGAGCAATAAAAATACAGAGGAAAAAAAAAAAAGATACACTCATGTACTGCTCATCAGCTTAAGAGCTAAAGCTTTACAGATACAACTGAAACCTCTGTGCCTCTTCCCTTCTATTTCCCTCCACATGTCAGAACTACCTTGAACTTCTCATTATCATACATACTTTTTAATGTATTTAGTTCATGGGAGTATCTCTAACATAAAATCTCATAAAGTTTTTCAACTCTCCTTTACTATCAATCATTCTCCAAAGCTGTTGAATCAATTTAAATTTCCCAGTAGTTTATGAGTTTCTAATGCTTCAGATTCAAAACCACTTGGTTATGGCCAAATTTTAATTTTTGGCAATCTAATGCATGTGAAATGGTTTTCATGATTTTATTTTGTATTTCCCTAATTACTAGTAAGGGTGGGTATCTTTTCATGTTTACTGGCCCTTTGAGTTGACTACTCTGTAAATTCTTTCATCATAACATTTACCCATTTTCCTACTGGAGCATTTTCTTGTTTTGTGTAGAATTTGCATAATTTCTTTTAATATTTGTATACTAATCCTTTGTTAAAAACTTTTATATGCAGCAAATAATACTATTTATTACGGCTTTTAAAAATGCTTATTCCCTTTGACCCAACAATTATATTTCAGTGGAATAAAACTAAGAAAGTAATACAGGTGTGCTCAAAGATTTAGGCTCCAAGAATAATTATCCAAGAATCGTTTGTAATAAGAAAATATGACATTCAGTGTACTTAAATAATGGCCATTAAAAAAAAAAACCCATGAAATTCTCCAATAAAAAAAGATTGGCAAATCCATAAAATAGATTGGTTTGAGGACATTAAAACTGCCATAAAAGAATGTTTAATTCTAGTAGAATGTTCAAAATATATTAAGGGAAAAATGTAGGTTGCAAAAAATGATCTAAGAAAATAAGGCTAAAAAAACCTAAACTCACTGCTATTGAGTCGATTCCAACTAACAGTGACCCCCCTTGGATTTCCAAGGAGGTACCTCTACGGAAGTAGATTGTCCAATCCTCTGTTGGAGGAATGGCTGGTGGGTTTGAACTGCCACCAGCCTTCCAGTTAGCAGTCAAATGCCTTTGGCAATATACCACCAGAGCTCCTAGAAAATAAGACACTAAACATAATTATTGCTAAGTCTATGGATTCACAATCATATTTTCTTCTTTTTATTCGTACATATTTTTTCTAAGTTTCTATAAGGATATGAAATATTTTTTTGAAAATTATCCATACAATTATAATGGGGAGAGGCTTTCAAATGTGGACTATGAGAAGAAAAATTAATCTAAGAGACAGTGTTTGGAAAAGCATCAGATTGCAAGTAGCATTCAAAGTTATAAGCAAGACCAGTCTGTACATGTGTATAGGATTTCTGTTTCCAAGGGCAGACATTTTGGCCAAATCCACAAAAAATGATCACCCTTGGATCACTGCTGTCTCACCTAATGGAAAAGAATAACCTGAGAAGTTTTGTGGATTCTATATACAGCAGGGTTTGCTGTATCCCGAAGGACTTACAATCCAAGTAAGACAGATGAGACAATTAAGACAAACAGACAAGGGATGGGAAAGGCAATTTGTACCACAGTCATAGAGTGGGCATATGGTTTCTATGATCATGTTTACATTTCAGGACAGTTTAAGGAGAGTCAAGCCAGAACTAAGTAGGAAATATAGCCAGAACTGGGTTGTGACAGTTAGGAAATAAATGTATTTTATGTAGCTGACGGTAGAAAATATTGACCCAGAATGAGAAGACTTACTCAAAAACAACTTGACCCCAAAATCTGATGGTGTGGACCACTAGAAATATTGTATTCAGTTTATTAGACATTTGCTTATACTGAATTTTTATGCAAAGAACCAGCACCGTCTACCAGTTGTTTGCCAACGGTCCTCCCACAGGGAGGTATTTTCATAAGCACCACCATGCCAATTTTTTTTTTAAATGTTGCTGTAAAAAAAAAAAAAAAAAAACAGCATAGCCCTTCACAAAAATACCTCCCAAAGGGAGTGAATGATTGGCAAACAAATGTAGAAGGCATGTGTTATTTGCATAAAATATGGTAATTATGCAAAATTTTAAAGAATTAAGATCAAGTCTGGACTAGACTAGCAAGCACTTCCTTCTGAGTCAGGCAGACCTAGGTTCAAGCTTTAGGTACATTATTTAACGTCTTCATAAAAATGGGGATAGTAACAATGTCAACTTTGCATAGCTGTTGGACGTTTCAACCAGTCCCAGTCAAGTTGACTCTGACTCATGTTAACCCCACATATCTCAGAGTAGAACTGTGTTCTATTTTTCTGTTAGCTCTTGAGAGTGTTAACCTTTTGCACTACCAAAAATTCAGAGATAATGAAAATAAAATACCTATCTGTGAGGTATGAAGGCATTCAATCAATGTAAAACATTACTCATGAATCATTAAAATAAAGTGACTTCTTCTGCACTTGGAATTGGAGCATCTCTGGATAATATGTTCCAGATATTTAATTGCTATACTACATAATATATTTCTGTAGTGGTACTGCCTCGGAAACCCAAGGAGGGATCACTATGAGTTGGGTCCGACTTGATGGCACACAACCACCAACCACCACCATACTACATAAACTAAATAAATACTCCAAAAGCTTACTCCAAGGTCTTTGATTAAAAGCCTGTTAGCAAAACCATTTGGTTTCAAGTTTTTCTTTCTCTATTTAGAATATATTTTTCATCTAAAATAATCAGAAGACATTTTATATAAAGGAGTCACTATGGTCAAAGGCAAATACTAACTCCCCTTGTTTCCTGCTGATGTAAAATATACAATTAATATTTTAATCTAGCTCCTAAAATACTATCCAACCATCTCCTTTATTTTGCCAAGAAGAGACAGATGGTGAATCAGCTTATAAATCAGTCCCC
This sequence comes from Orycteropus afer afer, assembly GCF_000298275.1. Lineage (NCBI taxonomy): Eukaryota > Metazoa > Chordata > Mammalia > Tubulidentata > Orycteropodidae > Orycteropus > Orycteropus afer. The sequence goes on along the minus strand of NW_006921634.1, from coordinate 4,202,436 downwards.
AAAATTCTTGAAGGCAAATAAGTGCTTTATAAATCAGTGTTTTAAAAGGGTCTCATTTTTTATAACAGTTATTACTTTGAAGCAATCTTGCCCTAATTATCTTCATAAACATTAAGCAGGACTAATTTATGAGTTCCTGAACAATTTTGGGTTTTTGAATGAAACAATCAAGATCCCACATGGCTGTCTTTTCGCTTTTAACCATCACTAATATATACAATGACCTTGATCAGCCCTATGGTTCCTTAAGCCATGACCCTAATAGACAATGAAACCATGCTGGGAAATTATATTCAGCTCTCAAACTCAGAAAACATTTGAAAATGACTTTGAGATGACAAGACACCTTGGTATTTTGGCTGTGGCCTCACATTCATGGGAAAAAGTAATCAAAATAAAAAAAGAAAGACTTCCAGAGATTGCACCAAGTCTCAAAAACTATCCACACCTCCAAATTTTTCACCTTTATCCTGATCCTGCCTCAATTTCTCAAAGAGAAAAAAAAAAGGGATGACACTGTATCTTTCTTCAGAATATGCTGAAAATCAGTACACATAGATGCTATAATAAAGGGTATATGTATCAAAAGAAATTTCTAAGCCTTCTATCAACTTTCTAAAACAACAAGTTTGGTAAATCATATACTAATAGGATGAGTTTCATTATAAGAAAATGTATAAAACCAAACATGTTGCCATGGAGTCAGTCCTGACTCATGGTGATCTCATGTGTGCCAGAGTAGAGCTGTGCTATGCTGTGTAGTTTTCAGTACCTGTTTTTTCAGAAGTAGATCGTCAGATCTTTTTTCCAAGGTGCTTCTAGGTGAACCCAAATGCCAATCTCTTGATTAGTGGCCATTTGCATTACTCAGGGAATCCAAGAAAATGTATATACTATTGTCCAACTAGAGAACGGAATGTCACTTTTTTAATAACAAGACACATGGCATGGAGAATTACTTTACATAGTGATTTTTACTGCTATTACAAGACTATAATTCTTGATCTAGTCACAGTTCTGAAATCCCCAAAGCTCTGAAAACTCATTTAACTGCAAAACCTGATCTAACCAGAAATCATTTAATGATTACACCCAACCTGGCCCAATGTGAAGCTATTATACTCAGCCCACTAGTGTGACTCTCCATATGTTTTAGAACTGAAATATTAAAGTATTTGATTACAAGATGCTTCCCAAGATCTTGCTGAGAGTGTTACACATATGTTACAATATATGACTCTGCCCCCATGCCTTTCAAAAAATGTGAAAAATTCTGAATTCCAAAATGCAGTTGGTCTCAAGAGTTTTGATACAGGACTACATATTCATAGTCATATTTTTCTTTCTTCTAACATAGAAGGAGAAGGAAGTTAATGCTGTAGTTCAAGAAACAATATAGTTGGAGAAACAGTGAAATTTCAAATGATCAAAAATGGTGATACTGTTGCCTCCAGAATAGGAGAAATATAGAAAGGTTAGTCCTCAAAAACATTTCTCATCAAGTGGTTCATTTGGGGCATTGTACAGTGCAAATGAACCAGACGGTGCTTTAAGGGACTGACGATGTAGGACAGAACACCAGGAAACAAATGAAAAACTAATGAGCCCCAGACACATTTAGACATAATTAACTATTTAAGGATATTTGGAGAAGAGTGACTGAGGTTGTCTTAGCTTTTCATCTTCACACAGAGTAGGAATTGACACTAGGATCATGAGTCCTCCGATTAGCCTAAGGAAGTGAAGGAAGCATAGAAGAATGTCATTTGATTTCTTGATTGATGTTTCCATGGACATTAATTGTGGAACCAAGTAAAATGAAATCCCTGACAACTTCAATCTTTCTCTGTTTATCACAATGTTTCTTATTGGTCCACTTGTGAGGATTTTTGTTTTCTTTACATTGAGGTGTAATCCATACAGAAGCCTTTGTAGTCTTTGATCTTCATTAGTAAGTGCTTCAAGTCTACTTCACTTTCAGCAAGTAAGATGTGTCATCTGCATATCCAGGTTGTTAATGAGTCTTCCTCCAATCCTCATACCACATTCTTCTTTATATAATCCAGTTTCTCAGATTATTTGCTCAGCATAAAGATTGAATAAGCATGGTGAAAAAACCCTGCCGCACACCTTCCCTAATATTAAACCATGTAATATGCTCTTGTTGTATATGAATGACTACCTCTTTGTCCATATACAGGTTCCTTATGAGCAAAATTAAGTGTTCTGGAATTTCAATTCTTTGCAATCTGATCCATAATTTGTTATACAGTCAAAAGCCTCTGCATAGTCAATAAAACAAATAAATATCTTTCTGGTATTCTGTGTGTTCAGCCAAGATATATCTGACATCAGCAATGATATCCCTCATTCCATGTTCCCTTCTGGATCTGGCTTGAATATCTCGTAGTTCCCTACTGATGTACTGCTGCAACTATTTTTAAATTATTTTTAGCAAAATTTTACTTGCATGTGATATTAATGATACTGTTTGATAACTTCCACCTTCTATTGTGTTATTCTCTGTAATCAAGTCGGCCTCCAACTTACGGTGACCCCATGAACAACAGAAGAAAACACTGCCCAGTCCTGAGCTATCTCCATGATTGATTGCAGGTAAGACTACTGTGTTCCACAGGGCTTTCGCTAGCTGATTTACAGAAGCGGATCATCAAACTTTTCTTTGTACCCATGTTAATCTGAAATCTCAGCATCATAGCAGTTCAGCAGCCTCCACTGACAGATGAATGAGGACTGTCCACGAGGAACACTGGCCAGGAATTAAACCTGGTCTCCCGCATGGAAGGTAAGAATTGTGCCACTTAACCAACACTGTCCCACCCTGTAGAATAGTTGTTTATAGCTGATAACGATAATAATTATTGCATATATTCATGCAGATAGTATTTTACAATTTAACACTTTCATAGTATGCTTTCTTTGAGACAACAGTGTCCCAAGTAACGAGGATGGGTAATAAAATTTATTGCAGTTAAGAGTTCAAATTATAGTTTGATAATTTCCTAGTGGGGATACATTAATTAAGCTATTAAAATCCTCATTTCCTCATCTGAAAGATAGAAACAATAATATGGAATACAAGATTGTTGAGAGAACTTAAATCAGGTGATGTTTATAAAAGTGCTTTTTCACACTTATTAACACTAAATTCCTAGAACTACTCTTTGTGACTATGATGACATTTGTGACTTTGTTCATATTTTACTCATAGGCATTCTCTCTGATCTTTAATCTCTTCTTCTACCAAGCCACAATTTATTTTGAAGGCAATGCTTCAGAACATAGCCAAGATGAAAACTAGGAAGCCTCAATTCAATTTTCACTTAAAAAAATAGTTCTGATAATTGCACTGGCTAAATACGAACTTTCTGGCATAAAGCAATCTGTAGTATACCAAGACTCTCAACATTTAAATGCAATCCCATTAGCTTGCAATTAGTAGTTTTCACACGTACAGGAAAAATAAATTGATTTAGCACCTTTCTTCTGTCCACAGTAATACACAGCCTTTTTTTTTCTTTTAATTCCCCTTGCTGTTATTGTACTCTGGCTGCAAATATTAGTTACCCTAACTTCATATCAAATCACATAAGTGCTTCCCCCACCCCGTATAATCACGTCGGCAGCTGCTCTAGCATGTTTCAATGGCCATCCACTGGAACTCATTAAGACAGCATTATGTTAGTAAATTAAAATGCAAGGTCTATGATCTGCAGACAAAAAGATGACAAAGCTTATCAAATGTATGCTTTGGCTTTCTCATTAGCTCTCAGGGTTTAAATGGCATTGTCCTCTCAAACAGGTCTCAGGGCATTTTTATTTGTTATGAGCAGAGTGAAGTCACATGAGCTTTATGTGCTGGAGATAATTCCACATTCCAAAGAAATAGCTCTTTAACAGAAATTGGAGGGTTAGCTTAAGGCTTGGTGATGTTCTAAGACTTGTTCAGAAAGCACTTATTTTTCCTATTCATCTTTTCAATGTTTTTCCACGATAATCAAATCAATGCACTTCAGCATTACTGGTCAATGTGTGATTACCAGAAGCAATAGCATTATTTCACACGAGAAATAGTTTCACATAGGCATTTTAAGTGGTCTTATATATACTTCTCTACCACCTGTTTACACAACTCATCAGTTAGTTTGCCATACTGTGGTGGATTGTGTGTTGCTGTGGTGCTAGAAGCTATACCACTGGTATTTCAAATACTAGTAGGGGCAACCATGGTGAATAGGTTTCAGTGGACCTTCCAGACTAAGACAGACCGAGAAGAAGGACCTGGAAATCCATATCTAAAAACACTGACCAATGAAAACGTTACAAACAGCAGTGGAACACTGTCTTGACATACCTCCAGAAAATGAGCTCCTCAGGTTGGATCCAAAACCAAACCCAACCCACTGCCATCAATTCTGACTCATAGTGACCGACAGGGTTTGTAAGGCTATAAATCTTTATAGAAGGAGTTTGTATCACCTTCCTCCTGCAGAACAGTTTGTGAGTTTGAACCACCAACCTTCTACTTAGCAGCCAAATGCCTTAACCACTGTGACACCAGAGCTCCTTCCTCAGGTTGGAAGGCACTCAGAATACAACTAGGGAAGAGCTTTCTCTTCAAAGCAGTTACCTTTAATGGTGTGGGTGAAGTAAAGCTTTTAGAACCTTCATTTGCTGACATGCCATGACTCAAAATGAGAGAAACAGCTACAAACATCCCTTAATAATTAAAACATGGAATGTAGGAAGTATGAAATTAGGAAAACTGGAAGCTCTCAAAATGAAATGGAACACTTGAAGATTGATATCCTAGGCATTAGTGAGCTGAAATGGACTGGTAATAGCCATTGTGAATCAGAAAATCATATGGTCTACTATGCTGGGAAGACAAATTAATGAACAGCAGCACCACATTTTGACAAATGATGTCACTGACAGAATAATATCCATTGCCTACCCGGAAGACCTCTGGTAGCGTAGTGCCTAAGGCACTTGACTACTAACCAGAAGGCTGGCGGTGCAAACCCACCAGTCACTCCTCAGAAGGATGATTGGGCAATTTACTTCCATAGCGATACTGCCTCAGAAACCCAAGGAGGGGTTGCTATGAGTCAGGTCCAACTCGACAGCACATAACAACAACAACAACACCAGGAAGACCAGTTAACACAACTGTTATTCAATTTTACACACCAACCACTAATGCCAAA
>NW_006921634.1:4140099-4196364 GCF_000298275.1 Orycteropus afer afer | reverse complement strand
CCTTCAAGTCTGGAATTGAACTCACTTCTGTGACTTCCAGCCAAATAATAGACAGGCATAAAGGGTGAACATTTACATCAGGTAGATATACTCCTTAGAATGAATAATCAATCATGAGTGAACAGAAGGGCAGTATTTGCACAGGGAGACAGCTCAGGGGGCAGGAAAGCACAGGAAAGAAGGACACAGGGAAGAGGTAACTATAGGCAGGAAGTGGGAAAAGAGCTGTTACACTGTGGGGAATTGCATCTAACCCAATGGCTGGCACATACTCAAGAGGCCAGCAGCCATGCTTTATTGAGCATTAATTGCCAGTCACTACACTAAGTGTTTTATGTGATTCATTTAATTTATTTATACAGGTACCTTATGAGTCACGTTTTAATATTATCCCCATTTTACAGACTGCGACACTTGAATAAGCTGGATTTGCAGACAAACCATCATATTTCAGAGCCAGTAGTCTTAAGCACTGTGCTACATTACTTCCCAATAAATGCACAAATGATTCAATAATTTGCTAAGGAATAAACCAAACCAAACCCACTGCCATGGAGTCGATTCCAACTCATAAACGACCCCCACTGGGTTTCCGAGGTGGTAAATCTTTACAGAATTAGATTGCCCCGTCTTTCTTTCGCGGAATGCCTGGTGGGTTTGAACGTCCAACCTTCTGGTTAGCAGTCAATGCCTTAGGCACTGCACCACCAGAGCTCCTTTGCTAAGGATTAACTACCACTCATTTGTAAAGAAAAGACTGGTGTAAGAGAAGGGTAAAATCCCAGAGACTACATTTAGTAAATAATCTGTAAAGTTAGTCAATTGTACACATTTGTTCAGAATTTTTTACATTCTGGCACAAGTATTTGCTCCTCTTTGAGACTCCCAAAATAACCAGGCAAAATGAACTTATCACTCTAGCTACTTTAAGCAAGGATCCCCATCACCACATACTCGCCTTCTTTTTTTCATTATATGGTGCTTCAGACCACCTTCTGTCATCCCACACTTCAAGAAGGACCTGGCCACGCTGAAAAAGAGATTTGTGCATCTTGGTGCTTAACACAGTTCTTAACCCACAGCAGACACCAACATGTCTGCAGAGGGAAAGAACAAAGGGTGTAATAAAAGACACGCATTGGGCATTAGAGTTGATTGCAGGAAAGTGGTATTTCTCTCTGAGACAAAAGACAAAAGAGAACATAAGGTGTTAGATGTTCTCTTAGCCAGGGAGTAAGACAAACAGCATTCTTGCAACCTCTTACATTTTGTTGGAATTCCAATTTCTAAAACACAATTCTTATTGAAAAGCATTAACCAAGGAGAATTAGCCACTGCATCAGGATGTAAAACATTCACATTTTACATTAACAATTTAGACACTGAGCTCTTCTGCTTGAGTGAAGGAATGGCTCCAGGTAAAGCAATGCACAAAATATCCTAGGTTGTCATCACAGAATGAAAGAGAAAGACTTTCCTTTGGGGAGTCCTTTAAGTGGTCCTCCACTCTTTCCTTGAGCTCCCTCTTCCCTTTGGTGTTTTGTTCACCTTGTTTTCTCCTTCCCCTCCCATTTCCAAAACCCAAGGGATGGGGAATTCTCCTTTAAACTCCAGATAAAATCTCCTTAAAGCTGAAATGAGTGGGTTTTTTTTTTTTTTTTTCTGAGCCAAGGAAAAAGAGAATTAACTGAAGAAAACACATTGTATAAAAACACTCCTGCTTTCTTAGGATTCTGATCCTAAAACTTTCAGTGGACACACCAAAAGGGCTTTCCTAAGCTCCAAATCTCTTATTTTGGCAGACTGCTGTGCTGCATGCGGTCCTAAGGGTAGGAGTATCTTCAAGGCACTGTGCTTAGTTTCTTCTCTCCCAATTTACTCCCTTTTTCTCAGCCAAGTGGGTTTGTGGACCCTATCTTATTTTCTTGGACATTGAAGATTAGTTAATGTCACAAGTATTTATTGAACTCTGTGCTAAACACAAGAAATAGATGTGAACAGTCAATACACATTCCTTATCTTCTGGAGTTTTCAGAGTAGAGGGGAATTCAAACATGTAAACAAGCATTAAATGCACTGATAACTCCTGTTACAGAGGAAGCGGTGGGGGCACCAAGGTGGAGGTGACAGATGGTAAAGTTTCTCAGACATGTTTTCTAAACTACATCATTCCCCTACCTAAGCATCTGACTTTAACCTTCAACTATCCAGTAATCAGTTGTCAATTCCTAATCATGGCAAACCCAAGTGTGTCACGGTAGAACAGTGTTCCATAGGGTTTTCAATGGCTGATTTTTCAAAAGTAGATAGCTAAGTCTTTCTTCCAAGACACCTCTGGATTAACTCAAACCTCCAACTTTCTGATTAGTAGTTGAATATGTTAACCATCCGTAACCTTCAAAGACTCTCTGTCATATAGCCCCTGCCTCCAACTCCAGTTCCTTCTCAGGTTTCTTACCTACTTTCCTCTCCATTTACCACTCAGCTGCTCAAACACACTAATCTTTATTTCTAACCACCAGCTTTCTGGGTAACAGTGAAATGCCTTAGGCACTACACCATCAGAGCTCCTAACCACCCTATCAGATAGAGTATAACCGCCCTATGGGATTTCCAAGGCTATAAATCTTTACAGAGGTAGACTGCCTCCTCTTTCTTCCACGGAGCACCTGGTGGGTTTGAACAGCCAACATTTTCAATAGCAGCCAAATGCTTTAACCACTGCAACACCCAGAATCCTTAAAAAAAAGAAAGAAAGAAAAAGAGCTTTCCATTACATAATCGTTTGATGTTGTTTTAATCAAGTTCCGATTCATAATGACTCTACATACAACAGAACGAAACGCACCCAGTCCTGTCCGATCGTTAAAATCATTGCTACGTTTGAGCTCACTGTTGCAGCCATTGTGTCAATCCACCTGTTGAAGATCTTCCCCTTTTTCAATGACCCTTACTTTACCAAGCATGATGTCATTCTTCAGGGACTGATAATCCTGATTATCTAGCCAAAGAAAGAGAGATTTACCATCTTGCCATCCTCACTTCTAAGGAGCATTCTGGCTGAACTTCTTCTAAGACAGAGCTGTTCGCTCTCTGGCAGTCCATGGTGTTTTCAATAATCTTCCCCAACACCGTAATTCAAATGCATCAATTCTTCCTCAGTACATTAGCTATATGACTCCCATAACAAACAGGCCATCTACGGGTTATAAGCCAGATCCATTCCTCTGTCTATAAGAGTTTGTAGGTAAGTCAGATCAGGTCCATGTGGTTCTTATTTGGCCTCACTCTAGTGCAAAAAAAAGGAGGCTTGGAGCCTTTTCGATGATTTAAAAGCTGCCTGTGCAGCAAGTGAAGGTGATTGTGATGAAGAATTTATTATGAGCAAGGGCTGGTTCAATTGCTTCAAAGTGAGGGCAAATTTACATAGCATTAAAGGGCAAGGAGGAGTTCTTCCTAAATCGGAAGTTGGTAATCTGGGGGCTGCCTCTGTACCTAATGAGAGCAGATGTACTGGGTGCATGTGTAAGTATGTTTCTGCTGGGTATAAAGGTCATTCCCTCACTGTATAATTCTAAATTTCACCTATTTGTCTTACACACAATGGCAGCTTTGAGCTGGAAGCAAGTTCTATATTACTGGGCTGCAAGCATGTGCAAATGCACTTTCTAATATCATTTTCAGAAAGTTCTCAATTTCCTGTAAACATCCTCTTGCCTGCTAAAATACTACTGTTAAAAACATGAACTCCAATACAACAAACACTGTCACAGATAAGGAAGCAACAATCACAGTCCATACTCATTTGTGTGATTCTGACAGCTTCACAATTAGTCCAGCCCTGCCGCTTGCCTGGATGCTAAAGCCAGACCTGATCAGAACATAACAATGCAAGGATCACTGCTATGCTTCAGCAGAGACCTGATTTCCCACACGGCACCTCCCTTTGAAGAACATCACTCATTCAGTGGAAAATAAAAACACATCAACAAGCTGCCAGGGACCAGCCAAGTGCTTAATTATCTACCCTCTCTTTAATACGTGGATTCAATATTTACGCTTCCATTTTTCTAACCTCTGAAAGAAATACTAAATCCATTTCCCAGGACTCACTTTACAGAGCATCCTCTAAAATTAAGCTGTGCCCAAATATCCAAGGCAGGCATCATTGGAGGAAAGAAGAAGACAGAGGAACATCTGCTTCTTAAAGCTGGCTAATAAATGGGTCTCTGGTGACAATAAACCCTGGGATAAAGGCAAAGCAAAGAAAAACATATTTTTTCTCTTTGCCTAGCACTAAGCATAGCTCCTCATATTTAAGATTACACTTTGAAGGAGCTCCAGGCATGCAGACGAGTTGTGCAAAGTTAAAGATGAACCAGCATTTGAAGCAATGGCAAAAACGCATCATGTCCTCAAACAGCTAGATTTTGATCCTTGGACTCCAGGGAAAACATTGGTTCCATGTTTGAAAAGATAGACTGTATTATGACATCACACCACTGTTGGCTATGTGCCAACTAAGCCAGTGACACATATACTGTACCCTAAAAGGAATTCTATCTGTTCTAAAATCAAAAAATTTTGACCAAAATTATCCTTGGAGTACTTTGCATTCATTCTATCATCAAATATTACCGATTACCTCTTCTGCTCTAAGCATGCTGCTGTTATGTGCCATTGAGTCGGACCTGACTCATAGCAACCCCTCCTTGGGTTTCTGAGATGGTATCACTATGGAAGTAGATTGCCCAATCTTCCTTCCTAAGAGTAGCTGGTGGGTTTGAACCTCCAGCCTTCTGGTTAGCAGTCAAATGTCTTAGGCATATGCTACCAGAGCTCCACAGGCATAAAGAATTTCAAAAACGTGAGGAATCTATTTATTGAACCTGGCAATAGCCTGAAAGACAGGCAAACAAGTAGTATTATTAGCATAATATGGAAGAGACATGTCGCTCAGACTCAGAGACACACTGTGATTTATTCGAGCAGCAGAGCTGGCAGGGGCCAGAACCAGGCACAGGAAGCTGCTCTTTCACTCTTGGCTGCACTGCAGACTCTCTTCTCCTCCTAAGTACTGCAGGAGCAGCTTTGAGAGCCACCTGATCCTCCCCATAGGTGAGGGGCTCCACATAACCCTGTAGGTGTCTGGAATGGATTCTGAAGCTGCAGGCTCTCTAATGCCTGCTGGAAACTGAGCCTCCTACTGTGTCCACCTGCAGCCATCACCACATCATTCAAGCCTCTTGCCCTTCCTAGCCTTAGCTCTAACAGGGTCCTTCTGTTGCTAAAGGCACCATGGACCAGAACTGCTGTAGTGAAGGGTGTCAGCAAATGCCTTGTTTTCTTTCTTTCTTTCTTTAAGACTATACCGTTTAGAAGAAGCCCTGGTGAGCTCTGGTGGTGTTGTGCCTATGGCATTTGACTGCTAACCAGAAGGCTGGTGGTTCAAACCCACCAGCTACTCCTCGGAAGGAAGGTTGGGCAATCTACTTCCATGCTGATACCGCCTTGGAAACCCACGGAGGGGTCTCTATGAGTTGGTTCAAGTCCACAACATTGCTTGCATTGTGTTGCTGATGACAAAGTAGTTAAGTACTTGGCTACTCACCAGAAGGTCCCAACCACTCCTTGGGAAGAAGATGAGGTAGTCTGCTTCTGTAAAGACTTACAGCCTTGGAAAGCCATGGGACAGTTCTACTCTGTTCTGTAGGGTCGCTATGAGTCAGAATTGACTCAATAGCAGAGGGTTTGGTTTTCGTTCATTCGTTTGTTTTGTCTTTTACTTTTTAGAGCAGGTTTAGGTTTACAGGCAATTTGTGCACAAAGTACAGAGTTCCCATATGGCCTGTCCCCCATGCACAAAGTTTCTCCTATAATTATCATCTTCCAATTCCTTTAGTACATTTATTACAACTGATGAACAAATACTGATGCATTATTATTAACAAAATAGGAGCTCTGGTAGTGTAGTGCCAAAGGCACTTGACTGCTAACCAGAAGGCTGGCGGTTCAAACCCACCAGCCACTCCACGGAAGGAAGGTTGGGCAGTCTACTTCCGTAGTGATACTGCCTCAGAAACCCAAGGGGAGGGTCACTATGAGTCGGGGACGACTCGAGAGCACATAACAACAACAATTATTAACAAAAGCCCATACTTCGCATTAGGATTCACTCTTTGAGCAAATGTGTTTTTGATATAGGGGAAATATAATAAACTTTGATGACTAAAGAGCACTGGACCCAAGCAAGGTCTTTTTAATCACCTCATATATACACACAAGCTGGAAAATGAAAAAGGAAGACAGAGGAATCACTGATGCATTAGAACTGCAGAGTTGGCAAAGAATACTGAACATACCATGGAGTTCTACAAGTACAAACAAATTAGTCTTGGAAGACCGGAATGTTCCTTAGAAGCAAAAATGGCAAGACTTTGGCTCCTATGCTTTGGACACACCTTCAGGAAAGACAATCACTGGAAAAGGATACCAGGTTTGCAAAGCAGAGACCCCTCAAAAACAAAATAAACTCTCCATGACATGAATTGACACAATAACCATAGCAATGGACTCAAACACAGCAATCACCGAGATGGCACAAGACCAGGCCATGTTCCATCCTGTTGTTACACGTGAAGCCACCAAGAATCTGAGCCAACTTGACACGAATTAACAACATCAGCAATAATAAACTTTCTCAACACATCAAGAATAAATAGATGCAAATTTTGCCTAAAGTCAGAGTCAGCAAAAAGTTTTCAAGCCCTGTGCTTGGACCATAGACGTCACATCCAATGTGGGCTAATGAATGTTTTTCCAATGAAGACAATGGACTAAGCATTGACACACATTCACAGAAACAGGGCTTAAGTGTTTCCTGTTGGAGTGGTATCAGCCTTAACTCACAGGCTGCTCAGGCCCACGGCCATGCAAACTATGCTGACTCTTTCCATTTCTCTCTACAGTACATCATCCCCTATAAAAGTACAACATTTGGGGAGTCATTCATTTGGAGAAGCAAATAAAAAGCCATTTACCTCTAACCTACAGTGACAATGTGCTGTATCTCAGGTAAGAACATAAATGAAGAAAGGTCACTTCGCTGGTGGCTAGGAAGGGAAAACAGAGAAATAAAGGGGTGCAATTAAGAGAGCTGGGTTTCTCAAAATTTTGTAGCAAATTATAGAAATTAAGCTCAACTTCATTCTTGTATGAATATCCTTCCCTATTGAGTGCATAAAGGAGAAAAATATATGTTACAAGTTTTGGAGAATTAAAGAAAATGTTTCCATGGGAAGTGTAGCTATATAAATCTACATACTCCAGGGCAAGGAGTATAAGGAAATGTCAGAACCTTGGGAAAACATTGCTTCCAAATATAGATTAATGGCCATTATGACATTTATTATTTATCAGTGAGTCTTGCATGGTTCTGCCCACTGCGTCAAATCCCATGGCAAAAATACAGTAAAATTCCATTAGTTAAAATATTTGAAACAATTGAGTTGGAATACCAGTCTTATCATAGCACTGTTTACCATAGGAAGGGGGAAAAAAGGGGAAACCACCTAACAATAAGCAGTGTTAGGAGAACAAGATAATTTCTTTTCTGGTCATAAATGTTTGTTGTTGCTGTTATTAGGTGCCATTAAGTTGTCTCACAGAGACCCCTCCTTGGGTTTCTGAGGCGGTAACACTACAGAAGTAGATTGCCCAACCTTCCTTCCGAGGAGTGGCTGGTGGATTTGAACCACCAACCTTCTGTTTAGCAGTCAAGTGCCTTAGGCACTACGCTACCAGAGCTCCCGTGGTCATAAGTAGAAGACTTTAAATAAGAACCCAACCCACTGCCGTCAAGTCAGATCCGACTCATAGGACCCCTCCTTGGGTTTCGGAGGTAGTATCACTACTGATGTAGATTGCCCAACCTTCTTTTCAAGGGGAGGCTGGTGGGTTTGAACTGCCAGCCTTCTGGTTAGCAGTCAAATGCCTTTTGGCACTATGCCACCAGAGCTCCCTTAAATAAGAAGGTGATGCCACAACTATGAGCCAGGTGAGAGACAAATGAATTAAGGCTGCTGCCTTAATTCTGATACAACAGTCTAAGATGTTTCAGTTTGTTTTTATGTGTGATCATACTAAAATACACAGTCCTTGGGTATTGCAAATGGTTAACATGCTTGGCTGCTAACTGAAAGTTTGGTGGTCCCAGTACACTCAAAGCCACCTCAGGAGACAGGTCTGGTGATCTACTTTAGAAAAATCAGACTTTAAAAACCCTGTGGAGCACAGTTCTACTCTGACACACATGGGGTAACCATGAGTTGGAATCAAGTTGACAGCAACTGATAACTGTATGTTTATATTAAATACTATCTAATTCTAGGAGAGTAGATGGATGTGAATTATCTGGTAATTTTGAATGGATTTTATTTTTTAAGGGAAGGATATTTACTGATGCTCATTGATTAGTTTTTAGTCCCATTATTCTGGCAATCAAGGTGGGTTTGGGGCCCCTTTGCAAAGCAACTCATAGGCAGCTACCACAGCCTCCCCAGAATGATCACAACCAACAAATCACACTGCTAGCTCTCAGAGTTTATAGGTCCAAGCCACCCCAAATCATGCATGCTATTCTTCCCCACCACAAACACCCTTCCATTTCCTCTCTACCTATTTATTTCAACTTATCAGGCAACACATCTTCAAAGTGTTCTAGCTGACCAGCTTACAGAGCTTTTGGTACTTCTCTGACCTCACGCAAAGGTTCACAGACCCAAAGGGAAAGAACCAAAAAAAAAAAAAACTCACTACCATGGAGTCGGATCCGACTCATAACGACCCCTCCTTGGGTTTCCAAGGCGGTATCTCTATGGAAGTAGATTACCCAATCTTCCTTCTGAGGACTGGCTGGTGGGTTTGAACCACCAGCCTTCTGGTTAGCAGTCAAATTCCTTAGGCTAGGATTCTTTTGCTTGCCTTGTGTGTTCTCTCATATGTTAACATATTACAGTCTACCTGTTCTCTCCTGGACTTGCTGCTTGGACCTTGCTCCTGAGTCATCGCCTGCCCAAGAAGTGGACACAGTTTCCTGTTGGCCCTTAACCCATAGTTATAGAACCATGGCCGCCATTTTCTATCCAGGTGTTTAGGTCAAACAAAACAATGTAATGGGCTGCGTTGCCATTTAAGTATAATATATTGTCAGCATAGTGCTGTTTACTATAGTGGGGGGTAGCAGTGGGAAACAAACATCTAAATGTCCAACAGTGAGGATTGGTCAAATGAATTATAGTACTTCAACACCAAGGAATAGTATTCAGTTATTTAAAGAAAAATTTGTTGGTAAGAAATACTTATTAATTATAAAAGTATTCACAAGTTACTATTATGTACAAAACAGCATGTTATAAAAAATGTGGATAATGTAGTTCCATTTTTAAAAATTGTATACACACAAACACATGTGTTATATATAAACACAAGCACTTGACTACTAGCTGAAAGACTGTTGGTTCAAAGTCAGCCAGTGGCACCTTGGGAGATAAGCCAGTGACCTGCTTTGGAAAGGTCACAGCTTTGAAAATGCTGTGGAGCAGTTCTACTCTCCAAACCTGGGATCACTAACAAATTGGAATCAAGTCAATAGCAACTCATGACAATAACAACAACACAAACACACAAAAGGAAAGACAAAAAAAAAAAAAAAAAAGCTGCCTATCAAGGTATTAATAAGAATTATATCTCAGACGTATGATTATGAATCTGCTCCCCACCTCACTTTGCTCAAGATCACTCAGCTGAGCAGGAGAGCCAAGTTTCTTTCCAAGCCTTTCAGAAATCATACCACATAGAAGTGAAAGGCAAAAATCTCGTCTGCAGATTCTTAGGGCTGTATTGTTGTTGTTGTTGTTGTTATTTGCCGTCAAGTCGGCCCCGACTCATAGCGACCCCTCCTTGGGTTTCCGAGGCAGTATCACTACGGAAGTAGGATTGCCCAACCTTCCTTCCGAAGAGTGGCTGGTGGGTTTGAACCGCCAGCCTTCTGGTTAGCAGTCAAGTGCCTTAGGCACTATGCTACCAGAGCTCCTTAGAGCTTAAATTCTAAAGCACTTGGTTTGCGGAAGGCTGTGGTCTACGGTAGGAGCGTTAACTCCATTTTGAATCTTGACATAAGTTCAGATGCCAGTTGAGTTCTTTCTGACCTTCAACATTGTGATCATGCATAGACAAGTTCCAGGACGAACCTATGGAGGGACAGTTTGAACTCAGTAAGAGCACAGTTGAAAATAGATTATGCTCACACAAAGAAGTAGGGAACTTGCCTGAGTAGGTCTTCCCCCCCACACACTTAATTTAAGGTTGGGGTCCTGGTATTGTTTAGTAGCCACCTTGTAGCTATTGACTCTGGCTGAGGTATGATCATGAGTCATACCTAGACCACCACCTAGTCAGGTCATCAAGGTCCAGAACCAATCCTGTAACCCTTTTTAATCTTTAATTATGTATGTATGCTAATCTTAGTCCTTTCCCCACTTCTGTAGTCCCAACTGCAACATGATGAATCGATCTACCACCAATTATGATTTTGGGATGATTTCCTTTGTTTTCAATCATATATAATTAGCCCCATGGCTGTGACTCAGGAGACTCCATTCAGCTTTCTGTGTCATGTACATACTGATGGTTTCCCTCATCCCAGATGATTGTTTTGTCTATGTCCTGTCCAAGACTTAATAAAAGTGTCTCTTCTGAACTTGTCTGAATCTAGAGTCTCTTTTCCCCCACTACAGGGCTCAAGGATCCAAGCCACACTAGAACACATACGCTATTTGTTCCCTATCTGTAATACCATTCTATCTTATCTCTACCTATTTATTTACTCTTGGTTCAAACCCACCAGCCACTTCTCACAAGGAAGATTGGGCAATCTACTTCCCTAGTGATACCACCTCAGAAACCTAAGGAGGGGTCGCTATGAGTCCACTCTGACTGGACAGCAATGAATTTGGTTGTTTTTTTAATTATTATTATAATTTTTTAGGTTAACGAAAACATTTTATTATTAATATTATTTTCAAGGTTAACTAAAACATTTCTTAGTGTAACTATAGCAGAAATATCTCAAGTGGGTGGCTTTAAACAACAGAAACTTATTTTCTCACAGTTCCCAAACCAAACCCAAACCCACTGCAACCATGTTAATTCCTACTCATAGAGACCCTGATGGGGTTTCCAAGGCTATAAATTTTTACAGAGGAAGTCGATTGCCTTAAAGAGCTAGAATTCTGAATTCAGGGTGCGGCTCTAGGGAAAGGTCCTTCTTCTTCTATTTCAGCTTCTGGTAGCCAGCAATATTTCGTATTCCTGGGCTTTCAGATTCATCTGCCTCAGTCATCAGGTAAGTGTTTATCCTCCCCCTGTTTGTGTTCCCTCATATCTGAGTCTATGCTGCTCCTTACACCTAAGAAGTGATTAGGTTTAGGACACATCTTACACTGATATGTCCTCTTTACCTTAACAAAGAAAACCCTATTTCCAAATAGGATTATATCTATATATGTATTGTTGTTATTGGCTGTTATTGAGTCAATTTCAACTCTTAGTGACCCCATGTGACAGAGTAGAACTGCCCCATAGGGTATACTAGGCTGTTATCTTTATGTGGAGTCCTAGTATCACAGTGGTTAAAGCTCTGGGCTGCAAACCAAAAGGTTGGAGGTTTGAAACCACCAACAGTTCTATGGGAGAAAGATAAGGTAGTCTGCTTCTGTAAAGATTTACAGCCTCAGAAATCTTATGGGGTCGTTCTACTCTGTTCTGTAGGGTCACAATGAGTCAGAATTGACTCAACAGTAGAGAGTGGGAATCTTTACAAGAGTAGACTCCAGGTCTTTCTCTAGCAGAGCTGCTAGGTGGGTTAACATTTAATAGAAGTTAACATTTATTGAGTATTTGAAGGACTAAAAGTTTACATCTTATGATGTTGGCCCTATTACTATTCCAGTTACACAGATAAAGATAGTGAAATTAGTAGTCCCTTGGTATCTGCTAAGGATTGGTTCCAGGCCCAGATCCCCCACCCCATACAAAACTGCAGGTGCTCAAGTCCCTTATATAAAATGGCGTAGTTTTGCATATAACCTCCACACATCCTCCTAGACACTTTAAATCATCTCTAGATTACTTATAATACCTAATATAATGCAAATGCTATGTAAATAGCACTTTATACTCCCTCTTAGCCTTTGACGGATTGCTTTGACTACTTAATCTTTTCTCCCCCTACAGTTAGTTGAATCTGCAGATGCAGAATCCAAGGGTACAGAGGGCCTACTGTACAGGGACATTACGTAACCTCAAGATCCCAAAGTAAAGAGTGGAGCTAGGATTCAAGTCTAGTTAAGTCTCACTCAAGAGTTCATGGTGGGTTTTGTTTTTTTTTAATATTCAACAAATGGCATTCTTTCCATCTAAAGTCATGTCATATAACCAACTCAGCAGAAGCAGGCGATCGTCAAGGTTTTCCTTACCTCCTTGATTTGATTTCCCAGATCACTACCTATAGGAAGCCATAGTTCAGCCTGGAAAACATCAGCTCATGAATTAACAACATAATTACCGTGTGATATCAGCCAACACCACACAGTAGTGAACAGGTGTCCTGGTAGAGTGAGATTAATGAAGTAACTGCAGCAGGAGCTTGTCAAAGCCACAATTTCTGGGAATAGAGAGTCATCATATTGAAATTGCAAGATGGGGATAAACTGAATCTACACCCAGATAAAAATCTTAGCTCTCCAGAGCTAAATTAAAAATATTCTCCAATTTTTAAAATCAAAATATAATGATTTTCACAGTCACAGAACTGGAGACAGATTCTGAAGACCATCCTAGTGTCCATACATGATAGATAGATAGATAGATAGATAGATAGATAGATAGATAGATAGATAGATAGATGATAGATAGACAGACAATTCTTCCAAAGGATACATCCTAGCCTTATGGTTAATTACAGTCATACCATGCTGACTGTGCTGATCACAGCTGATGCAGAAAGGTTTCTAGTTCCTGGATGGAGACCACATGGGAATCTCATATTTTGCAAGAGCATGGGCTCTAGCATTGAGCACACCGACTCAAAAGCATTAGGTAATGATTGTGGAATCTTGGAGAAATTTTCCCAAACTGCCTATTTTCCTCATCCGTATAGTGACGTAGGGAGTTCCTGGGTGGTACAAACAGTTAACACTCTCAGTTGCCAACTAAAAAGTTGGGAGGTTCAAATCCATCCAGAGGTGCCTTGCAAGAAAGTCCTGGTTATCTTCTTCTGAAAAATCAGCCAATGAAAACCATATAGATCACTGTTCTCCACAGATACAAATGTGACTGCCATGAATTGGAGTCAACTCAACAGCAACTGCTTGTAATGGGATAATTCATAGAAGTGTAGGGATTAAAAAAGATGATTCATAGTACAGAAGGCTTGAAACACAGCAAACACTAAGTAAATATTAAATATCATTGTCTTAGCTATTTTCTAAAGAATGCATGCATATGAATCTACTCTAATTATACCGCATTTGAAATTTCTTTGGTCTTCAAAGACCAGTCTAATTTTCCATCTAATAAGTCTCAATATAATTTTTTTAATACACAAAGATGCCTGTCAGCGTTCTAGAACTCAGAAAGTCAACTCAAGGGTCTCCCCTAAATAAAACTAAGTATGATCCGGAGAAGGTTAAATAAGGTTCCCTCTGACTTTCACCAAGTGGTAAAGGCTTTCACCAATTGTGTTCCCTCCACATTGGGCAGATACTGAGCTGAATGAAACAGAAATGGAAAAGAAATACAAATGCTACATGTCTGTACATCTTTTATTAAACAATTTTCAGAGTCTAGCCTAATCCCATGGACTCCCAGAAGAACTAACAAATCTGTCCTGGAAGAAGTGCAGCAGGGATGCTCCTTGGAGCGAGAATGGCCAGACTTCATCTCCTCTAGTTTGGTCATGTTGTCAGAAGAGACATTCCCTGGAGAAGAATATCATACTTGGGAAAGTGGAGGGTCAGTGACAAAGGGGAAGGCCCACAAGATGGATTGATACAGTGGCTGCAACAATGGGCTCAAGTATAGCAAAGATTGTGAAACTGGCACAGGACCGGGCAGTGTTTTGTTCTATTTTAAGTAGGGTTGTTCTGAGTCGGAGCCAACTGGACAGCACCTAACAACAAGAACGAAGCTTAATTCTAGATGATGGAGTTAAAATTAAATCAGTATTGATTCCACTATACTGGGCAGGAGAAAGGACAGGAGAAGGCTCTCCTATGGGGATCCACCTTGCTATGGACTCACACTGTACAAAATAGTAGCCACTGCTCCTGAAATGTGGTTAGCTTCTGTGTGGTACAAAGGTGCAAATGTTAATACACTCAGCTGCTAATCAAAAGGTTGGGAGTTTTGAGTCCACCTAAAGGCACCTCGGTAAAAAGGACTGCTGATCTATTTCTGAAAAATCAGACACTGGAAACCACAGTCTGACACCTGTAGGTTTGCCATGAGTTGGAATCGACTTGCTGGCAACTGGTTTCTTTAAGCACACATACACACACAGAAAGCTGCCGGTGTTTGTAAGTCTTATGTGACAACACGTCACTTTTCATTTTTTCATAGCGTACCTTGTGGAGTTACATCAGACAGTGTTTCACTGTTATTCATAAGGTTTTCACTGGCCAATTCTTTGAGAAGTGGATGGCCCCTCCCTTCCTTCTTCCGAATCCGGATGCTTCGCTGAAACCTGTCAACCATGGGTGACCCTGCTGGTATTTGAAATACCACTGGTATAGCCTCCAGACTCACAACACACAAGCTACCACAGTACAACAAATTGACAGACTTGTGGAGTTAGTATTTTATTGTGTTTTTGAAAAAGTTTTACAAAAAACAGTTCTTGTCTTAATTTGAAATGTGGGTACCAAAAACTCTTGAGATGTACAAAAAGATCAGTCTACTATTTGGAATAGGAAACCCTGGAGTGCTAACTAGTGCAATAAAGAAAGGGAATAGACTTACCTTAACCCATAGAATGTGAACACTGTGCTTCAGTGGTTAAGGCATTTGGCTGCTAACCAGAAGGTCAGTGGTTCAAACCCACCAGCTGCTCCACAGAAGAAAGATTTCATAAAGATTTACAGCCTAGGAGGGTCACTATGAGTCAGAATTGACTTGATGATAGTGAGTTTTGTTTGGGTTTTTAACCTATATATGTACAGTTAACTTGGTATGAGGAATATTTCTCTCATAGCATTTGGTTTTGTTGGCGAACAGGAAGAAAAGCAACACTTCAGCAATTATCTGTCTTTCTATGACTCATTCACAGGCCTTAAGAATATTTTTTGGTTAATTTCTCAACATCCAGATCCTCTCAATGGTGATTTCTTTTCAGAGAGAAGAGGATCTAAGTGGCAATGATGTGGGTGGTAGTGGGTAGAGAGAGAGAGAAAAAAAATTAACATTAATTTAGGATAGCCATGATAGATGTTTATCAAGCAATTAATCTCCTCTTCCCAGGCCCTTTCAGTCATCCTATTAGAAGAGGGGGCTAATATTTGCTTGTTCCATTTAACACTAACTGAATCATGGTGTGTGAGGTCACTACTCTAGTCACTACAGCACTATCCCTACAAGTATATGTTCCCATCACAGCACTTTAGCAATCCTCCCATGCTCTTCAGAAAAATCTCTTCCCTGTCATGTTGTCTATCAACTAACATTTCTAAATTATTAATCAAATCCTCCCCAGTGGCAAAGATGTTTTTGATGCCCTGAATAACGAAAAACACTTCCACTAATCTTTAATTGCCTAATGACCTCGACTATTGGATTCGTGGACCATTTCCTTGAAGGTATCTGAAGCCACTGTAATGTTTTTATAGCTAGAATGATACTATTACATACTTTTTGGTATCAGTTCCTACAACATGGAACAAAGGCCAGAAAGAGAGTCCAGAGTACAGCATTAGCAGAGCTCACCAGCAGAGAGCATTCACACTGGCTGACAGGTTATCACCTTTTGTTCTTTTCAGCTTTCATTGGCTAAAAGCAAACACCAATACTTATAGATAGATAAATAGATAGACAGATGATCCTCATAGATTATTCTATCCACCTATCTCTCTATCTGTCTATCACTTGATCTTTCTTTGTTTTTGTTGTTGTTAATTGCCATGGAGTCAATTCTGATTTGTGGTTCCCCAGGTATCTCTAAGGAGCTCTGGTAGCACAGTACCTAAGGCACATGACTGCTAACCAGAAGGCTGGAGATTCAAACCCACCAGCTACTCCTCAGAAGGAAGGTTGGGCAATCTACTTCCATAGAGATACCCCCTCAGAAACCCAAGGAAGGGTCACTATGAGTCGGGGCTGACTCGACAGCACATGACAACAACAACAACAGGTGACTCTATCTACCTGTCTATATGCATTTAAAGAAAATATTTCAGAGAAAATAGTGATGTAATGGACTGGAATGTTTCAGAAAATAACTTTATAATGCAAGGAGCTAGTTTACTCAATAACATTAATTGCACATTTATCTATCACCTATTATGTGACGAGGCATCTACTTCTGTAAAGAT
The DNA here is from genome assembly GCF_000298275.1 of Orycteropus afer afer. Lineage (NCBI taxonomy): Eukaryota > Metazoa > Chordata > Mammalia > Tubulidentata > Orycteropodidae > Orycteropus > Orycteropus afer. Next base: position 4,179,721 of record NW_006921634.1, on the reverse strand, counting down.
TTACAGCCTTGGAAACACAATGGGGGTCACGATGAGTCAGAATCGACTCAATGGCAGTGGCTTTGGCAAACCCCCCCCCTTGGTTTTATGTGACTAACTCACTGGTAGGCAGTGTCACAGCTTGGAAACATAAAATGTGCACCCACAATCATTATATACTAACAATTGCTTTTGTTGCAACAAAGTTAATGCAGCTAACCCACAACTAACATTTTTTCTCCCCCTACAAAAGTTTTTCAGTTCTTATCCCTGTTCATAAATTCTGATGACAATTAACCATTTCCCTCTGTCTTAATTTGGATGGAGCTACCAAGAAAAATAAAGGGAAGACACATTATTAAATTTCAGAGAAATATGTATGTGCACATGATAAGGAACATTCAACTCCTGCCACGTTCACTGTAACTAATACTCACTTCCTTCCCTTCATTCAAAAGGTTTGCTTCTTTCCTTCTTTAATGTCTTTCATAAATTTGGTCTCCAGGGAATGCTGGCTGCTGTTAATTACTCATATCAAGTCCCGCTGTGCCAGAGGAAACTTAATTATTCTAATTTTCAAGGTCATAGAAATATCCAAAGGTGCCAGTTTGACAGTCCAAAGAATAACACTCTAGCTCAAGGGAATCAAAGACAGGACGTGTTATGGAAGGCTGGTTACAACCTTATCCCAGAGCTGTGCCGAAGGTTCACTAGCTCTACAACTCAAATTAAACTGCTTAGAAAAGCTCCCCAGAATGACCTGCCACTGAACCCAGCTATAATCTGGAAACTCTCTTCGCCATAGGAGGGGAGGACAATATTGTCTTTTCAGCATCCCTCAAAGGTGAAGTTTCTTTAGAAGGGGAAATACCTGACTGGTCAGTTTGCAAAACCACTTAAGCCTTTCCTGCTTTTTCACTGATGTTTCAACCATGAGGAAAGGAAAAAGAAAAATGTAAAAAGAAACATTTCATAGAATTTTAATCAAAAGCTGTGGTATGGTTTCTGCAAGCCTCATCTCAGGGTAGATTTCAAGTAAGCATCAGTATTCTATACCAAATCTTCTTGATTCCTCAAGGAATTCACATTTGGAAGCCCAAGTATAATAGGATTTTCAATACTGCAACTAAAATGGACCACACTAAAAAGTTAGTTTCTAAACAATGCAAATCTATAAAGCTAATAATATTTCAAGGGCTATTTGAAACAACCTATATATGTCTCCATGCTACTGGTTTAGCATAGCCACAAAAACCACAACAAACCAAACTCATTGCTGTCGAGCCGGATCCAACTCATAGTGACCCCTCCTTGGGTTTCGGAGGCAGTATCACTAAGGAAGTAGATTGCCCAACCTTCCTTCTGAGGAGTGGCTGGTGGGTTTGAACCGTCAACCTTTTGGTTAGCAGTCAAGGCTATTTTAGGCTCCTAAAATTACCATCGAATAGTTAAGCCAACTTTGATTTTTCAAGCATAGCATAGCTTCTGGGATATAGCTTCTGATTTGGCTAAAGAAGATATGAGTCCAAATTCCTATATTTAATTTGGGTTCAAGATTTACCATTTTCCTCCTAATTCCCCACATACACCAAATCTTGTTGCCAATAATTGTTTCCAGCCCTGTGTGGCTCATAAGGTTGTGAAAACCAGAGACCATGACACTTTCTCTCCTTCAGCCCCTCTACTAGCTCATTCATAAAGATCTTCCAGGACACCTCCTAATGGGAATTACACCCATAAAACCCATCCCCACCCCCAACAGCCACAAGGAAGTGCCTCTTTGAAAGTGAATGCAACTTGAGAGCAAGGCCTCACAGGCGCTCTGGAAGGCTTTGCAAGCTGTCCTTGAAGAGCCTGAAGTTCAGCCATCCAAGGCCAAATGTGAAAAAAGGCAACTACAAATTTTAAATATTAAACATCATGTTAATTACATTTGAAAGGAGGCTTTTTAAAAAAGAAAAAAACAAAAGAAAAATATTGCTTCAAGGCAGTGGGGCCTCAGCTGGTCTGCCAATGATGAATGAGTACAGTCAGGTTGGGCTAGGGGCACAAAGACAGGCATCAGAGTCCATCGCTGTGGGGCAGCCAGCATCTCTAGCCAAAGAGTTACCACTGGGTGAGACAAGAGAGACAGTAGAAAGTTGGTCCTCAAGTTTCTCAGATGTGGGCTTTGTCAACATCAGTTTCATAGGGAAGAAATCGAATGACCATGAAAAGGAATTTCATGAAACGGAAATCGCCTGCCTTGCAGAAGATAAGGCAGCCAGAAGTCTCAACAGTGAATGAAGAGAAAAAATATGGCAGTAACAAACCTAAGGGAGAAAATACCTAGCTACCTTTCTTGGATAGTTATATAAAATCTTGTTTTGGGTTCTAGAGGATGAACTGAATGACCTTCCACAGCTCTTGTATTAATATCATAATTCCAAGTTTTCAATTTTGGGAAAAGCTCCAACTCACCCTAAGCAGAAAGAATGGAAAGACTATATTCAGAGTTTAGCTTCACTACTAATGCGCTGGGAAGACTTTTGCAAATTAATTAATTTCTCTGTGCCTCAGTTTCCTCATTGGAACTTTACCTCACATTGGTTCCTATGGGGATATATTTTTTCCTAAACATACATCTGCTTTCGCTAACATTTGAGTCATTCCTTCTATCTCTAGGAGGGGTGACTCATTGGTCTAGTTGTTGTTGTTGTTGTTATGTGCCGTCGAGTCGGCCCCGACTCATAGCGACCCCTCCTTGGGTTTCCGAGGCAGTATCACTACGGAAGTAGGATTGCCCAACCTTCCTTCCGAGGAGTGGCAGGTGGGTTTGAACCGCCAGCCGTCTGGTTAGCAGGCAAGTGTCTTAGCCACTATGCTACCAGCGCTCCCACAACTCAAAAACTTTAACTCACCGCTGTCAAGTTGACTCTGACTCATAGCGACCCCTCCTTGGGTTTCTGAGGAGGTATCTCTACCAAAGTAGATTGCCCAGTCTTCTTTATGAGGAGTGTCTGGTGGGTTTGAACCTCTAGCCTTGTGGTTGGCAATCAAATGCCTTAGGTACTATGCCATCAGAACTCCCCAACAGCCCATAAATCAAAAAAAACAAACTCACTGGCATCGAGTGGGATCCGACTCAAAGCGTCCCCTCCTTGGGTTTTCGAGGCAGTATCACTACGGAAGTAGATTGCCCAACCTTCTTTCTGAGGAGTGGCTGGTGGGTTTGAACCACTATCCTTCTGGTTAGCAATCAATGCTATAGGCACTATGCTACCAGAGCTCCTCCAGCAGCCCATGTTGTTGTTGTTATGTGCCAGTGAGTCGGCCCCGACTCAAAGCGACCCCTCTTTGGGTTGCCGAGGCTGTATCACTACGGAAGTAGATTGCCCAACCTTCCTTCCGTAGTGAGTTTGAACCGCCAGCCTCCTGGTTAGCAGTCAAGTGTCTTAGGCACCAGCAGCCCATAGGGAGGCCCAATTCAACAGCCCCTCCAGGGCTCAAATGCTGCTACGGCTGGGGGAGAAGACAGGGACCTTCCACTGCTGTTGTGATTGGTATATGCACAGCATCAGATTACCCAATAAGCAAGTTAAGTATAGGCTTACTTGTGCTTACTTACTAATCTGTACTGAACCATTTCACATTTTTTCCACCACAACAAAGATTCTCCTTCTAGGTATGGCTGTCATCTGTCTCTCTCCCAACTTCTTCCTACAGAACCTTCCTGTGCAATCAAAACCTTTTTTCAAATTTACAAACCCTGACAGGGTCAGAGCTCCCAGTAAGCAAGGTAAGCACAGGTTTATTTGTGTTTACTTAATAATCTGCCGTGAATAGTTTCACGTGTTTTTCCTACGCTTACCTTGCTTATTGGGTAATCCACCCTTGTATGTACATCTGTCTGGTTGTGGGATTCAGTCTTTGCGAGCTCATTTGGCTCTCTCCAGCCTACATCCTCCACTTGCCATCTATAACTGATAAAACAATATTTTGGCCTCCATCTTTGCTGTTCACTTTTATTTCTCAAATTCTTCAGAACTCAGGCTGGGAGGATAGATGCTCTTTATTGGACCCTCTCAAGCACCCAAAGAATCTGCAAATAGGGATCAGGATATTTTGAGGAATAAGTGAGGAAATACTTAAATCTGCCTAGCACTGAGCCCAGTCCAATATAAGATTCCCTTTAATACTGTCCAAAATGAAATCTCATACACCCTGCTGAACTGGCAGCCCAAAAGAACCCAGCACCAATATGCCAGCAAGCCACACAGGACTCCAGACTCTAACTACAGTCTGACACCTGAGCAGTCACACAATCTCTGAAACCACCTGGGCAGCAACATCCCTGAATCCTGGAATAACAGCATCAACAAACTAACAGCCGAATTCAGAGCCAGAGATCAGTGTCTCTAACCAGAGCTAAGTGACAGGTAAAATCCCTACGATTCTGAATGCAAAAGAATAGGGAGAAAGGAAGTGTGAAAGCAACTGTTCTGTCTTCATAGCACACTTTCAGCAGGCAACAAGAACAACACATTAATGAAGGCAGGGGAGTCCAGACCTACCAAAAATTCCATCTGGGGTTAGAAGGAGTTTATAACAGAGAAAAAGAAAGCAATCAGAATCTAAAGCAAACACCTTTGTTAAAAACAAATTCATGTTCTAACCTCAGCAATGTGTAGGCTGTTGACAGTTTTTCCTGTGCATGCAAATGTGTCCTGTGCTGCCTATGCCTATCAGAATACAGATTTTGCATCTTAGAGATTAGTAAGAATCATAAACAATTCCTAATATAAAAATGTAACCGATTCCATGACAGTAATTTAATAACAGAGCAGGCTCCGGATTTATAACTCATAATGCCATCCACATTCATCTGCCCCAGAGAAAAAGAAACTAGCAAGAGTCACCTCCTAAATGGAGCAAATGCTTATAAATCCAGGTGCAATCATGAAAAAAAAAAAAAGGAGAGAGAGGGGGGAAAAGAACCATGGGGAGAGCAAAACTAACAATTTAGCCCCCACAGGGTGTGTAGATTATAAAAGCTAACATGTAGTGAATGCTTATTTATTGCCATGTAGTGTTCCAAGCACTTTCATAAATTAATTGACCGAATCTTCATACTAACCCTAAAAAGCAAGTGCTAGTTTTATTCTCACTTTACACTTAAGAGAATTGGTCACAGAAAAGCAAAATGACTTGTCTAAGGTCATACAGGAAGTAAGTGATGGGGCTGAGATTTGAACCCAGGCCATCTAGTTGTAGAGAGATTTCACTTTGTCCCCTCCCACAAACCCTCTCTCGCGCTCTAGAATAACTTTAGAAACTCAAGGTGGATTTAAATCTAAAGCTGATAGTGCATTCCTGTGAGTATAGGGAAAACTGTTTCTTCAGTTCTTTATTCAGCATCCACCCCTCAACAAAGAGACTAGCTGCTCTGGGCTGGGCTGCCTTTTTTCCCTCCTACTGTTCATGGGATTAACCTTTGATAAAAGGAGCCATTCTAGTTCTCTTTCTCCTTCTCCTTTTAAGAACGATTCAACATCTCAGAAGACTGATATCTCAGGAATAGAAGGTAGACATGCGTACGTGAAGACATTTGTTCTGCCCAAGTACATAGGGAATCATCTTCCAGATTAAGTAAAATAAATTTTAGTTTTTGTTTTCTCTTTCCAAATTAAACCACTGAAACATCATTCTGTGTACTTATACTCATGCCCTGTATAAACAGGTGTTACCTTATACTGTGCAATTTCTATATTTCAGTTTGGGGTAAACAAAATCTTCCTTATAATACCACCTTACTATTAATTGAGCATTTAGTGGGTCCAGACTGCCCTGTCTGAAGTTTTCTTTTAATTTCTCTCCTTTAATCTCCACTAATCAGTAGACATGACTGTACTCATTTTGTTGTTGTTGTTGTTATGTGCCATCAAGTCGGACCCAACTCATAGCGACCCCTCCTTGGGTTTCCGAGGCAGTATCACTACGGAAGTAGATTGCCCCATCTTCCTTCCGAGGAGTGGCTGGTGGGTTTGAACCACCAGCCTTCTGGTTAGCAGTCAAGTGCCTTAGCCACTTAGAGAGAAGAAAACTGAGACTCAAGAAGGTTAAGGAGCTTCTCCCAAGGTGAAAGAGGGAGTGAAGAATGGAGCAAGGATTTTAGACCATGTGGTGAAACTTGCGCTTACAACCACTGTGTGTGTGTGTGTGTGTGTGTGTGTTACATTTCCAATTAAAGGATATTTCAAAAAAATTATGAGTCTGCATTCAATCCATATTAATTGGCAACCTAATTTGTATTAATACTCATAGAATTTATTAAGAGTAATAATAATAATAACAACTCACGGCTATCAAGTCAATTCCAACTCATAGCGACCCTCACTGGGCTTCCAAGGTGGTAAATCTTTACTGAAATAGATTGCCTCATCTTCTTTCCATGGAGTGGCTAGTGGGTTTTAACCCTTAACCTCCTGGTTAGCAGTTAAGTGCCTTAGGCACTGCAACCACCAGAGCTCCCTAATTATATTAATAGTAATGACTATCATTACATATAGTGCTGGAAGCTGAGTCCCTCAGGTTGGAAGGCAGTCAAAATACAACCGGGACTACTCCAAGTAGAGTTGACTAATGATGTTGATGAAGTAAAGCTTTCAGGATCTTCTTATGCTGGTGTGGCATAACTCAAAATGAGAAGAAATCACTACAAACACCTCTTAATAATTGGAGTATGCATATATGAAATATGAATCTGGGAAAATTCAAAGTCCTCAAAAATGAAATGTAACATAAATATTGTCATGAGTAAGCTGAAAAGAACTAGTACTGGCCATTTTGAATTGGACGACCATATAGTCTACTATGCTGGGAATAACAAATTCAAGAAGAATGGCATCACATTCATCGTCAAAAAGAGCAATTCAGTATCTACCCTTTAGTACACTGCTGTCAGTGATAGGATAATACCCATACACCTAATAAGGAAGTCCAGTTCATACAAGTACTATTCAAATTTACACATGAACCACTAAAGCCAAAGATGAAGAAATTGAAGATTTTTATCAACTTCTGCACACTAAAACTGATCAAATAGGCGATCAAGATCCATTCATTGTTTCTATTGACTGGAATGTGAAAATTGGAAACAAAGAAGGATTGGTAGTTGGAAAATATGGCATTGTTGACAGAAATGATGTTAGAGATCACATGACAAAATTTTGCAAGATTAATGACCTTAATTAGTTGAAGATACCTTTATTTCAACAACATATATGGCAACTATACAAGAGGACATTGCCAGATGGTACACAAAAGGATCAAATTGACTACACCTGTGGGAAGAGACAATGGAGAATCTAATATATCACTCTGAACAAGGCTAGGGGCTGACTGTTGAAAAGAACAATTGCTCATATGCAAGTTCAAGTTGAAGTTGAAGAAACTTAAAACTTGTTCACGAGAACCAAAATATGATCTTGAGTATATCCTACCTGAATTCGTTGAACAGCAGTGACTGAAAACCAGGTGAGCTGTGGGATGATATCAAGAATATCCTACATAAAGAAAGCAAATGGTCATTAAAAAGACAAGAAAGAAAGAAAAGACCAAAGTAGATGTCAGAAGAGACTCTGAAACTTGCTTTTCAATGTAGAGTAGCTAAAGCAAATGGAAGAAATGTTGAAATGAAAGAGCTGAACAGAAGATTTCAAAGGATATCTCAAGAAGGGTAAGTAAAGTATTATAATGAAATGTGCAAAGACCTGGAGTTAGAAAACCAAAAGAAAAGAACACGCTTGGCATTTCTCAAGCTGAAAGAACTGATGAAAAAAATTCAAGCCTTGAGTTGCAATACCAAAGCATTCTTTGGGCAAAATACTGAATGATTCAGGAAGCAACAAAAGAAGGTGTAAGTAATACAGAGTTACTGTACAACAAAGAGCTGGTTGATATTCAACTATTTCAGGAGGTAGCATATGATCAAGAACCAATGGTATTGAAGGAAGACATCCAAACTGCACTGAAAGAATTGGCCAAAAACAAGGTTCCAGGAATGGACAAAATACCCATTGAGATGTTTCAACAAACTAATGCAGTGCTGGAGGCATGTACTCATTTATGCCAAGAAATTTCAAAGACAGCTACCTGGCCAACTGACTGGAAGAGATCCATATTTGTGTCCATTCCAAAGAAAGGTAATCCAACTGAATGTGGAAACTATCAAAAATATCATTAATATCACATGCAAATAAAATTTTGCTAAAACTAGTTTAAAAATGGTTGCAGTACTATATTGACAGGGAACTTCCAGAAATGCAAGTTGGATTCAGAAGAGGATAGGAATGAGGGATATCATTGCTCATGTCAGATGGATCTTGGCTGAAAGCAGAGACTACAAGAAAGACAGTCACCTGTGTTTTATTGACTATGCAAAGGCATTTGACTGCGTGGATCATAACAAATTATGGCTAACACTGAGAAGAATGGGAATTTCAAAACACTTAGTTGTGCTCATGAGGAACTTGTATATAACCAAGAGACTGTCATTCAAACAGAACAAGGGATACTGCTTGGTTTAAAATCAGGAAAGGTGTGCAATCAGGGTTGTATCCTTTCACCATACTTATTCAGTCAGTATGCTGAACAAGTAATCTGAGAAACTGGCCTATGTGAAGAAGAATGAGGCATCAGGATTGGAAGAAAACTCATTAACAACCTGTGATATGCATGTGACACAACTTTGCTTGCTAAAAGTGAAGATGACTTGAAGCACCTACTGATGAAGATCTAAAACTACAGTCTTCAGTATGGATAGCACCTCAACATAAAGAAAACAAAAATCCTCAAGGTTGGATCAATAAACATCATCATGAAAAATGGAAAAAGAGAGAAGTTGTCAAGGATTTTGATTTAGTTCGTTCTACAATAAACACCCATGGAAGTAGTAGCCCAGAAATAAAATGACAGATTGAATTGGGAAAATCTATTTAAAAAGGCTTCTTTAAAGTGTGAAAAAGCAAAGATATCATTTTGACAACTAAAGTGCACCTGACCCAAGCTTTGGTATTTTCCATCACCTCATATGCATGTGAAAGGTGAATGAATGAATAAGGAAGTCTGGAGAAAAATTGATGCATTTGAATTACATGTTATTGAAAAATATTGTATATACCAGGGACTGCCAGAAACATAAATAAATCTGTCTGCAAAGAACAGCTGGAATGTCCCTTAGAAGCAAGGATGACGAGACTTTGTCTTTCGTACTTTGGTCATGCTATCAGGAGGCACCAGTCCCTGGAGAAAGGTATCGTGCTTGGTAGAGGGTCAGTGAAAAATAAGAAAACCCTCAACTAGATGAAGCAAACAGTGGCTGTAGCAACTGACTCAAGAATAGCAAGATTGTGAGGATGGCATAGGACCAGGCAGTGTTTCATTCTGTTGTACATAGGGTTGCAATGAACTGGAACGGACTTGAGGTCAACTAACAACAAGAGCAACGTTATTATTATTATTTGTAATACTGCTGACAGTTCAGCTCTGCAGTTTTAGAGATGAATTTTAGTCAGAGTGATCCATCTCACAAAGCTTACAATCCAGATTATTTTAAGAGAAAAAGAGGAGTGAGAAACACAAGATTTTAAGACTGCAAATTCAGATATATCAACTCAAAAGTCCATTTGCAGATATTTACTTTGATAACTTGGAAAATACCTGAAACCATGAAGAATATTTTTGCATAGAAGGTGAAACTGAATATAAAACATATATATGTTCCATTTGCCAGGACACAAAACCACCCACAGGTCAAAGACTCTAAGATAGTGGGTGAAAATAAATAAATAAATAGAATTTTAATTTGGATGAAATTATGAATATAGTCTATGGACATATATATATATATATATAATTTTACAATTTAAAAAATGGGAAAATACATCCCAGAAACTCATTATATTTAAGAAAATAGTAGTATATCTTTTTCATATGTGAAAATAAGAGAATTATACAAAGGAACCAATTGCCCTGAAAATGTCTATTCCATAATTTCTTACTTTGGTAAATTTGACTGAGAAGCTTGTTCTAACTAATATTGGTTGTTGCTGTTGTTGTTGTTGTTGTTTGCCGTCGAGTCGGCCGCGACTCATAGCGACCCCTCCTTGGGTTTCCGAGGCAGTATCACTACGGAAGTAGGATTGCCCAACCTTCCTTCCAAGGAGTGGCTGGTGGGGTTGAACCGCCAGCCTTCTGGTGAGCAGTCAAGTGCCTTAGGCACTATGCTACCAGTCTGAAAACCAAGCTTGTTAAAATTAGATGTAAAAGAGGATAAAATAGACTAAGAAAAGGTCTCATGAGAGAACTGATAAGTAAGGTTTAGAGTCAGTAGAGAGTAATAATTGTTAGAAGCAGGGCTTTAAAGTAAAGCCACTTCTTCCATTGACCTGCCTGAAAACAGTGACCTCTCTCCTGGCCTCAGTTTCCTCATCTGCATAATGGGAACAATAACACTTACATATAGCATATAGATGTTTTGTAGTTAGGCATGTAAAGCACTTAGCATCATTCATTACACAGGACATAGGAAAATCACTAAAATATCATCAGAATCACAGACCCTCATACAGACAAACTCCTATCTCCTGCCTGCAGCCCAAGACTCAGTGAGATAGTTCTCCCTATGTTGTTGTTGTTGTTGTTATGTGCCGTCGAGTCAGCCCTGACTCATAGTGACCCCTCCTTGGGTTTCCTAGGCAGTATCACTATGGAAGTAGGATTGCCCAACCTTCCTTCCGAGGAGTGGCTGGTGGGTTTGAACTGCCAGCCTTCTGGTGAGCAGGCAAGTGTCTTAGCCACTATGCTACCAGTTCTCCCTATAAATCTGCATTTTTAAATAGATACTCAGATGATTCTAAGGATCACCTGCGTTTGACCAAGTTATTTTGATATTTAGTTTGATTTCCCCTTCCAATCTGATCTTAGCTTGTTGCCTGGTATTTTAGTATCTTTGTTAGGGTTATCATAATACAAACTAGCCAGCTTATCAGATCAGAAATTTACTGATACAAGGTCTGGGAAGTTGTAAGTCCAAATCAGCATATCAGCCATGTTGACTTCTTCTGAGGACTCTGAGTGAGAAAGTGCCCTATGCCTCACTCCTGCTTCTGGTGACTCCAGACATTCCTTGGCCATCGTTGGCTTGTAGCTGCATTGGCCCTAATTGTCACATGGTAACTTTTCCTGTCTCTCTGAGTCTCCGTGCAGTTTCTTTTTATAAGGAAACTAAGTCACACAGAATTGAGACTCACCCTAATCTAGTATGACCTCATGTTAATGTAACTCCTAACATGTTCTAAGACTTTATTTCCATACAAGGTCACATTCACTGGTACATGAGTTAGGACTTCAATATATCTTTATGGGGAACACAATTCAATCCATAACAGCTGGGAATCCATAACTTGAGGTCAATGAAATGTTGTTATGTATAAGTGACTGTACAAGAGAAGTCAATTCCCCAAAGAGGCTGATTAGTGTATTCATAAGAAGGGATGATTAGCAAACAAATGAATTAGGAGTTCAATTTACACTTCAATTGTGAAAGACAGAATTTGTTAGCATCTGACCTTTTGCTCTAGCAGCAGATTTTAGAAAGAAGAAAATACTGATTAACCTGAGGACATTACTATAAAACACCAAACTGTGAAATTCCACACCTAGTTGTGAAAATCACTTCCAGTGTCCTTAACACTGTCTTCACAGAAGTGTCTAATGAAAAGAAGAACTGAAAGAAACAACCAGAGAGCTGAAATGTGAACAGACCCCTTGTTGGTGGATTTCATGTAATTTTTCCTTGTTAAAGACAATACATACATACTACATACATGAAAAACCAACAGTAGACCATTCTTAATTTAAAATATCAGAATCACTTGCAGACCCTCTTACATACAAACACATGTCCCCTGCTCCCAGCCAGAGACTTTTCCTGTGAAACAATATTTTATATAGATACTCAGATGATTCTAACATAAGCAAGTTTGGCCATTTCTGATCCATATAGGATATCTTCTTATACTCTGTGAAGGACAACCTTCAACAACTCAGATGGATGATTCTTTTTTCCTTTCCTGAAAGCAACCAATTGCAAAAGCTTCTGGGAGGACAATGTAAGACTGTGGTTCTCAATTCAAGCTTTGCATCAGAATCTCCTGGGAAGCTCTGAAAGACACACCTACCCAGATTGTGGGAGCTCTGGTAGCATAGTGCCTAAGGCATTTGACTGCTAATCAGAAGTGTGAAGGTTCAAACCTACCTGGCACTCCTGGGAAGGAAGATTGGGCTTTCTAGTTCTGTAGTGATACTGCCTCAGAAACCCAAGGAGGAGTCGCTATATGAGTCAGATTTGACTCAAAGGCAGTGAGTTTGCTTTTTTTGGTGTTTTACCCAGACCTTATCCCCAAAGAGTCTGATTCCACTGCTCTGGGGTGGTGTCTTGAGCATCAGTATAATCAAAAACTTAAAAAAAAAAAAAAAAAAATCCCCAACTGGTTCTAAAATGCAGCCTTGTTGAAGAGACACTGGCTTAAAACACTGTGAACTTCAAACCTACTATTGTATGCCCTAAAAATGATAGAATCTTTTCCTTCTAAGGTAGAAGCCATGGAAAGGAAGCAATCCCTGCCTTTCACCCTTGCAGTTTCTGCTAATACCCTGCTGATGTGTCTTTGAGAATGGGAGGGCGTTTGCACTGACATCTTCTACAACTAGTTGTACTGTGCATTCACATCCGACTTCTGGAAAGCCAAGTCATCTATCCGAAAACTCAGGGTGTGTATAAGAAAATAAGGCATAGCACCTAAGGCATTTGACTTATAACCAGAACGTTGGCGGTTAAAACCCACCAGCCACTCCTGGAAAGAAGACTGGGCAAACTACTTACTTTGTAGAGGTACTGCCTCAGTAACCCAAGAAGGGGTCACTGTGAGTTGGATCTGACTCAAAAGCAGTGAGTTTGGTTTTTTTTCATACTTTACCTCATTTTTCCCTAATAATATTCATTACCTTCATATAAAATAATTTTCTTCAGTAGTCATTTCCTCCTCTGAGATGAAGCCTAATAATTCTGTTTCATTCTTTCTTCTCATGATACAATTTTTACTTTTATTTATCAAAATTCTGCTATATAGCACTTATTGTGTAGGACACCAATCTAAGCCTTTTTGCAAATAGATTAGTTCACACTGTAAATTCAGCACTGTTTAGCACATAGACACATTTGTCAAGAAAAGATAAATGGCATAAATGTATAATAGTAAGAGTGAAAGGACAGTGGACAGAAGACCTGGGTTCAAGTTTGAGGTCTTCTACTGTATAACTGTGTGATTTAACCTCTGGGGGCTCAGCCTTCCCCTCTAACCAGGACACTGCACTGAGTGATCACTAATGGGCTTGTCACATCTGCAAGGGAAGAGCTCCAAATGATTCACCACTGAAAACAACAGTTGAGTAAGGAAGCTTAACGGCCACTCCAAGTTTACAGGCAGGTACTTTACTTATATGGTTCACAAAGTCTTATTTGCACATGTAGAGGTATTACTGTAGGTAAAGATATGAAATCAGTTGTCTGGCAGACAAAAAATATCAGACTTTGAACCAGAACTTCAAGCTACAGTGTGAACAGACATAGAGAGAGGTCTGTCACTTTTAAGGAAATCATCACTTAAAAAAAACTAAGTTTCTTCATTTGCAACATTAACTATCTCACTGTGTGTTGTGTTCAGTTAGAAATCAATGCATAAAACATTTTTTTTAATTTTAAAAAGAGTAAACAACACGAAGGGCATCATTATAATCACTTCTTTCACTATTATTGTTGTTATTGCCTAACACTTTGTAACAAGTGATTGAAAGTTTAGCGTTAACTGAGACATAGTCACCTTCCTTCATAGAATGGGTTAGTTTCTTGCAACAGCCCTTCAAGAGATACCTCAAAATGTAATATTTAGAAACAATAAAATACATGCTGCCTACTAGACTGGTTTTGGTGACTTAAAATATGAACTGGACAACCCTCATATGTAAGAGACCACATGGCTATTCATCTTTGGTTTTCAACTTCTGTTCTCATGGCCAACTCAAAAGCTTAAATCACATACTGGCAGCAGTTCAGAAGAATCCAGGAGAACCTGAACATTTCTATAAAAATACAGAAAAAAACAAAGCAAACTGTGTTAAGTTGGGAGAACAAAACACATATGCCAGGTATTTTCTCAGTAACTCTGCAAGCACTTGACAATACAATGCACTGTGCATTTGGGGATGGTGGGTTTCTGACATTTCAGCTCTGCTCCTCAACAGCTGTGCCAAATTAGGAAAGCTTATTTTTAGAAACCATAACCTAGGAAGGGTCTCTCCACTTTCAAAAGACTGGTTTGCTGGCTTAATTTTTCTCTCTTTGATTTAGGGAGTTTTCAAAATTGCACCTCTAGGTTTGAAAATACAAACTTTTACAAAGGTCCAAGACATGAAAATATTGCTTGACTAAGACTTTCAAATAGTTATATTTATAACTGCAATAGAATCAGAACAGACAAATAAAAGGAATCCACCTATGGCAAGTAGATCAACAGACCATCAGACCAACAGACTTGTGTTTGCATGTCACTATAGAAGCTCTGGTAGCATAGTGCCTAAGGCACTTGACTGCTAACCAGAAGGATGACTGTTCAAACCCACCAGCCACTCACTGGAAGGAAGGTTGGGCAATCTACTTCCGTAGTGATACAGCCTCGGAAACCCAAGGAGGGGTTGCTATGAATCGGGGCTGACTCAAAAGCACATAACAACATAGGTTTCCTAAGGAATTCGGATGGTGCAGTGGTTCAGCTGCTAACCAAAAGGTTGATGGCTTGAATCCACCAGCCATTTGGCAGGAAAAAGATGAGGCAGTCTGCTTTCATAAAGATTTACAGCCTTGGAAACCCAATGAGGTGGTTCCACTCTGTCCCATATGGTGTCTATGAGTTAGAATTGACTCAATGGCAGTGGGTGGTGGTGGTGGTGGGTAGAGTTTCTAAAGTGCTTTCATATATAATTGGCTATTTTCTTATTATTTTTTTTAATTGAAATAGGAGAAGGAAATTTTAATCTCTGTTTTAGAGGATACTAAGCCTTGGAGAGGTCAAGCAACTCAGCTCAAATATCTCATCTATTAAGAAGCATGGAAAAACCAAGCCTCAGGTGTTCAGAGTTCTAGTTTAGAGTACTTTTTACTTCACAAGACATGGACTACAAAAGACAAGACCTGTGAGGTTTCATCAGAGAAGGACCCACTCCTGTTTTTATTGGTTAAAAACAAACAAGCAAAAAAAAAAAAACATTGCCATCAAATCGAATCCTCAACTCATAGCGACCCTAGAGGACAGAGTAGAACTGTCTCATAGGGTTTCCAAGGCTGTAAATCTTTATAGAAGCAGAGCGCCTCATCTTTTTATCATGGAGCAGCTGATGGATTAGAACTGCAGACCTTTTGGTTAGCAGCCCAATGATTTAACCACAGCACCATCAGAGGTCCTTCTTTATTGCTAAGTAACTTGAAAATATGGCCTCTCTCAGTATAAGAGCATTAAGAAGATGTATATAGTGAAGGAGCTTGACTTATGTCTCGATACTCTCTTCGCCATAGTAGCTCTGTAGGAAGTTCGTGGCGATCATGTCTGACCACTGCTTTGTATAGTGCATTAAGTCTATGGTTGCCGGGAAATTTTTAAGTTTCTTCAAGATGGTACAGACACATTTGTTATTTATTTGTTTGTTACAGTGGCATTATACCTAGGAATTTAAATACCTATGCTTAACTATGTTTCCTATATCGTGCATCTAAAAAGAAAGCCAACCATGTATTTTAATGTTTCAATCAATACCTCACAGAATATCTCATCATTAGACTGATTCACTGATTTTCAAAACATCTCATATCTAGAGTAAACCTGGGTCATGCATTTGCCTACAGAAAGCAGGTAGCTGAAGATGAGGGGGTATAAGTCTCTGGGGGATCTTTCTAGAGTTTACTCACAGCACCCATGCTCAGGAAATTGATGACGTTCTGGGTGAAATATATTCTGGGCGCTTCCCTGCTTATAGTGGCTGGGTCTAGAATTAATTAAGGTTGATAGTATTTATATTTTGAATCCTAACTCATGTCCACTTAAGTTTGTGTGTTAGTCAAGAGACAGAAATAGATAAAGTCTGTTTTACGGCTATTTAAACACAAACTCCCCTAATTGGCATGAGATACTATATTTTCAGTTTTAAATTAGCAAGATAGATAGTAGATTCTCTGAGTTCTAATAGGCAGCAATGAAATGAACCCAGTGGCTGAATACCCCACTTGGTTCATTTGTTAAATACCTTTGTTAAAGGCCAGCACACACAGTGGAGGTCCAATCGGTCATGCTTACCCCTCCCGATCCAGGGGTTGGCTATAATTCACAGTCACTACTAAAATGCTTTCAGAAGTATTTATTATCTTTCAGACATAATCTACTGCTTTTGATTATTCATATTTCATTATTATGGAAAGCAAGATTAAATTGTTTCAGAAGCAAATGCTTATATTAATCTTTCAAACACATGCTCCATGTAAAACTCTCTTTCAGGAAACGAGAGAGAATTCCTACTGCCAAAACAGCCACAGGTAAAGGAAACCAACACTAAATAAAAACAGTTCTAAAGTCCAAGACAAGCGGGAAGGACAGGAACCGAGAGAGAAGATGTAAAATGGAGGGCTGAGAGAGAGAGAGAGAAAGAGTGTGTGTAGGGGGAGGGAGAGAGATGCTTGAGAGTTCATTTATCAGACCCAGCAAATTTATTCTATTAACATTTTAATTTCAAAAGTAATTTAAATTAGTACTTTATTTAACTGTGAAATTGGATTACTTCTCAGCTTAACATGCAATACACTTAGGAACTTAATAAATGACAAGGAGTAATACCACATCTTTGAACTCATACTAATTGCATCTTATTGTTGGAAGAGATTGGAAACAACTATCTTATTTTATACAACAGAAACCTGAGACCCAGAGAGGTCTGGTAATAGCAGAGCTAGAACTAGAAGCCACCTCTCCCAATTTATAGAGCAAAGCCTATTCCATTATACCACTGAGGCAAAAAGATAGCTGGATGGCTTGGGGTTCAAAAGCACAATCATTACTATTCCTTTGGTAAAGCATTACATTCTTTTCAACTTTCCCCCCTTACTGAAATTCTCCCTTTAATTGACTTCTAAGATACTGCATGGCACTCTATTTTGTCATTTCCTCCTCAGTTTATTCAGTTAGTGCCTTTGCCACTGACCAGTCATTTAATGGCCACTTCCCAGCATGCCTCAAAGTTCTATTGTCTAAGTGCTAGAGTCTATAACTTCAAACACAACCTTTTGACTCCATGCCAAGACTTTTACATCCCCATCATGAGATCACACTCAGTCCATGCACAGCAAGCTGGAAGGGCACCTGGAAGCAGTCCTCAACCAAAGATGGTCGCAGAGTTGTGGACAGACACACCGGCTCTTAAGTGAAGAAACCTGAGGTGTGTTCCAAACTGTTTCCCAGAACCTCCCAGTGGGTTTGAGCTCCACTTGTCCACAGTGGTCATTGGCTTAATAACCCACACTTTTCTGACTTCCTTCCCTCCCTTGTCTCATTCCTTACTCCCCTGAGAATGTTTTCTCAGATTACCTTCCTAATAAACCACATGCATTCAAATCCTTGTGTCCAGGTCTGCTTCTAGAGGAAAATAAAATAAAACATTAACCAAATCCCATCCTGCACCTTTCCATTTCTCTATTTTCATTTGGACAGATCTCACCACCTAGAACACACTTCTCATGCATATTCACCTTGTCAAAGTGACCCATTCTTCAAGGTTCAAACGTAACCTAATCTCTACCAACACTCCTTTGCCAATCACACAGGGAGGATTCCACCCATCCTGAGAACTGTGTGCTTCTCTGATAGCACACTTCAGCAAGTCTTATATGAGGATGTCTGCATGTGTATTTACTTCAGCTACAATCCAGGGACTGAATTATGAGATCCTGAAGGGCAGAAACTCTGCATATTCATTCTCAAATTCACTACAGCAATTGTGCTTCCACAAAGCAGGCAGTCATTAAATGTCTGCTGAAAAAAAATGAGAACTTTAGAAATGTCCCTAAATAAAACCATGTGTTTCTTATTGAAGGATGCTTCCTTATGGAATTTTTTTGTTATCTTACAGAGAGATCTGGTTTTCATATTGTGGAGTAAATATGCCTAATAAGGATAAGTATATGAGAAGAGAATGTTAAAAATATTCTGTTTCAGATCAGAGGCATTGCACTGGAGCTTACCCTGATGCAGAGAACTAAAATAAATAAATAAAATAGTTTTTTTGTGTGTGGGTTTTTTTGTTTTGTTTTGTTTTGAGGCCCTCTGTTAATGCTTATACACCAACCACTCCTATAAGTGAACAAGTTTCAACATCAGAAAGAATGGAATTACAGGCGGCATGAAATTGATCTTGAGATTCTCGATGCTAAAATAAAGTGAAGCTCTCCCACTGCCAGCCATATGCCAACGCAAAGACTTCTGTCTCTATCAATCTCCGTCTAGGTTTGTTGTGCTTTATTAATGTTGTCCTAACATATGTAACTTTAACCTAGATCTGGGTTCCTTGGCCTCCTACAGTTGCCGTGTCTGTGAAAATGCTAGGCTGGGTCATGGACCTAATGAGTTTAACCACATTTTTCATGCTACCACTATCTAATGAAGAAGCCTTGGTAAAACATGGTTAAGTACCCAGCCGCTAAACAAAAGGTTGGTGGTTTTGAACCCATCGAGAAACTTTGCAAGAAAAAGACCAAGCAATCTGCTTGCATAAAGATTATAGCCAAGTAAATCCTGTGGGGCAGTTCTACTCTGCCTCATGGGGTTGCTATGGGTCGAAATGACTCCACGGCACCTAAGAACAAAAACATCTACTGGTGTATAGTAGAAGCCTACAGGTTTGCAATAGCTCTTCTATCCAGTTTCCATCAATTTGGAGTCCTGCATTTTGGGGAAAAGTACCTTCTAGTCCAGGGGAATAAAACCCTATAAATGGAAACAACAGACAATTTAGTCTTCTCTCATTTCATGGACATCCTTTCCACTGCAACTGTCGTAATATTGAGTTGGGCTGTAAGTTCCCACATCATAGCAATAATTTCCTAATTATTTTCAAATCCTCATTTGGTATTTAACTAAAATTGTACCTTGGTTATCTAATTTGAAATTCAAGCAATACATAAAAGTATAAGGAATAAAGTTTTTAAAAATCACCTATGACACAACTACTCAAAGATAATCATTTTTAATATTTTGGTTTATGTCCTTTCTGGACTCACATGAATGAAACCATAGTCCTTCACCATATGTATATTTTTTAACTGGAATATAATAATGTAGTATCTTAAATCTCTAAAATTTTAGTGATCTACTCATGCTGACAAACAACATAATTTGTAATGGAGCTCTGATGGCGTAGTGCTAAGGCATTTAACTGCTCACCAGAAGGCTAGTGATTCAAACCCACCAGCCACTCCTTGGAAAGATGATTGGGCAAACTATTTCTGTAGAGATACTGCCTCAGAAACCCAAGGATGGGTCACTACAAGTCGAATCAACTTGATGGCAGTGGGTTGGTTTTGGGTAGACCACATTAAAGTATACAGATGTGTCTTTGTTTATGTAACCACCCCCATTTTTGGGTATTTAGGTTGTTCCTCATTTTTATTTTTATTTTTTATTTTTTCTATTATAAAAATTATAATGAATATCCTTGAACTTATCCAATGATTATTTCTGCCCATGTTTCTAAAAGTAGATTTGCTAGGCCAGAAGGAAGATACATTTTCAAGTTTCTAATGAACATTGCTAGACTACTTTCCATGCTTGTATGTTTAAGAAAGAGGGTTTCCCACCTCGTACATAATCACTCAATTACTCTCCCTTGTTGTTTTTGTTAGCTGCCATGGAGTTGGCCTACAAGTCTTGGGATTGGATCCTTATGATCCATAGAATTTTAATTGGCTGATTTGCAGAAGTAGATCACCAAACCTTCTTCCTTGTTTGTCTCAGTCTGAAAGGTCTGCAGATACCTGTTTAGTTTAATAACAACACTAACAGGTGGCTGTGCATAAGGTGTACTGCCTAGGAAGTGAAGTCAGGTCTCCCACATGGAAGGTGAGAATTTACCACTAAATATCAAAGTCCCTTAGCACAGATCTAATCATCTCTGTCTCTGTCTTCCTTCCTTCCTCTCTCTCTCTCATACACACACACACACACACACACACCAATAAACCACTCAGTGAACCACCCCCCAAGAGAGTAATAATTGAAGTTCAAATTCTATGACCTGGATTCAAGACCTCCCATGACGAGGTTTCAACTACTTGTTCGCCTCTCAGTTTTTGCATTCATGCATTACACAAGCCAGCCAAACTGGATTATTCCCAATATGCCCTTTACAACCCTCAGTTCCCTGGCTCTGCTTGTGTCCTTCCTTCCTGGAATATCCTCATCCACTGTTGACACCTGTTGAAAAGCAATTCCTTCTTTGCTGCCCAGCTCAATGTGAATGTTTCTGCTCTTTTCTGTAAATCTAAAACAAACCCACTACCACTAAGCTGATTTCAACTCATAGTGACCCCCATAGGATTTCAAAGGCTATAAATCTTTATGGAAGCAAACTGTCTCATCTTTCTCCTGCAGAGCAGGTGGTAGGTTCTAACTGCCAGCCTTTTGGTTAGCAACCCAATGCCTTAACCACACTGCCACCAGGGCTACTTGCTTTTTAACATATTTATCATAATAATGGCTAATGCTTATTGTGTATGTATTTCAAGGGTATTAAGCATTGGCAACTTATCTCATTTTTAACTTAAAATGGCTCTATAAACTAGACTAAGATAATTCCTCCCTTTTATACAGATGGGGGGAGCTCTGGTAGCTTAGTGCCTAAGGCACTTGACTGCTAACCAGAAGGCTGGCGGTTCAAACCCACTAGCCATTCCTCTGAAGAAAGATGGGGAAACCCAAGGAGGGGTTGTTGTGAGTTGGGTCCAACTCGACGGCACATAACAACAACAACATACAGATGGGGAAATTGAAATTTGGAGAGGTTAAATAATTTTCCCAAAGTCACACAGTTAATAGGAGAAAGAGCACGATTCAAACTCAGTCCCTCAGAGTTAAGTGTTTTATTGTTATGTACCGTCAAGTCAGACTCAGCTCAAAAAGACCCCTCCTTGGGTTTCTGAGGCAGTATCACTACAGAAGTAGATTGCCCAACCTTTCTTCTCAGGAGTGGCTGGTGGGTTTGAACTGCCAGCCTTCTGGTTAGCAGTCAAGTGCCTTAGGCACTATGCTACCAGAGCTCAAGTATACCATCATGCAATTAACATTGGGTACAAAATTGAACTTGATCTTAAGTATTCTCATTGTTAAATGAATAAAGTGGGTTAAATAACCACTAAAGAATTTTCAGCTCCTCTGATATCTGAGATTTAAAGAGTTTTAAAAATATTTCATTTCTCAATTTTTCAAGCTTTTTGCATCTTTCAATATAAAGACAAGAGTTTATTTTCTGCCTACTCAGAATGCCTCTTGCGTAAATAAGATTCCGCCTTCTAAGTTTACTGGAAAGGAAAATAAAAAATTACAACACACTGAATAAATGCCATTGCTATGACTATTTCTCACTGACCTATCAGTTGATGAGAATGCTAGCATAGATATTAACAAAAAATGCAAAGATAAACTTGAGATGGCATTGGAAAATCAGTGTCCTGGAACTACTTTTCATCTAAAACTAAAATTTCTGGCGGCTTCTTCCATGACAAGAGTTAAAAAAAAATCAATATGCCTTAGCTTGATTTATCATTCAGCTGCTGCTGGGCAACACATCACACTATCCTGGCTTGTACTCGGAAAGGAAAAAAAACTCAGAACAAGAATATCAAAATGGACCTGTCAGAAACTGGCAACTAGTAGGCCAAAATGGAACAGATGGGCAAGAAAGCTGGCACAGGGCACCAAGCCAAAGGCTTATCTTGACAGGACCTTGCTCTAAGATCTGAGAAGCAGATTTTCATCTTTGCCCACAAGAACAGTGATCCCTGATGTTAGTCCAACCTCTGAGGCAACAGCACTAGGAACGAGGATATGAAAAGTGTGGCCATGAAATTATGCTAACCCATTTCTTCACAAAGGGACCCCAGTCAAGGCAAAGATGACTTTGGCAATCAAACTAAAGGAAAGAAAAAGAGCTCTTCTGCTCTCTTTGAATCATTTGGAAAGCAACACAAATAAATGAGAAATCATCATCAGATGTGTTTTAATATTTATATGTTAGTAATCCAAGAACTACTTTACTGCAACAATGATGATGGGGTCAGGAAGAGTTAGTTCAACTTAAAATCCTTGGCATATAGCATAGTACTAGATACAGATTATTACTGGTATTAGCTGTCTTCAAGTCCAACCACTATTCATGGAGGTCCATGAACAAGAAACTAAACACTGCCTGGTCTGGCTCCATCCCTGATTTTTGGAAGTATATCACCAGGCCATTCTTCTTAGAACATCATAGCCAGGAAACTCTATTGAAACATGTTGAGCCTCATAGTTAATACACAAGCCTCCAATGACAGACAGGTGGTGGCTATGCATAAGGTGCGTGGGCTGGGAATTAAAATCAGGTCTCCCTTGTGGAAGGGAAGAATTCTACCACTGAACCACCACTGGCCCTAGATACGTACAGTGATAATGAAATATAAAGAATAAAAAGAAAGGAGGAAGGGTCCTAAGAAATGAAGCCATTAAGAGCTTTGACTATTTCTCTAATTACAATTCTACTGCCAACCAGTAGTTATCACCTTACAGACACTGGGAAAGAGCTGTCCATTGTTGCACTGAAATTTCATTCCTGCTCATGGTTTAGAGATCTTCTGGACCATTGTTAACAAAAATAAAAAGAGCCACATTTAATGAATATTTTTCATACATCAAATTGTATGATGGTGGTATTTACACCATATCAGATCTTACATTAGGGGATGACTACATCATAACCACTACACTACTAATAATTATGGCCCAGCCAAGTAAACACACAACTTTAGCTATCACAGTCTACCCTTTGTCAACTTGGTACATGTGCATATCTCCTAAAATCATACATAATCTCTAAATAAAGACAATTATACCTTATTGTGCCTAACATGATAAAACTAACACATGTACAATAAAAAATACATTAGCCTTATTTACATCTGATCTTTTATAACTCAAGAAAACAAAAATATTTGATGCACACATACAAGGAAGAAACACTCATTAACAATCACAGTCCTAGTTTCTGCAACTGGTCACGTGGTCGTAGCTGGTATTTAGAATTACCTTCATCCACCACTCATTCTGTTTTCCCTTTGCCCTCAGCAAGCACCTCAGCTAGTCATGGTTATTTGCACGGTGGGGTGACCCAAACCTTTATTCCTGAAAAGTCTGGGCCATTAGTAGTTATATCAGAATTGGGTTGCTGGAGCTTTCCATTGACTTTAATCACTGGGCATGGTAATACTAAGAGACATCCTAAGAACTCTCCTGTATTTCAGACATGCTCTTTTTACCTCCATTGTGTAATATTAATCTGATTTTCCCTTGGTAATAAGGAACACTCACACCAAACTATACAGTAACTCCCTTCTTTGCCTGTTGATACAGAGGCATGAGGAGCCCAAAATGGCCAAGTGTTATTCTTAAATTCCAGTTCATTCAAATCAGTAGTGTGTCTTCAGGTAGGAGTATTCCTCCTTTTGGAAATAAGACCCATCAATGGCAACACTGAGGTTCTTTATGCAGTGATTGAGCTGTGACTCCAAAGCCCTGAGCTCATCATCTCCTTCTTTCACCACTTTGTCTAGTGTAAGTAGGACCACTCAACCAGCTTCTTTCTACTTTCATTCTAACAAAATTGCAGAAAAGTATCAAACATGCCATCACCCAGAGCCTCAGTTGTCACCAATACTTATTCTATCGGTGGTGCTATTTTATTAATATTGTTGCCTCATGCCATGGATAAGCAGCATCCTCTTTACTAATTGAGGAAGAGTGTTCAGTGTCTTTAAGACTAATCAGACCTGAGAACCAATTTAGAAAACTCATCCTTCTGATTTTGTTTCTCTAGAACACTCAGTACCAAATGTCTTAGGTTGGGTTCTCAAGAGAAGCAAAACCAGTGAAGCTAATATAGAAAGAGACAGAGGGGAAAAAAAAAAAAAAAATTATCTCAAGGAAATGCCTCACACAGTTGTAGAGGCTGGCAACTCCCAAGCCTGTGGGTCAGATGTCAGGCTAAAGCCTAGGCTTCTAGTAACTCATGTAGCTGCAGGAGCTGAAAAACCCAAGATCAGAAGGCAATATAGTGGGATGCTGGCTGTGGAGGCTGCCAAATACAAGATCATCAGGTAAGAGGGTAGGCTGCTGGCTCAAAGGCTGCAAAGGAAACAATCCCCAAATTGGCAGGCAATACGACGGACCACCAGTTTAAGTCTAAGAACCAGAGGTCAGATGATGACAAGCCAGATGCAGGATCCAGATTGAGCAAAACTCCAGTTTTTCCAGGACATTCATATATATTGGCAGCAGACCACACAAGAAATTCCCTTTCCTGAGGAAATACCCTTTCAACTGATTGGCTGCTCATAGCAGACCTCATCATGCAGGTGATGTACATTAAAGCAGATCTCATCATGGAGGGTAACTACATCAAAAGTGCTAAACCACTGAGAATTATGGCCCAGCTAAATTGATACTCAGCCTTAACTATAACAAGTTCATTATCTTATACAATCCCCCAAAAAACACTTTGGAAGTAGATGTGATATATCAATGTTTCAGAGAAAACAGAGGGCCAAAGAGGTTAGGTCATTTGTACTACACAGCTACAAGTAGTAGAGACTGATTCTGAGTCAAGATCTTCAGGGCTCTGCAGCCAGTGCTATGAACCAACAGCAAAGTCTCTAACCTGAGACATAGGAGAGGCAGGAGGGCTCCCAGATCACTAAATCCTGCTCAGGTTCTCTCCACACTGCATTTTTTATCATAGGCTTCTAAAGTGCTGCTCTCTTAGAAGTGAGCACAAACTTGCCAGACCACATTTCAAGTAGAATAGGGCAACCTGAAGGTTCCTTAGACTAATCACTGATGGAGAATATATTCACCACTGATTTTTTTTTTAAAGACTATAAAGAATTATTGAAAACAGGAGTTCTCTTTATACTGTGACTATTAGCAGAAATTATGTAAATTGCCTTACAGATGAGATTCTAAGATAGCTACAGTCTCCCTTCATCCTCCTCAATAGGATCACATTAGTGATGTACTGCCGGTGAGGAACATGAGGATGCCAGCAAGACAATTTCCATTTCACTACTACCTTACTTCCCTGGGCTATAAGTTAGCAAGTGCTGGATCCACTATCCTCCCTAAATCTGTTATGAGGTGAGGCACTCAAAGAATGATAGTGCCTTTCTTCTGGTCAGCATCTCTTAAGTTCAACCCTCTTATCCAAGTTAATGACTCCTTCTGACTTTCTTGCCACTTACCAAGGATGTTGATTGTGAAGCCTTCTCCAGCCAACCTGTGGACCTAATGCAGGCCAATAGGTGTACTATAATCCTGCTATCAAAAGCAATGAGAAAGATACCTAAAAGCAACCAGAAGACTATCCTTTAAAAAAATCCTAAAACCAGAAGAGTTGCTTTCAAAAACTGGTCACTGCAGCGTTCTTTATGATACTGGAAAAGAATTAAAAAACAACCTTAATGTCCAACAGGGAAGAACTTTAAACAACTTACGCTTGACAATCCCATATGATGCAATGTGATGCAAACATTAAACAATATGTTTATAAAGTGGGTTTATTATCATTACATCATCTGATTAAAGTGCAAGACATTAAAGAAGTATATAATCAATGCAAGTTCAATTGTTTTTTTTTAAACTCTCAGAAAAATGAATGCTAGGAGAATACTCAAAAGCTAATGATCACATTACAAAGTGATCAGAGTCACCATTTTCAATTCAGTCTCTTTCTTAATGCTGTTTCAAGAGTTTACAGATTTTTTATAAAAGGCAAACATGACTTCCAAAACCAGAAAACAAACAAACAAAAAATGCAGAAAGCAGGGACTTCAGCACTAGGTTGAATATCAGGTCAGCAAAGATGAAGAGATGAGGGTTTCATTTTGACATTTTTCATTCTAGAACTTTGCACAATCTTTTCTTCCTCTTTAAAGACTCTTGCAAGGCCAAAATTAAATTTCTGCTAAGAAATTATTTGTCAGGGTCAACTACAGGGCAAGTAGCCCAAAGGTTAGTAGCTCCTGCTATTTAGCAAGAATCAAACTCATCACGTATTCTCTGGCCACTTGTCAAAGACTTCATAGTTTACCCTGCAGCAGGAGAAGTGGCAAGTCAATGAAGACTTAGAAAGTTGTTTCTGAGGTAATTTCTATAGGATAAATAATTTGTTCTGGGCAGAAATGCTGTTAAGAAACATTCTTCCCCAAGCTTTATGGCTTTTCATAAAAAAAAACTGAAAGCGCTTTAAATGAAAACAGGCCTTAAAAAAAAAAAAAAAAACACCTCACTGCTGTCGAGTCATTTCCAACCTAAATGGAGGAAACAGAATGTCAAACTTGTTTAAAAGAAATTATTATTTTGAGAAGACACCAGTATCACAATGGCTAATTCATCAAGTTTGTTGCTAATAACTATGAATGAAAGTAAGTATTGCAAACACAATGCTGATGAAAGGCCCAACCTCAGCACAGCCTTTGGACCCTAAAGAAAACTTTCTAGCCGTACTCAGCCCCCATTTGTCTGAATGGGTAGTTGACCATATTTCTTAATTTGCCTGAGACAGCTTTGGTTGTCAATGCAGAATAATTATTAAGAGTTACTCCTTCTCCCCTGAAAGATCTCCTGGTTTAGATGATACATGATCATGCTACTCATAAAGCTAAAGATAGATTGATGGTATACCAAAATAATGAGCCCTTTCAGTTACAGCATTGTTTTTCAAACTTCTCTGTGATCCACACAAGTATATTTTATATCAGAAAACAAAACTAACCCTTATTATGTGCAATGCAATGGGCTAAAATTTTGTATTTTACTATATATTATTTCAGATGTTCTTTACAACTCAGTAACTTTATTGCATGATTCATGGATAGGGTCATAACTCAATTTGAAAAGCAGTAAACTTAGAGAAACCAGTGGCTGTCCAGTGGGCATGTTAATTATTGTCTTAGAACACACTGGTGATAAGGAGAGTGGAAGAGAGGAGTAGGTGTTACCAGAGATTTCACTCTGTCTACAGCTCTGGTAGCATAGTGGCTAAGGCACTTGCCTGCTAACCAGACGGCTGGCGGTTCAAACCCACCAGCCACTCCTCGGAAGGAAGGTTGGGCAATCCTACTTCTGTAGTGATACTGCCTCGGAAACCCAAGGAGGGGTTGCTATGAGTTGGGTTTGACTCCACGGCACATAACAACAACAACACCCTATGTAGTCTTTTGTATTATTTCTCCTAAATATAAAGAAAGCCAACAGCAAATGTAAATGAATCAAATAGGGATACGATTGTAGAACATTTTTCCTTAGGGTGTCTGGAATTTCCTGGGCTTCACACACAGAGACAGGGGAGAATGAATAGCATTGTATAGGGCTATATTGCCTCTGGTTGACTTTCCTCCAGCCCTGTTAATTCCCCTTGCCGAAGAAGCATAAAATCCTGATCTGATCATTGATTATCCACTAAAGGTCCACTCAATGCAAAGCACTCAGTCCCAGCATCTTTCTTCTGCAAACAGTATAAACTCCAAACCCTCCATTCACATTCTAGGCCTTCCGTGTCCCAGCTTCAGCCTCCTTTTCCGTCTTCTCTCCCTTTCACTGTATACCCTTCTCTATCCAATGGAAGCATGCTCATACATACACACAACTTTATATTCCATACCACAACCTTCTGCCCCCACCTTCTGGTCAAGCAGCCTCTCCCTCCTCCTCACCTTCTTCCTCCTCCTCAGAGAGATAGTGCCCGCCCCAACTTCTCCACTCAAGTGCCCCACCAAAGGTCTTCTCCTTCAAAACCCATTCAAAATACATCACCTTCACAGAGCTTGTCTAGATGCTGCCAGTGACTGAATGGGTCCCCACAGCTTCAAGATGAGATTTAGCTCTAGCTAGAAGAAGCCACAAAGGTGCCTGAGTTTAACATAGTATTTTCTTATCAAAAGTTGCTTCTAAGAACTGAAACCATGAGGAAGGGTCAAGTATGAGAGACAGGATTAGAATTAGCAAGTAAAAGACATAGAAAACAGGAGCATCAAGGTCAGAAATAAAGAGGTCAGAATAAAACAAGGAGAAAAAAATGGTTGTTGTAAGAGGTTATGAGGGAAAGAAAGTATATGGACTGAATGTTACAAGAATTAGATGTCACTCTTGATTGCGTAGTCAATCAGATTTGGCAAGAAGCCCAATGAAAACATGACATAAAGGTTCACTTGCAGATGGGCAGGCTAGGGTGTACAAGGCACAGCTCACTGCTTTTAGAGGTTCAGACTCAATTCAAAACTGCTTTGTCACATTTTATGAATGACTCAAAGACTACCTCACTGAAGATTCAATCTCTTCATCTGTCAAATGAGGAAGACAAAACAGCTGCTTATATGGAAGAGAAGCTATGGTGTTACATATGAGGGTTCAGCAAGCTGACCTGTGTTCTCCCTGTTGTTCTTAATTGCCTTCGAGTTGATTCTGATTCTAGTGACCCCACATAACAGAGTAGAACTGCCCTGTAAGATGTTCTAGACTGTAATCTTTATAGAAGCAGACTGCCAGGTCTTTCTTCTGCAGGGCCACTGGGGGAAGGGATCAAACTGTGAACTCTTTGGGTTCAAAACCAAAACCAAATTCACAGCCGTCAAGTTGAATCTGACTCATAGCGACCCCTCTTTGGGTTTCCAAAGTGGTATCACTACAGAAGTAGATTGCCCAGTCTTCAATAAATGTTCCCCCTTTTCTTTTGCATTTCACCCATCCCTTCAAGGGGTCCTAGCTGCCCTGATAAATGGAAACTTTTCTTGATCTTCAAGAACACAAAGTACACGCCAAGATAAAAGGGAACTATATCTGGCAGCATAGTGCCTAAGGCACTTGACTGCTAACCAGAAGGCTAAGGGTTCAAACCCACCAGCCACTCCTCGGAAAGAAGGTTGGGCAATCTACTTCCATAGTGATACCACATTGGAAACCCAAGGAGGGGTGTCACTATGAGTTGGTCTGACTCGACAGCACATAACAACAACAACAATCTTCAATATTTTGATGTAGACTGTCCTTCAACAAAAAGCAAAATACATTTTTTAACCAAAAGACAATATTTCAGAAAGCTTATTCAAGGAAGGTTGGGCAATCTACTTCCGTAGTGATACTGCCTGGGAAACCCAAGGGGGGGTCGCTATGAGTCGGGTCCGACTGGACGGCACTTAAAACAACAACAACAACAAAAGTTATTCATGGAAATTTCATCAAACAATATAAGCTCACAACTACTTAACTATCATACACATGGTCATTTGCCAATAAAACAGGAGGGAGCTAAAAAATAATTCAGATGCCTTATGCAGGCCTAGATGGCTTTAGCAACAGACTGAAAGACGCTCAACAGAGAATTAAACACCAAAATGAAACCTAGGAATACAGGAGGAACAAATTAGGATCTTTTCTAATTACTTTTACGGATAATCAGAGCTGAATAAATAAAAATTGAATCAGATATTCTTTTATCTGAAGCACAGAAAGAAACAACAAGAACAAAACCAACTTAAATGCCTAGGCTTTCTGCTTTATGAAACTATTAAATAGCAAGCCACCAAAATTAATACAATTATATTCAAAATGATATTCAAGTTAAAACATTAAAGGTGAAATATGATTAAAACATAATGGAAGAGTTATTTGAGATGCATTCAAACCAAATCATCCTATCCAACATCAAAGAATGCTTTGTTTGTTTTGCTTTTGAAAGACACATTTCTATTGTTATAGAGTACCAACAGACAGGAGAATTTTCTGAGACAGTAAAGCACCAGTTAATGGAAAATGAGAAAGTTAATAAAAGAAGTCAAACTGGGTATTTTATGAGCACTGCTGAAAATACAATTCATAGAAGTAAAGTCCCATCGTTATGACTGAGCATAATAAACCGATTACTTGTCTTAAAGACTATGTGTGATAGAAATCATTTAAATCAATTGAGTTACTGTTTCTTAGCAATTTGATAAAAAGGAAAAATAGTGTAATTGGGAATCAAGTGCTCCTTTGGGAACTTAAAAACAAGCCAGCTGGGTTTGTAAGTGCACTTTAATCTGTTTGTGTATTTTTCTTCTTTAAAAAAAAGGAAGCACAGGAAAGACTGACTGAGCCAAGCAGCTCAAGTCCTGGAATCTGTAGAATTGAGATTATTAGTAGTAAAGATTTAGTTCTGATGAATCGTTCTCTTTGCCCCTAGTCTCCATCAAAGGGTTGAAAAGCTGGCTGGGAGTTTATTCTATCCAGGTCTTCTGGAACTGTTCAATCCTTCTGGACTAGAACTCTGATGCGAAATCTCACTTGATATTAACTTGGGCTAAAGATACTCTGGTAGCATAGTGGCTAAAAGCACTTGACTGCTAACCAGAAGGCTGGCGGTTCAAACCCACCAGCCACTCCTCGGAAGGAAGGTTGGGCAATCCTACTTCCGTAGTGATACTGCCTCGGAAACCCAAGGAGGGGTCGCTATGAGTCGGGGCCGACTCGACGGCACATAACAACAACAACAACAACAAAGATGAGAACAGGAACTAAAGTCGGTCCCTCTGAACACAGCCATCCAAATGCAAACTTGGCTCAGCGTTTTCCTTTCTCTGTAACCTCACTGAGTGGTCAAAAAAAGTTCAACCACTTTGGGGAGAGTAGAAACCACCACGTATGCAGTTATCAACCAGTTCCTTTCTTTTTATGACTTCTAATTATCAGTGAAATGGTCCTAATAAATATTAACCACCAGCAATACTACTAAGGCAGTGAGTGGTTGGCAAATCTTTCTGTAAAGGGCTATATAGTAAATATTTTAGGCTTTGCAGGCCAGATGGTTTCTGTGGCAAACTATTCACTCGGCCATTGTTGTGCAAAAGCAGTCATAAACAAGCTGGAAATAAATGGGTGTGGCTGTATTCCATTAAAACTTGATCTCCAAAAGCAGGCTGCAGGCTATAGTTTGTTGACTGCTGCTCTAAGGTATGAGACTCGATTTTATAATCAACTATAGCGATCAGAGGGGGTTTAAAATCTAAATGGGACATAATTGGTATAATATAGTTTTTAAAGTTTATGTTTTACCTCCCAGAATGTTGAGTAGTGTCTGGAGTCTTAAAAGTTTAGGAGCAGTCATCTAAAATACAATGATCGGACTTTATTTTTCTGGAACAAAAGGGAAAGAAGGAAATCAAAGAATCATAGAAGGAATCGGGCTACAGGACTAAATGTCTACATGAACCATTGCCTCCATCATCTTGAAACTAGAACTAGAAGTAGGTGCTCGGCTATCACTACTGAACATTCAGATCAGGAGTGTAAGAGATAAGTCCTGATAAACAGGAAGGAAAACATAGTACACAACTTCAAATTCTTAAAGAATTTATACATAGGGACTTATTGATGCTGGAGGCAGCCCCGAGACTATTCCTTGAAGTTACCTTTAAACTAAGTAATAGTTTAGCCTACAAAGTAAAGATTATCACTCATGAGTATTGCATTTCCTTAAAATACTTATCTATATAAATAAAAGGATCAACAGCTATTTTAAAGCATAGATGAAAAGGTTGGGAGGGCAGGGAAATTAAGTAAATGGCAGTGAAACAACTAGAATAGAAATAAGGAGAATGTTGACATAGTGTGAAGAATATAACCAATGCCAGTGACCAGTATGTCTAGAAACTGGGGAATGGTAGTGGCTTTTGCTGTGTGTGTTTTCAGCAAAAACAGAACTAAATTAAAAAAGAAAAGAAAACTAAATGTGCTTCCCATGTTTCTTGGAAACAAACAAAGGAAAGATCTCTCATATAAGCCAAGTTTTGTATCTTGGTTAGAAAAAGACCCGAAGCGGTTATCACTAAAAGATGGCAAGTATCGTTTGGGCCAACAGAGTGGGCTGAGATTTTTTCATTTAGCCTGAGGGATGGGATGAATCTCCCAAAGAAATTAAAAAGCACAACAGAAATTGATTCACTGGCTCCACATCGTCATCTGTCTTATTTAAGACTGACCAGTGCCCTTGCTTTAATGACGGGTGCACAGCTGGGGATGAACAAATATGCAACAGTAGCCCTAGTAATAAATATAGAATGTTGGAAAAGTAGAAAGTAGAATTTCAAAGTTCCTTGGTTTCCTTGCTAATGCAATCCTAAAGAAAAGCACTACCCCAAAACATCCAAAGTTCAAATAAATCTGAGGTCTGGAAGAAATGTAATATACTCTTTCTATTTCTGCTTTGTATCTTATAATTACTCATCATGGGAATCTCTGGTTTGTTCAAGCCCCAAACTCTTCTGCTCCAGGCAACGTATAATGTGATAAGCAAAATCAAGGCCTTATGCATTGTCCTGGATCTGGGTAGGTTCATATATCTACTTGCCTATAACCTATTGCAAGGTTTTCCTGGAAGACATGTCTATTTAAAAATATGGACTATTTTTACACCATATTTAAGAATGCTACAAGAAAAGGAAAATGCCACATGAAAATGCCACACAGCACCATGAAACATGGAAATTTAACGGCAGCAAAAACATTCAACTTTCATCAAAGCTGTTTTATAATTAGAACACTTATATAAGAAAAAATCAAAGCCAGAGGTCACAATAATGGTTCTGGTTTCCAATAGAAGTTCCACAGAGAGCACTAAAGGTTTAAGACAAAATGATTAATTTACAAGAGAGAAACAAGAAGCCTGCACCCAAGAACCTACACTCAGTGAAAGTAAAGGTTGGGGAGGAGTGCAGAGGAACAAAGGAGAGATGAGTAGAGCCAAAAGAAAAAAGCCAAAAAGCCTCTTTTGAAAATTCCTTTCTTACTGTTGTAATTATTTAAAAAAATACACTGAAATTTGGTAGGGCGGTCCACATATTCTAAAACTGTTTTTCTCTCCAGGGTCAATGATTTCCGAAAAGCTGAGATAGGTGCAATCTTTGTTTCATGGAGACTGAAATCACTGTGAAGGCAGGGGCTCTATGACTGAAATCATTATGAATACAGGGGCTCTATCTTTGTTATTCATACATAGCACCTAACACTATTCCCAATAAAGATCAGGCACTTTATCAATATTTACTGAATTTATAAACACATATATAGATTCTAGCTGGGATGAGTCAAACTAAGGGAAAAAAAAAGAAACAGTTTTTGGAAACAGAATTTTGATTCAAAAAAGAATCCAAATTCCCTAAGCAAACTGTGCATCTGTCTCTGCAGCAGAGTGAACTCTCCTGCCTGGAGTGATCCTTGGAGCAGCAAGCTCAGTAGGAGAGGGGTCTTGGGGATCTTCAAGTACAGTGATGCAGACCTGCTATAGAACTCTTGTCTGCCAAAGGTATCCATTGCCTTTTGATGACAGGATCCCACTTGGATCGCAAAGAGGTACAGAATCTAACAGATGCCTGTTGTAATGCTGGAAACAGGCTGTTATTTTCCTTTGAGGGGGGCACAGATGTAAGTGGGAGAAGAATCATTAAATTGTTTCACTGAAGATTTTTGTTGTTGCTGTTGTTGTAATTATTTCTAAAATAATTTATTCTCCGGCCTAGTAAAAGCTAGCTGCTTCAGGGTGTAAGGTTACCATGACACAAGTTAGATTTACTAAGTAAATCTATGGAACATCTCAGTTACCCAGTGTGGGGTTGTTATTGATTGAATTGTGTCCCCAAAAAGTATATGTTGTAAATCCTTACCCTGTGCCTGTGGTTATAATCCCATTTGGGAATGGGTTCTCTCTGTTACATCAAGAGGCTGTATCAGTGTAAGGTGTGGTTTAAGACAGCTTCAAGATATAAAAAGAGCTGATTAAGACAAGAAATACGCAGAGATGAGGGAAGATAGATGCCATACCACGTGAAGATCACCAAGGGACAAAGAAACAGAAGCCAAGAAGAGACAGGACCTTCCCCCAGAACCCAGAGAGAAAGCCTTCCCCTAGAATCAGCATCCTGAACTTGGACATCTCCTCAAATGTGAAAAAATCAATTTCTGTTTGTTAAAGCCACCCACTTGTGGTATTTCTGTTATAATGGCACCAGATAACCAAGGCAGAGGTATTTTCCAAATAATGAAATATTCTCTTTTGTGTGTAAAACTTTATTAAAAGATGTTTTGATAGAAGATGGAACGTGAGTTGGAAAAGAATGTGGATAACTATACAGACAGTTCTTTTCACCAAGAGGCGACTGAGCTTCTATTACGTGACTTGTTTAAGGTCACACTACAAATTAGTGACTGAACAGAGGGAGACTGGAATACTAACCTCCAACCCCCCAATCTCTTGCTCAACACATATTCACTGAGCACCTGCTAGGCAAGAGACTCTGAGCCGGTAAAAACAGGCCCTGATATAGTCTTTCATGGCTCTTCTATTTACCCCTAAATACAACCAAAAGAGCTGCCTCCTTTCTAACCCAGGAATTGGAAATGTATCTAGATAAGCAGCAAAAGAGCTCCTGCTGGCTTTGAGACACTAAGCAGCCATATTATCTTACTGGGTCTCACTTTTCTTCCTATAAAATGCAGTTTAACGGTAAAGCACTTTCTAAAACCTACTACTATTGCTTCCCATGCTAAATTTAAGGAGGAGGGTACTTTCCACCTGAGTTTAAGGACAATAATCACTTGAAGTGAGCACCAATGGCACTGTATGTCACTATTAGAAAAGTCAAAGTCTATTAATTTAATTCTGTTTTTTTTTTTTTGTTAGTTTGTTTTTGTTTTTAATAATATTCTATAAGTCAATTATTTCCCATCAAGAGTTGGTTAGGACTAAGGTACATAGGAATCCCACCTACACAATTTTGCCCATGCTATGACCCTGCCCAGTAAATTCTCTATTATGCACTTTTCTCCTTTCTGGCAAATTAATATGTATCTGTCAAATTGTTTCAGATTCGCTTGCTCTTGGAAGACTTCTCTAATTCACACTATAGCCTCTTCCATGCCAATTCTTCATTTGATGCTTATTTCAGTGGCTAAACTGACTCATCACATTACTTTGCTACTACTGGTTTACTTATCTGTCTTCCTACTGTATGATATGCTCTAAGAGAAGAGAGTCCATATCCTATTATGGTATCCCCAAAACACAGCATAGCATCTAAGAGGTAGCCAATATGAATTTCTGGTTGTTGAATTTGAGAGTACACAATTCAAAATCGAGTCCCTGCAATGAGTTTAACAGTGAACTCATCCCCACAGCTGTGATTTAGAAATAACTTGCATAATACATTAGCATTTTTAAAGGAGGAAAGAGATCAATATGGATTCTTAAGAACTATCAAAAGAGCAGGCTGTGCAAAAGCAGTGAGAACTGAAAATTCACTTTTAAACCCAAAGAGAGAGCTTATAAGAATCAAAGAGTTCCTCAATGCTCTCTTTATCCTTTCCTCTATTCCTCTGTTCCAGCAACCAGATTGTCTACCGGGCTGGTATTTTTCAAGGCACGCATCCTAGCTGCCTTGGTCAAATTCCCCAAGACACAGCTTAACCTCCAGCATTTGTCATAGTGTCCACCCTCTACTCCAACCAAAGGTCAGACACATCCATTTTTCTTAGCAGGACATGGACAGATCTGCGTCTGTGGACACTAGAGGAGCCGTTCTGAGAGGGCCTCATCACCCTGTGTGTGAGTGTGTGTCTGCCCTCTGAACTAGGACCTACCAAACAAGGGAATCTCACAAGTAATCCCATAAAATCTCATTCATCAGGTGAAGTTTCCAGAGGCAGGTTGCTAAGATGTTAACTGCTTTCAAGGGACTGGTGACAACTTTTTACTTTAACTTTTATGTCTCAAGCAAAGTTCATTTTGTGAAGTAGATAAAGTAATGACAGTGTTTGGAAATTAATTATCTGATCCAGATGGCTCTTCCCATGATCTCTTACGTGCACTTAGGAAAACAATTCATATCCATTTTTTCAATTAGGGAAAAAAAAATTATAAAATATATTGACTCAAGTGCCATATAGATTAATTATCATTAATGTAAAATATGAGTCCCTGTTGGCACAATGGTTAAGTGCTCAGTCAGTTGCTAACTGAAAGGTCAACAGTTCGAACCACAAGTCACTCTGCTGAAGAAAAGACCTGGCAATCTGCTCCCATAAAGATTACAGGCAATCTGCTCCTATAAAGATTACAGCCTTAGAAAACCTACGAGGCAATTCTACTCTGTCCTGTACGGTCATTAAGAGTCAGAATCAACTAGGCACACAACAACAATATTAACATGCAGGAGAAAAATGAAACAAAAAAGAAAGCTTGAAGGTATCCTGTGTAAGTGGTGGTAGCTGTCTTTGAGCTGCAAGGAATAGAGTTAAAAATCAAAAATTCTCATCCTGGAAGGGCATATTTCCCTTTCTCACATCCAAAATGGTGGATGTGACTGTAGAACATATTTCAGGGGCCAATTTGGACCTGGCCTTGCAAAACCAGTATACCAGAGGAAACCCCAAAACTTAGTCTTCAGATGTTTTGATCCATCTGCTGGCACTTGGAATTATGCCTTGTGATAATTTTGTTCCTTTCCAATGCCCTGAATATCTTTTTTCAACCATGACAATACAGTGTCTTCCTAAAGCACCGCCGCTGATATTCGAAACATGGACGTAGGGTATGGCCTACTGACATTCAACCCTTTTGAAGCTGTGGCCAAGAAGAGGTGAATAAAATGCAATTCAGCTGCTCCAGTGAAGCAGGAGGATAGATTAGCTAACGGCCTGCAGCATCTGTTCCCACTCCAAGGATCCTGATTCTATGCCCATCCTGATTCAGACATGCCAAGAACACACAAACATGTAGGAATGCAGTACCCAAGGCATGTAACAAAGAGGCTGATCAATCTGTGCGATGCCATCAGCACTCATTGCTGAATAAATTAGATCAAATGGGACCACATTTCAAATTGTGAAATGGCAGAATTATTCTAGGCTAATAACTTACAAAGAGAACAAGTTAAACAGGCACCATGGTTATTCATGCTAAAATTGGCAGGAGAATCTGTTTTATTCCTAGAACATCAAAAAAAGAAAGTTTTCTATTTTTCAGTTGGGAACGTTCTGAAGCAGAGATGTCACTGCAAAAATATTAAAATACAAGCCAAATTTATTTGAGTAAATGTATTCTTTAGATTTTTTTTTTAAGCTCATTTGTGAGAAGATAGTGTGTTTTGTTCTCCTGCTGAGAAAATGATCCTTTTATTATATACAGCTTTGTCCAGCAAGTTTCCAAGAAAGAACATCATCCAAGCCCATGTGCCATATTTCCGTTGGGCTAAGACGTAGCAGGGAAATACAAAACTGATGCAACACTTTAAGAAGGTAAAATAAGAAGGGGCAGACTAAATTTAAAATACTATTTTATGAAAGTAACTACATTTTGTTTTACAATACAAAGCCACCAGTGCCTGGATGCAGCAAAATTATCTAGCAATCTAACTTTCCAAACGACTTGAGTTGAGTTGGCCTGCATTAACCAGATCACCAAATCCAAGGAGCACTTTTCTGGTTCTCCTTAAACATTAAGCTCTTCGTTGCTTACTAGTTTCTGCTGCAGTCTTGGTCCCATAAGAGCACCCAGTTCTTTATACATCAATTGGGGTGGGGTGAGTGTGAGGGAGATGATCTCTCCCCGCTTGTTTTATTTTAGGTAGGTGAATTTTGTTGCAAGCAAGATAACTTGACACAAAGCCTAAGGAAGAAGGCAAATAGAGATGACAAAGACAAGGAATGATATTCCAGCATGCAGAACAAGAAAAAGTCCTAAGAATTGAGCATCATTCAATAAGGAATGGCTCATCATAGGATCCCTTACAACAGCCTTTTCATACCACCTCCCACAAAATACAAATGGAATCAGGGAAGACACCTGAGATTTGTAGCCAGTTTGGGTGGCTACCTGTTCCAACATCACCAATATATACACACAGATCCTAGCAGAGTTAGGCTGAGACTAAGCCAATAAAACTGCATCTCCTATAGGACATGACCCATTGAGACCAGCCACACCTTCATCTCAGCTCCACTGAGAACATTTATTTAATTCTCAGTATGTTGTAGACTCCTGAATCAGAGATTTTCCTCTCCTGCCTGTCAACATATACTGATAAAATGTTATTGATGAAAACATAAATGATTATATAATAGTGTTTTAAATGCTCAGCTTTGTGCTATTCAGCAAACCAACCCTGCAACAATTTCTCCTTTATTGCCTTTGGTTCAAGCAGCAAAAGCTAAGATTCTGGACACTGTGTAGAAGGGATGTATGGATTCCAGTAAAGTATGAAGGGATTTGTGGACTCCAGTAGAGTATGAAAGGATTCCTCTTTGGAATGATATGGCACAAAGATGCTCAAAACTGAGCCCCTTCTCCATCCCCTACCCACAGAAACCAGAACACAAGAAAGTGATTAGAACACAGAAGTATGTTGTTGTTGTGTATGGTCCAAGTGATTCTGACTCACAAAGGCCCAATAGGATGGAGTACAACTTCTTCATAGGGTTTCCTAGCCTAAATCTTTAGAAGCTCTGGTGGTAGTGCCTAAGGCATTTCACTACTAACCAGAAGGTTGGTGGTTCAAACCCACCAGCCACACTGAGGAAGGAAGAATACTGGGCAATCTACTTCCATAAAGATTTACCACCTCAGAAAC
Organism: Orycteropus afer afer; assembly: GCF_000298275.1. Lineage (NCBI taxonomy): Eukaryota > Metazoa > Chordata > Mammalia > Tubulidentata > Orycteropodidae > Orycteropus > Orycteropus afer. The sequence goes on along the minus strand of NW_006921634.1, from coordinate 4,140,654 downwards.
CCAATGGGGTCCACTGTGGGTTGGAATCCACTCAATGGCAGTGAGTTGGTTTTTTTTTAGTCTTTATGGAAAGTATTATTGTTGTTGTTATGTGCTGTTGAGTCGACTCCGACTCATAGTCACCCCTCCTTGGTTTCTGAGGCGGTACCACTACTTAAGTAGATTGCCAACCTTCCTTCCAAGGAGTGGCTGGTGGGTTTGAACCACCAGCCTTCTGGTTAGCAGTCAAGTGCCTTAGACACTATGCTACCAGAGCTCCCTTAGGCACTATGCAGTAGGAGAAAAATGTGGTCCATTTGGCAGGGGCTATCTAAGCACAGGGAGCTCTGGTAACATAGTGGCTAAGGTATTTGACTGCTAACCAAAAGGCTAGTGGTTCAAGCCCACCAACCACTCCTTGGAAGACTGAGCAATCTGCTTCCATAAAGATATTGCCTCAGAAACCCAACAAGGGGTTGTTGAAGGCAGTGAGTTTGTTTGTTTGTTTGTTTCCTGGAGCTCTGGTGGCATAGTGCCTAAGGCATTTGACTATTAACCAGAAGGCTGGCGGTTCAA
>NW_006921634.1:4082786-4134463 GCF_000298275.1 Orycteropus afer afer | reverse complement strand
TCAAAATAAAATTAAAAAAAATAAATAAAAATAAAAAGTTGAAATTAGAAATACCATTTGACCCAGCCATTCCATTATGAGGCAGATATACTAAAGAAGTGAGGGCCATGACAAGAACAGATATATGCGCACCCATGTTCATCGCAGCATTATTTGCAATAATCTAAAGATGGAAGTAACCTAGGTGCCCATCAACTGAAGAATGGATAAACAAACTATATTACATAGACACAATGGAATACCACACAACCCTAAAGAATGATGTAAAATCTGCAAAACATCGCATAATGTGGATGAACTTGGAGGACATTATGCTGAGTGAAATAAATCGATCACAAAAAAAAAAAAAAAAAGATTTACTGCCTTGGAAATCCAAAGGGGGTTGCTACAAGTTGGAATCAACTCAATGGCAGTGAGTTTGGTTTGGTTTTCATCTAAGTACACCAGGACTAGAAGAACAAATGATCATGATGGATGGAAAGGCCTATATGAGACAAAAGAGCCAATATACATGAATAATATTTACCATCTGCTAAACATTTAAGGTCTTTTATAAACAGTAACCACTTAATTGTCACAATAAATGTCATGAAAAGTAACTACTATTCTCTCTATTGTACAGATGCAGATAAACCACCATGTGTATCGTCTGGCCTAATGCCCCCAAAATTTGTTTTCAAACATAGAAGTGTTCTTTTGCTGATATTAAAAATTGTGTGGCTTTCCACTACGATAGGTAGACATTAATTCTTTGTTATTTAAAAAAAGACAAAATGATAAAAATTATTGATTCAGCACAGCTTTTAACACATTCTGAATTTTACTAGTCCCAATTACAAATCAATGCATTGGGGAAAAAAGGAAATGCATATAAATGGGAATAACAAGTTATTGAATCCCTAGGCAATGTTTGGCACCTATTTCGGTCTAGGGATCACATGTGAACAACCTCCAACACCCCATGAGTCCAAGGACAGGAATATGGTTTGCACTCCACTACTAACCTGAAGTTTGGCAGTTTAAACTCACTTAGTGGTACCATGGAAGAAAAAGTCTGTAGCAATCTGCTTCCATTAAGATTATAGCCAAGAAAACTGTATGGAGCAGTTCTACTCTACCACATGAACTTAAGCCATGAGTTGAAACTGACTTGATGGTAACTAACAACAACACTCTGATACTTTTATAGGTAAACTCTCATGAAGAATATATGGAGACCAAGATGTTCATCGCTCTACTTGCCAAGGCAAAGTCCTCATCTTAGCACAAGGTATAGTATGGGTCTTTGTAACTTTGGAGAAATATGGAACATTTGAGGAAAGCCCAGACAAGAGCAATAAAAAAGATGAAAAGGTTGGAAGGTAAGAAAAAAAAGCTGATGAATGAGGATTAATTAGCCCGGGGAAGAAAAGAGCATAGTATCCTTCTTGAAATATAGTAATGGCTATTACACAAAATATGATCACCATGATTCATAATTCCATTGAGAATGAAAACAGAGGAAACAGGCTTATGAGAAAGCACTATGAATTTAGATTAAATATAAAATAAATCTTTCATTAGATAAGAGTTTGGAGGCAATAAAATAGGTGGCAGTTTAAGGACTTTGCAAACTTTGCTTTCCTGCAGTGCCTCCTTATACTCTGCCTACTCTTCATGTTCAACTTAAATACCACCTCCTCCAAGATACCCTACATTCCCTCCTTGTACACTGGACAGAGCCTGTGCTTTGTAAATTTCAATGACCATCACCTAGAGGGCATGTCAAAACACAGACTCCTGGGCTCCATCCCCAGGGATTCTAACTCAATAACTCAAGGTGCACCCCACGAAATTATTTGTCTAGCAATCAGAGGGTCCATAGACACACTCTGAGTAGCCCTGAAATAGACATAATCTCTCTCCACTTTTACCTCTCATAAAAATATACCTGTACCTCTCTGGACATTTGCCATTATTAATTCTTAAACCAGAGTATTTTATTTAGATCCCAACTAGATTTTGATCTGATTCAACTTTGAAATTTTTACAGTTCCCAGCACATTGCCAGTCACAGAGAATGATTCATGAAACACTGCCTTTAAATTTTAGTTATATATATTTTACCACTGCAACAATGGGCTCAAATTTACCTATTATTGTGAGAATGGTCCAAGACCAGGCAACTTTTTGTTCCATTACTTTTTGTTCCATTCACTCCTCACTTGTCAACATGTTTAGGTTCCAAAGATCAGGTTGTTATGTGAAAATCAGAGTTATGTGAAATGGAGGATGACTACATCAGATCACAAGATGAAGGGTGAATATATCGCTACAAAACTGCCAAACTATATAATGACCAAACCACTGAGAACCATGGCCCAACCAAGTTGACACATAACCTTTACCATTCCAGCCAGCATTACTCTTTCCTCACACTTCAATGTTCATTGCTGCCAAATATACTTAAGTAGTTGAATAGATTTTCTTTACTATTGTTGTAAATGTGAAATATCAGATAATGAGATAGTCGTTAAGTAAGTAAGGAGAAGGTGTACAAAAGGTCACTATGATTCAGAGCCATCTTGAGACCACCTAATAACAACATATTTTACCCCAATAAAAACATTTTTTAAAGAAAGAAAGAACTATGCGGTTTAATTGTTTCCCTAAAAGTAGGATCAAGCTAAGTTGCCTATAGGTTTTCACAGACTTCATAAATCCTCATAAATTCATTTATTTACTCTGGTTCCCTGACTAAATGACTCTACAGTTTATTACCTTCTGATCTATATATGTGAATGGCCCCACATACTAACTGTATCTAACACTTAAAATAAAGAAAAATATAAAAGCTACTATAATATATGAAAATTTCCTTCCCATGAGATTTAATTTTCCTCATTACAGAAGAGTTTTGGCTTATGACAAGACTATATTCCAAGAAAAAGGGCAGGAAAGGAGCCATATTTTTTATTTATTGTTTATTTTGCCTGGTCTGGCAGGAAGGCCAGTGTTCTGGTTACCTAGTGCTGCTCTGACAGGAATATACCACAAATGGGATGGCCTTAACAAACAGGAGTTTATTCTTACAATTTGGAGGTTTTAAGTCCAAATTCAAAGTGCCAGCCTCTTGGGGCTGGGTGAAAGCCCCTCAACCTTAGGGTGTAGCTCTGCTTCCTGCTCCCGGCCCACTGGAGCTAGGGACGTTTCTTCACTCAGACTCAGCTAGCTGCTGAGGCTGAGAAGGCCCAAGGTTGACAAGTAGAAAGGCACAGTCCTGATGTTACCAAACCACACGGCAGGCCAGAAATTCAAGTCCATTGCAAGTCCCAAGGTTGGCAGAGCATGGCAGGCCGCTGAGCAACGACAGGGCTACATGCAGGGTTCAAGCGTGCCATATGCTAGAGACCATTCCCAAAGGCTTCTGCTTAAATACAGGAAGCAGACCATATACCCAAAGGCAGCTACTCAATTGCTCCCAGTAGATTCCACCATGGAGTTGATTACCAGGCCTAGCCAAATTGACACACAAACATAACCACACAGCCAGGGAGGTCAATAAGCAAATAAGGATCTGATATGTCTGGGATCATGCTGGGTGCAGGTAAAAGCAGGGCCTGAAAATGATCTGGCCAATTGTTCTGTAAACTCTTCCTCCCTCCATCAGCCTGACTTATTGGCTAAAAACTATAAGGACAAAGGGATGCAAGAGTTTACACAACAGCAAAAATAAAAACCTTTTCATGGAAAAATAGAAGGCTGTCTTTTGGGTTCCAAGTTAACTCAATTGGACTCAACAAAGGTAGTTGTCAAATTATATGCCCAATACTGGACATTGTATTATAATCCCTCAGATACCTCAGACACATGGGTTAAGTTCCATCTTTCCCCAAATTAATCCCAGAATGATTACTTCCTCACATGTATGTACACAAATGCATGCACCATACAAAAATTCAAGTACAGCAAATGTCTGCATTGCCACATAATGGAATTAGCATGTAGGTGAGGAAGCCAAGGCAGAAAACCCCACAAAAGATCTATAGAACGTCACAACTGCCATGAGATGATTTTTGGTTTTTCTAATTCCCACACAGAGACACAGAGCAGGTGTAATGATAATACTAAAAAAGACTCTCAGGTAAATGATCAGAAAAGTGGACTTTCATTTTTATCCCTTCCATTTTGACCTCTGCTTATTCCATGCAATTCCCCCTTTTCGCTGATTGAAACAATGCTTGCTCTTTGTCTGCCTCTTTTCATAAATGAGGAGATAAACCAATACAACAGCATAATTTAGCAGTCAACAAGACTATGTCCATTTTACTACATTCAATTCAGGGAAACTAAAGGTCTGTTATCCCAACTGCTGGTAGAGAACACTGTCTGAAGCTGGCAAAACACAAAAGGAAATAAAAAACATGAGTTCACTTCATGTAGGAACCACAAAAAATATGACTTCGAGCTGTAAGCACTACCCTGCAATCACACCAGCTCATAACAGTGAAATATGGTCATTATCTTATGGAACTGATCTAATTTTGTACTCAATCTCCTAAAATAAAGGGTTCCTTTTGAATACCGAATGAAAGGACTTTGACCAAAAAAATGATAATAATCTGACAGCACTTTACAGCACAGCTCTTTTTCCTCCTTCCCGTCACACTAAATAGCACAAACAGACAACGACTCCACAGGCTGAATGAATGAAAGAAGGCGCATTCGCTGAGCTGAGGAAACGCCACAAATCAACTGTAATGGAGGCCTGGTATTAGCTCATTAGAAGACTTAATACACACAGCACAAACAGCACATTTAATGGAAATCTACAAAGGTATTAGAATGTAGCTGGAATGACACACAATGACATTTTATTTTTCTAAATACAAAAGGAACAAAACATGTTTATCTCTTTCAAAGTGTCAATGGTCAAGGCTGTACTGCTGCTGTATGGGCAATCTACTTCCGTAGTGATACTGCCTCAAAAACCCCAGGAGGGGTCGCTATGACTCAGATATGTGTATGTACACAGTCTAAGTATATGTATGTGTGTGTTTGTATGTATGAAAACTTCACTAATTTGGGTTAATAAGGAAAGGAAATACACTGTGGTGACATTTATTAACATCTATGTTAAAACCATGAATAAGAATTATATATCACACTTTGCCAGAGGAACTTAATTTCAAATACCATGAGAAAGGGCCCAGAGAAGATGAAAGATCTTTTCTCATGAGATTTATTTGCAGCACAGGAAATAAAAACAACACTTTTATACATAATGTTTAATTCATTAACAGTCAACAGGGTTATTAAAGGAAAATATTTAAAGATGGGCATCATTTAAAAAGGGAATTCTACTGAAAATTATTTCATTTTATTTTCTCATCAAAGCAAGCCCTTTACCTAATCCCATAATTTGAAAGAATAGAGTTGAGGGCAGTCTCTCATTTACTCAAATCATTAAAAATGCTTTCCTTAGCTCACGATTCTGTAATTTCCATAAGATCTAATATGCTTGCTAATCCTCTCATTTTCTTCACATCATCATTTATTCAACTAGTCACACATTCCATGCATACTGTCTCATATTTGATCCATGCTCCTGAAGATTTCTCTGCCCTCCTGATAGACAGATGCTCCACAAACCACTGCAAGGGTCATCACCACCAAAAACAAGCCTGCAAAACTGGAGCCGAACCTGACCAGGCAAAGGAAGAGAAAATCTGAGTGGGCACAAAGGGGTAATGGTGCTGATCTGGTATTTGGTCTTTCACGGTGCTACGTGGAGCATACAGTTAAGCACTCGGCTAATAACTGATAGGTTCATGGTTCTAACCCACCCAGAGGCCCCAAGGGAGAAAAACCTAGAGATCTGATCCCATAAAGATTACAGCCAAAGAACACTATGAGGAAGTTCTACTCTGTCACATGGGGTTGGTGTGGGGTTGGTATTGACAGCACTTGACATCAACAACAATAGCAATCTCCCAACATATGCTGTTATTATTACTCCTGTGGTATAGTGAGGAACGCCTGAGTGGTGCCAACAGTTAATGTGTTCAGCTACTGATAGGTTGGAGGTTTAAGGTCACCTAGAGGCATTTTAGAGGGAAAGACCTGGTGATCTGTTTCTAAAAAATCAGTCATGAAAACTCTATGGAGCAGGTTTCTACTATGACACACATGGGGTCCATGATTCTGAAATGACAGTAACTGGTACAGTTAGGGGAACTGAGGACTGGAGAATCAAATTGGTCAGAAGTCAAACAGCTGAACGCAAAAAGACCGGGAGTTCAAACCTGAAGCCATCTAACTCTAAAGCTCTTCCCTGCCACTTTGCCTCATGGGATGAGAAAGTTTATTCCCTCATCAATTTCTGCAGCAATCGTCTCCTTCTGATACCGCTGGTTCTTCTTTGTCTCCTTATTAGCTGCATCCATTTGAATGAAATGTAGGATTCTGCAGGAGGCTCATCATAATTTAATGGGAATTAATGCCCTTTTATTGTACAAGCCTCTACAAACAGCTGCTTAACACTCAGTAACAACTGGAATTAATTTGTGTCAGATGAACATGAAAAAAAAATCCATTTATGACCCCAAAGTCATGAAATTTAGCATAATTACACATGCTCTTGTTTGGGTAATTTCTTCTCTCCTCATTAAATTAGGTGCCTATGTTATATTTCAATCTGATCAGTTCTGAATATATCTGTAATCAAGGGCATTTCTTCTGAAATCAACCCAAAGTTACATAGTTAAGCTACAACAAACGAATGAACCAAAGTTAATGTACAGCACTGAAAAACAAACAAACAAAATAACACATAGTTGATAAACTAATAAGTTCATTCTTAATATTTATTTGTGCTTTCCCACAACAAATATTTATTGAGCACCTTCTATGTGCTAGGCTGTGTTCTAAAAGTTGAGGACACAGTAGTGAAGGAGCACAATTTTAAGAAGTTCTCTGGGGACTGGGCCTGCCATACCTCTTACTCATGTATCCCCAACATCTAACATACCTCCTGACACTTAGTATGTGCTCAGTTGGGGAACTGTTGGGGAATGAGTGAATACATCTTCTCAAAAAAATATCCCTTAAGTATTATTGGGAGCTCTAGTGGTATAGTGCCTAAGGCATCTGACTGCTAACCAGAAGGCTGGTGGTTCAAACCCACCAGCTACTCCTCAGAAGGAAGATTGGGCAATCTACTTCCATAGAGATACCCCCTCGGAAACCCAAGAAGGGTTTACTATGAGTCAGATTCGACTCAACGGCAGTGAGTGAGTGAGTTAAGTATTATTACTCAATCTCCCCATCTCCTATATTTCTTAAACACAGAGTCTGTCTCTCCTACTCTCTTGCATTATCTCCTAAGAATTTTTTCTTGGATAAATAAATAATATACAAATAAATAAAATCACATGGTTTAAGGCTAAACAGAGATGGTATATCAGGTTGGTATCTGGCAGCTAGTATAATTGATTTGCATCCTCAAGAAAGACTAGCTTCCCATATCCCCTTCCTGAAGCAGTCTCCATTAGTTGAGCCTTTTAAAACATTAGGAAGAGAATCTTTAAAAATTACTTACTGGACAGTACCATGAAGAAAACAGAGGCCCTTCTATGCTCTGTATGGTGGATTCAGGAAAAGTGCACAAATCTGGAGAAGTTTAGCATTGGCCTGTAAGGACGTGTCTATCTAACCCAGTTTAGAAAATCCCGTCATCTCAAATCCAGAGATATTTGGAATCTGCACATTGGTGAACTACTATGATTTGCTATTACTTATTCCAGGAGAGGGGTCGAAATCAAAGTGCCCCTCCAGGCCAGGCTCACATAGAGCACACACAGCTGGAAGGATTCCAAGTAAGTTACCTCTCCTTTGTTTTTAATTGTGGTAACAAAGGACTCCTGGTGATACAGTGGTTAAAGTGCTCAGCCTCTAATCAGAAGGTTAGCAGTTCCAACACACCAACTGCCACAAGAAAATATGCGCAATCTACTTTTAGAAAGATATTGTTGTTAGGTGCCATTGAGTCAGTTCTGATTCATACTGACCTTATGTACAAAAGAAGGAAAACACTTCCGGGTCCTGCACCATACTCATAGTCCTTGCTATGTCTGAGTCTATTGTTGCAGCCACTGTGTCAATTCATCTTGTTAGGAGTCTTCCCCTTTTTCATTGACACTCACTTTACTAAGCATGATGCCCTTCTCCAGGGACTAGTTCCTCCTGATAACATGGCCAGAGTACATAGGCAAAGTTTTACCATCCTTGCTTCTAAGGAGTGTTCTGGCTGTACGTCTTCCAAGACAGATTTGTTCATTCTTCTGGCAGTCCATGTATATTCAGTCTTCTTCACTAACACCATAATTCAAAGGCATTAATTCTTCTTCAGTCTTCCCTCCTTATTCAAAGTCCAGCTTTCACATGCATATGAGGTAACTAAATATAGCATGGCTTGACCCAAGGATGAGGCACATCTTAGTCCTCTAAGTGACATCTTTGTTTTTGAACACTTTAAAGGGGTCTTTTGCAGCAGATTTTCTCAATGCAATACATTGTTTGACTTCTTGACTTGTGCTTCCATGAGTGTTGATTGTAGATCCAAGTAAAATCAAATCTTTGACAACTTCAAACTTTTCTCTGTTTACCATAATGTTGCTTATTGGTCCAGTTGTGAGGACTTTTGTTTTTTTATGTTGAGGTGTAATCCATACTGAGAGCTGTAGTCTTTGACTGTCATCAGGAAGTACTTCAAGTCATCTTCACTTTCAGCAAGCAAAGTTGTGCCACCTGCCTACTGTAGGTTAATGAGTCTTCCTTTAATTCTGATGCCATCTTCTTCATATAGTCCAGCTTCTCAGGTTATCTGTTCAGCATACAGATTGAATAACTTTGGTGAAAGGATATAATCCTGATGTACATCTTTACTGGAAGATCTAGTTATCTATATCTGAAAAAAATTGGGCAATGAAAACCATGGAAATGACAGGCTTGGAAATCCTGTGGGGCAGTTATACACTGTCTGATAGGATCTTTGAGTCAAAACTGACCGATGGCAAGGGGTTATATAAGTAACAAAACATTTGCCATTTCAACATTTTTATACATACAATTCAGTGACATTAATTATGTTCATCATGTTGTGCACAAATCACCACTGTTCTTTTCCAAATTATTTCACCACCATTAACAGAGAGTCAGCTCTGGTGCAGTGGCTAAGGCACTTGGCTGCTAACCAAAGGGTTGTTGGTTCGAACCCACGAGCCACTCTGTGAAAGAAAGATGAAGCAATCTGCTTCTGTAAAGATTTACAGCCTAGGCAACCCTATGAGGGCTGTTATGAGTTGAAATAGACTTGAAGGCAGTGAAGGAGTGAGTGCTTCCTAAGCAATTGCTCAGTTTCCCACACCTCCTCACCTCTGGTAACCACTGATAAATTTTGTCTCTATTCATTTGTCCATGCTAGATGTATCATGTAACTGAGATCATAAAATAGTTTCCTTTTGTGACTGACTTACTTCATGCAGTATTATGTTTTCAGGGTTTTTCTATGTGATGGCATGTATCAGAACTCCGTTTCTCTTTTTGACAGAGTAATATTCCATTGTATGGATGTAGCACACTTTGTTTATCCATTCATCTATTGATAGGCATTTAGGTTATTCCCACCTTCTGGCTTTTGCAAATAGTGCTGCAATGAACAAGAGTTTACTAGTATCTGTTTGCACTCTTGCTTTCAATTCTTTTTGGTACATACCCAGGCATGGCATTGTTGGGTCATATGATAATTCTGAGGCATTGGTAGTTCCATGGTAGAATTCTCACCTTCCATGCATAAGATGAGGGTTTGATTCCCGGCAAGCATCTCATCTACAGCCACCACTCATCTCTCAGTGGAGTCTTCCAGAACAGACTAGGAAAAAAGGCCTGGAAATCTACTTCCAAAAACTGGCAAATGAAAACCCTATTTATAACCTATTATGGGGATGGCACTGGTCTGGGCAGTATTTTGTTCAGTTATGTATGTTGTTGCCATGAGTTGGGGGCTGACTTGAGAGCAGTTAGGAACAGTAACAATATGGTAGTTCTATGTTTAACCTTTGAAGAACCATCAAACTGTTTTACACAGCAACTGTACCATCTTAAAATCACACAGCAATGGATGAGATTTCCAACTTCTCCATATCCTTACCAATACTTGCTATTTTTTAAAAATTATTATTATAGCCTCTTAGTGGGATTATAGTGATATCTGATTTAGGTTTTGATTTGCATTTCCTTAATGACTATGATGTTAAGCATCTTTTCATGTGCTAGTTGGTAACTTTTTTGGGGGGGGGAGGGGATAACTGTCTATTCAATTCCTTTGCCCATTTTTTGATTGGGTTGTTTATCTTTTGTTGTTGACTTGTAGGAGTGCTTTGTATATTTTGGAGATTAAACCCCTATCAGATATATGGTTACCCAAAATTTTATTCCAATCAGTAGGTCATCTCTTCCCTGTGTTTATAGAGTCATTTGATAAGCAAAAGTTTTTATTATTTATGAAGTTCCATATTTCTGTTTTATCTTTTGTTGCTTGTTCTTCCTACCTCATATCTAAGAATCCATTATTGAAAACTGGGTCCTAAAATATAACTCCTATGCTTTCTTTTAAGTTTTCCATGGTTCTTGTTCTCATTCTCATTCTTACCTTTAGGTTCTTGATTCTTTTTGAGTTAATTTTTGTATGTGATAAAAGGAAGTTAACTCTCCCTTTTCAGACAATTCTAGAAGTCCATTGCAGTCTGTGTTGCTTTGAGGCAAGCAAATGAATTATGTTCTTCAAGCAAATAAGCCAGATTATGTTTTGGGAAGTCTGAATGTTGTTCCCTTGGTAACTCTAATTTAGGAGGCACTAAGGTATTAATCTATGAAAGGAACGATTATTTCTGAAGGAATTTTCCAGGATCCCTTATGTGCTAAAAATACAATTAGAAGGGAAGTGTATAAACTAGTGCTAACATAAAGATTTATCATGGCTTGGGGTAACTCAGGGAACTAGAAATAAAATAGCTGCAGTTGCTAACCTACTAACTCCCCAAACAGTTTATTTCACAAAGAATAAGTCAATCTCCATAGGAACATTAAGACAAAGTTACAAAATATATGGTTTCAAATGGTAACAGAGAAATCCTTTTAAAATTCTGTTGCTGCCAGATTAAAAAAGCAAAAATTGAGCTCTTAGTGGAGAGTATGAAAGAATTACATAAGAAGCACTGCGTAAATCTAACAACATGCACTCATGAAACAAGGAATAAAGTTTTTGTTTATTTGTTTTAGCTTTTACAGTAACAAGACATACTTCAAACTTCAAGAATATATCTTGAAATATTCAGTTTCAAAATGTTTACAGGTTTAACTATGAAATTGGATATAGCTCAACACAAAACAATTTTGCTACAAGAGAGCAAAACTTCACTAGTCCTAAAGAATTTAAAGTCCCCACAAATTACCAAATGACATAAAAGTTCTTGTATCTCACATTCACCACCCTCTCTGTACCACAAATGCAGATTTTTCTGAAGGCTCTCCAAATGATTAATAGAGTTTAATGCATAAGCTACAGCTTCATTCTAATGCCATCCTGAGATACTTCCAGAAACAGTACTGAAAGATATCATGTCAAAGCAAGTTCTTGCTGAATAATAAACTTCTTTGGACATGAGGTTGAGTGAGGTTGTGCCACAATGAATTTCATATTACAGCAAGTGCTGTTCTAACAATGTTTCTAGACGCAACCTCAATGATCCCTTGCTCCTCTAGTCCATCAAGGGAAGGCATCCTCCATGATGAGAGTAATGTATAATACATTGGGGGAAAAGAGACACAACCCTTATACCAGAAAGTGAAGCATATAACTATCAAACAGGAGAGTTCTGCTTGAGGAGAAATGGCCATGAGCAAGAACACAGGAGGGAGAAGTACACAAGAGGTGTTCTAGAAGAACTGCCAGCAGGATAGCTTAATCCTTCCACCACATTGAGCTCAGATGACATGACGCACAGACAGTGGGGTCAGGCTGTGACTGAAGACAGATGGAAGACCTCCGAGGACCACCAAAAGCTCAGTAAGAAATAGTGCTGGGGATTTGACAAAGATGGATCCTCTACTCCAAGTTATCCAGTGTAGTTTACTTGGGACTACATTTTCCCAGCCCTTTGTTATTCTTCCTCCTGCCTGGCAGAATTAATCACGCCTTCTTCTGCTCCCCCCATAACCCAACCATACATTCCACTAGTATAGCACCTGTCACACTGTATTTAGTTAGAGACACATCTGTCTTTCTAGCTGTATAGCTCAAAAGCAGGAACAATGTTTTTTTTTAATACTTGAACCCTTTCTCAAAATTATATTCTGTAGATTCAAGGAAGAAGTAGTTTCTTAGTATTTGTTGAATGAAGCAACTAAAGAATGAAATCATAGATTAAATTTCCAACACCTTTATTTGTTTTCATTTACAGGATAGAATCCTTAACAAAATTTCTCCATACTTATTTTCTACAACTGCTTGATCAAACCTTTCCCTCCAACTGTAAAAAATTGACTCATACATTGTCCTATTTTTTTCTGTTAAAGCATTTAGTATATACATATTAAACCTTTCACATATACATATTAAGCCTTAACATTAAGCCTTTAATATATACATATTAAGCCTTAACATTAAGCCTTTAATATATACATATTAAAATACACATGTATTTTAAATTCTTTACCTAATAATTCCAAAATTTGTGTCTTCTCTGGGTCTTGTTCTGATGAGTTTTATTATTATTTTTGTAATACCTCTTTGGATGTACCTAGCTCTACGGATTAGTGACTGAAAGTTTACAATGCACAGAGCCACAGAAAATGGAAGAAATTATTAATTATTTCAGAAGGTAGCTCAAGAAGACAAAGTAAAGTATTATAAGGAAGTGTGCACAGACCTGGAGTTAGAAAACCAAAAGGGAAAACATGCCCAGCATTTCTCAAGCTGAAAGAATATAAGAAAAAATTCAAGTGTCAAACTGCAATATTGAAGGATTCTATGAGCAAAATATTGAATATGCAGAAAACATCAAAAGAAGATGGAAGGACTATACAGAGTCACTACATATTTGGTCAATATTCATCCATTTCAAGAGGTAGCATATGGTCAAGAACCAATGATATCAGAAAGAAGAAGTCCAAGCTGCACTGAAGGAATAGGTGAAAAACAAGGCTCCAGGAATTGATGGCATATCCATTGTATTGGTTCTTAGTGCTGCTCTAACAAAAAATACCACAAGTGGATAGCTTTAATAAACAGGCTAGAAGGTCAAGCTCAAAGTAACAGCTCTAGGGACTGGGTCAAGGCCCCCTGACCTTGGGCTTCAGCTCTGTCTCTAGCTCCTGGCCCACTGAGGCTGAAGGCTTCTCTTAACTCAGACAGCTACTAGGTGCTGGGCTGACAAACCCAAGGTCAACAAATAAAATGGCATAGTCCCAAGATTATTAAGCAACATGGCAGGCCACTTGTTTAAGTCCAGGAACAGTTCCAAGACTGGCAGGCAACATGGCAGATTGCTGAACAATGACTTGGCTACACACGGAATCTAACCATGCCAAAAACTCCAGACCGTTCCCAAAGTGTCTTCTTATATACTGGAAGTAGACCACATCCCTAAAGCAGTTACTCAGCTGCTCATAATACCTTCCACTATAGAGCTGATTACCAGTCTCATCATGGGGAATAACTACATCCAACTGTCTGGCTGCTCAAAAACAGGTCCAGCCAAGTTGACATATAACCTTAACTCACACACCCATTGAGATATTTCAACAAAGAGATGCAGTAGTGGAGGCGTTCACTTGCTTATGCCAAGAAATTTTGAAGAGAGCTACCTGGTCAACCAGCTGGAAGAGATCCATATTTGTGCTCATTCCAAAGATAGTTGATCCAATGGAATATGAAAATTATCGAACAATATCATTAATACCACAGGGGAGTAAAATTTTGCTGAAGATAATTCAAAAACAATTGCAGCAGTTATGCTGACAAGGAACTGCCAGAAATTCACATTATACATGGAATGAGGGATATCATTGCTGAAATCAGATGGATCTTGGTTGAAAGCAAAGAATATCAGAAAGATGTTTACTTGTGATTTATTGATTAAGCAAAGGCATTTGACTGTGTGGACCATAATAAATTAGTGATAACACTGCAAAGAATGGGAATTCCAGAAGACTTAATTGTGCTTGTGAGGAACCTGTACATAGACGAAGAGGCTGTCATTCGAACAGAACAAGGGGATACTGCATGGTCTAAAATCAGGAAGGGTGTGTGCCAGGGTTGTATCCTTTCACCATAATTACTCAATTTGTATGCTGAGCAAATAATCCAAGAAGCTGGACTATATGAAGAAGGATGCAGCATCAGTATAGGAGGAAGACTCATTAACAACTTGTGATATGCAGACAATACAACCTTGCTTGCTGAAAGTGAAGAGGACCTTAAGCACATACTGAGGAAGATCAAAGACTACAGTCTTCAACAAGAAAACAAAAATCCTCCCAGCTAGACCAACAAGCAGCCACTCCTCAGAAGGAAGACTGGGCAATCTACTTCCATAGTGATACCACCTCGGAAACCCAAGGAAGGGTTGCTATGAGTCAGATCCGACTTGATGGCAGTGAGGTGTTTTTTGTTTTTTGTTTGTTTGTTTTTTTAGGTAGACCAACAAGCAACATCACAATAAATGGAGAAAAGATTTAAGTTGTCTGGGATTTCATTTTACTTGGTTCCACAATCAACCCACATGGAAACAGCAGTCAAGAAATCAAATATTGTATTGGATTGGGCAAATCTGTTGCAAAAGATCTCTTTAAAATGTTAAGGAGCAAAGATGTGACTTCAAAGACTAAAGTGCACCTGACCCAAGCCATGGTTTTTTCAATAGCCTCATATGCATGTGAAAGCTAGACAATGAATAAGGAAGACTGAAGAAGAGTAAGAGCTGATGCCTTTGAATTGTGGTATTAGCCAAGAATACTTAAAATACCATGGACTGCCAGAAGAACAAACAAATGCATCTTAGAAGTGCAGTCGGAATACTCCTTAGAAGCAAGAATGGTCAAACTTCTCACCTACTTTGGTCATGTTGCCAGAAGGGATCAGTCCCTGGAGAAAGATATCATGCTTGGTAAAGTGGAGGGTCAGTGAAAAAGGGGAAGACCCTCAATTACATAAGTTGACAAAGAGGCTGCATCGATGGGCTCAAGCACAGGAAGGACTGTGAGGGTGACTCAGGACTGGACAGTATTTCATTCTGTTGTACATAGGGTCACTATGAGAGCCAACTCGATGGTGCCTAGCAACAACAACAAGCGTGAAAGCAACTACTTCCACGTTCTCATCATGTCAAAGTTAAAACTGAAAATCTCCTTCTTCATGGTTTCAATTTTAACAGGTCCTATTTCTTCTTACAACAGTTTGTGCAGTTTATATGTGTTCCAGAGGGCATTGTTGGTTCAGTGGTAAAATTCTTGTCTTTCATGCAGGAAACCTGGGTTCAATTCCCAGCCAATGACACTTTTGCACAGTCACCACTCTACCCTGTCAATGAAGGCTTATGTGCTGCTATGATGCTGAATAGGTTTCAGCAGCACTTCCAGACTTAAGACAAACTAGGAGAATCTTCTGGGAATCAGCCTGAGAACACTATGGATCACAACAGTCCAATCTGCAATTGATCACGGGGATGAAGCAGGACCTGCAGAGTGTTGCTGTGCTGTCCATGGGGTGATCATGAGTCAGAAGCCAACTCAGCAACAGCTAACAAAAACAACAAATGTTTACCAGAACCTTGTCCATTTGATTTAGGTCTACAAAATTAATGGTACGTTATTTTTCATGCCATTCTAATGGCCAGTGTTTACACATATTCAAACTCAGGTTCAATCTCTACTCAATCTGTAATTATGTGTCCTTTTGAATAGTACTGATTTGTGTTTCTTCTCAGTTTTCTTGATCCAACTTGGCAGAAATTTGCCTATTTTACTAATGTTTACAAAAAATTAACTTTTGGTTTTATTGATCATCTCAATTTTTTCATTATTGCATCATGTGTTATATTTAATAACTTCGGTTTTTATCTTTATACTACTTGGTTTGTTTACATTATTGTAATTTATCTAGCACTCTAATATCCAAGTTTCCATTTCTTTGGGGGGGAAATCGAACAGAAAGTATTTTTCTTATAGGGCTGTTTATAAGAAAATGCACATCTGGCAAAGAATAAGTACCATACAAATGTAAGATAATAGGACCATTTAATGACAATCCACAATCCTTTTTTAATTTTAGAGGTATTTATTTTGGATTCTTTCATAATCTGCTCATATATGATTTTTTTTTCCACTTCTCATTAACCTTACTTATCTCCTGAGCTATAGGCCTATCTGTTTTAGGGAGACTGTGATCTACAGAGTGAACCCTTAAAAAACACAAAGTCAAAATCAATGTCCTATAAATAAGTGATCCAAGCCTATAACAGTCACAGACAAAATGGCTCTCCATTCCTTCAAGCCCAGGCTGCAGATCTCCTGTGGATTTTTTGGCATCACCTCACCAAGTTAATATATCATCACTTGACATTTCATAATAAATATCTAATGAAGATACACATCTGCCTCCTTTTTAAAAGTTTAGCTTAAACCCATTTTGCTAGATAAAAATACTGACACAGGCAAAAAAAAAAAAAAAAATCACTTGCACCAGTAGAGAAAGTTCTTCCATTATGAAGTGTGTTTTCTTTTCCTGACAATCTCAGAGATCCTGGGAAAATGGCAGGAGGAGCCAACAATTTATGCTTGGAGATAAGAACATGTATCTCAAGTCCATGCCAAGAACACCACCAAAGGCTAGCAGGTACAAAGAAGACTTCCTAAAACTCGCTACTTTGTCTGCATTGTTTCACACATAACACACCCCTTCCTGAGGCTGGCTTTCCTTCCCTGTCACAAACACTGCATCTGTGGTAGATGCACAGATCAGGAGGCCTGCAGAGGATTTAGATAAGCAGTCCTCTGAACATCTTTCCACCAACCCCTCTGTCCTCTTGTCACACTGACAAGTTGCATGTTGCTATGATGCTGGAAGCTATGCCACGAGTATTTCAAACACAACAGTTACTCAGGGAGGACAGGTTTCAGCAGAGCATCCAGACTAAGACAGACTAAGAAGGAAAGCCTAGCGATCTACTTCCAATGAAAACATAATGGATCACAACAGAAGATTGTCCAATACAGTGGTGGGAAGATGAGCTGCCTACGTTGGAAGGCACTCAAACTATACAGTGGCCGCAAGAGTGCACAAAAACATATCAGTGATCATGAACATGGTACAGAAGCAGGCAACATTTCCTTCTGCTGTATCTAAGATCACTACAACAAAATTAAAAAAAAAAGAAAATCAGCCATCAAAAGTGGAAAGAGAGCTGTTCCATTGTGGGAATTGCATTCAATATCATGAGACAAAACGTGTTTGTGGAAAATGAATGTGCTCTGTAAACTTTCACCCAAATGACAGTAAAAATTTACAAAAAATATCAGCCATCAAATTAAATGTGGGCAAGACAACTGTAAAACTTTGCAAGAGAATAGATAATATTTAGAATTCTGAACTCGGGTTATTTGGTAAGTATTTTTAATATTAATTTTTAATATTTTACTCAATTTTAAAGTTGTTGTTGTTATGTCCCGTCAAGTCGGCTCTGACTCAAAGAGACCCCTCCTTGGGTTTCTGAAGCAGTTATCACTACAGAAGTAGGATTGCCCAACCTTCCTTTCGAGGAGTGGCTGGTGGGTTTGAACCGCAGCCTTCTGGTTAGCAGTCAAGTGCTTTAGGCACTATGCTACCAGAACTCCTCAATTTTAAAGAGTCTTTTTTAAAAAATCTGGAATAGGAGAAGAGAAATGGCATATTGGCAGGGGAGTGATTCCTTGGTGGAGGGGAGAGCTTTTCTGGGAAGACTGGTGGAAAGAGCAGCCCAATTCAATAGAGTAGCTTGGTGATCTAATGATAATACTGTGTGAGACTGGCTGTGTGTCACTTGCAAGAGAAAACAAAGATAGCTGTTTAGGGCAACTATTTGGGGAAAATATTCTAGCCAATTCACTTTGCATAAGTAAAAATGATTTAACCCAGCCAAAGCTTCAAAAGAAACTATGTGAGGTGAGTTAATGACATTAGGAACTCCATCCAGACAGGGAGCAAATCAGAGTAATGGAAAAGCAGACCTTAAGGGACCCATGTGCTATTGACAGCAGACGGCAAAAGATTGCTTAATATTCTTACACAATTAAACTAATTCCCTTTAAGCTTCCTTCACATACCATAAATAAGATCTCCCATCCCTTAGAAATTAACTTTTAACATCTGGGCAAATATATTGCTTAATGCTCAAATCCCAAAAATCCCAGTTAATTTTTATATTTTTAAACAAAGGCCAAACCAAGAAGTGCTTTGTACACAGTTTTAGCTTTGCTACTGTCTAGAGTAGCATGTATTAATGACACAAGTAAGTGTCATGAAACTCTAATAACATTGGACCATATTATCATTAATTCAGAAAAACTGCATTATTGCAAAACGTCATTTATTTAAATATGGGTATATCCAATAAAGTTGTCAACAGGACCACAAAATGAAAAGTAATGACTAAGTCTGTTATTAGCAACAGGATGGTGAGATGGGAAGACCCCACACCTTATTTACTCATGACCTGCAGTTTTGCTTCTAATCATAACATTTGCATTTGGTTCCCTGGCTGCTCTTTGCCTCTGGACTAGGGGAGACAGCTAATCATACTATATCTCAATACCTTGTATGCACTGGAAACATACCACTCCATTCCGCTATCCTTACACGTAAATGGAGCGCCCATCACCAGGGGCAATGACAGAAAGTGAATGGATTTGAAAATCCCACCCCTTTGGCCAATATAGGGTACTTGTATACAAGTTAGCCAACCAGCTAAGCAGAGTAGGGCAACAAGGGTTTAGATAAGTAAACAAACCTTGGTTTGCACCTACTTATGCATTAACATTACTCAGTAACTCCACATTTCTTCTTCTCCAGGAGTAACATGGGTTTATAATAATAATACTCCTCTCAAGAGTTGGTGAGGATTAAATAAGACGGTAACGGCAAAATGGATGGCTTGTGGATGTATGCTGGCTCTGTTCCCTCGGGTTTATTACAGACTTGAACCTACTCTTCTATATGAGGGAAGCTATCATTCATTCCCTCTGTCAACATTTACAATGTCTGGAATATCTTGGTTACTGACTAGATGTCAATGTGGGAGATCAGGAGGGAATGGGAGAGAGGGGAGAATACAAGGGTGAAACAGTTAGCTTTCCTGGGCTCTGCAGGCTCAATACTTAAGGAGAGAGACCCCTCGAAAAATACACACCATAGTTTCTAGTCACTTCTGACTGATGGCAACCCCATATGTGTCAGAGCAGAACTGTGCTCCATAAGGTTTCAATAGCTTATTTTTAACAAGTAGATCGTCAGTGTGCTTTTGTAAGGTGCCTCCAAGTGGACTCTAACATTTTGGTTAGCAGCTGAGTACATTAACCATTTGCACCAACCAGGGGCTCCTGAATACTACAGTACAATGTGTTAAATACTGTCAAGGAAGAAGGAACAAGGGGCCAAGCCTTTCCAGAATAAGGAGAAACCAGGAAAGGTGACTGAATCTGGATCAGAAGGTGCAAAGCAGGGAGCAAAGGGAAGGCAGAGCACAAAGAAAAGAGCATCTTCATAGAATAGCGAGAAATGTGCTGACACTGGAGTGCTGGACTCTTGGACAACGGTGAGAGACAAAGTGTAAGAAAGACATAGGCCAGATGGTGCACAGTCTTACTTTATCGATACAATAAGCAAACTGATTCCTTATGCACAAAGGGAGTCTCTAGATGGTACAAATGGTCAAGACAGTTGGATGCCAACCAAAATGTTGGAAGTTTGAGTCAAGCCAGAAGCACATCAAAAGAAAGCCCTGACAATCTATTTCCAAAAAAATCAGCCATTGAAAGTCCCATTGAGCACAGCCACCATGGAGCCACCATGAATCAGAATCAGGTTAAAATCAACTGAATACATAGAAGGGAAGTGACAATCAGACAGGCTGCAATGTTTTAACAAACAGTTATTGAGCACCAGTGACAGGCTGAATAATGGCAATACCATTAACCAAGTCAAGTTTCTATTTAAACGCTAAATCTTTTAGTGGTTATAAAAAGACAGAATAATAAACTGATAAAAATAAAATAAAAAAGAAGATGTGGGGACTATATACCGAGGAAAACTATAGAAAAAATATGTAGTACATCTGAAAATATTTTCACTAATAATGTGAAACTGAAAATGATTACTGTATACCACTTGTGAACAGTTTAGAAAGGATTTGGGTTTTATTCCCTTGTTCATTCATTCAGCAAACACTCAGTATCTACTGTGTGCCAGACAAACTCCTAGCCAATATGGGTGGCAGAAAACAAAACAAACATCCTTGACTTAATGCAAGCTTCATTTTAGGGATATGTTCAATTTATTGTAATTAAATAATTAGGAGTAGGAAAATACTAAAACTTTGATGCTTTTTAAAAATTCCAATAGTATTCATCTATTTAAGTAAGAACAAAAATCCTATCCTATGACATCCATATTAACAGAAAAAAATCTTTCCCTATTATTTGTGGACTGTTAAAGATACTCTGGAAAATTGTGAATCTAATTTGAAAATGAAAGTATCCTCAGTTTTAATTCTTGTTATATGTCAAAGAACAATGATAAAAGGTTGAATTCTTCTAACCTTTGGATGACTGAACCATACTGAATCAGTCCCAAGTGCCATTGAATCAATTCCAACTCATAGCAACCCTATGTGTGTCAAAGTAGAACTGTGCTCCATGGGGTTTCAACTTCTTTCGAAGTGACTTTTGATGGATTCGAACTTTCAACTTTTCTCTTAGCAGCCAATTACATTAACTGCATCACCCAGGGATTCCAACCATACTGTATTGCCTCCTAAATAAATCGTATTTTTCAACAAGTCTTTCATTGAGTGATTTATTGAGCACCTCTTAAGTGCCTGATGTTGTATTGGGTTTTTAGCAGTGAAAATGGAATACAATGTGCAGTGTGTGCCCTTGAAAGGCTTATCACTTCTGCAGGAGGAAGAAGGGATAGAGAATCAAATATACACATCTGAAACCATTACAAAGCAATCAAGAGCAAGTCTTGAGATACTGCAAGATAACAAGTCAATAGCATGTAAGATTCATGTGCTAGTGTCAACGAAAAGTGAGATTCTTCCCAGTCAGAAGTTAAGAAACTATTTTCTGCCACTTAGGAAAAGAACTGCTTCAGAGTGAAGCCCTTTATGCTATTCTGTTTAATGATGCTTCTCACTGACAACGAGCCAGTAGATTAAACCTTGGAAAACTACTGCATTCTTTGTAATTAATTAATCCATTAATTACATTGTCAATTATCATGGATCAAAATGAAATTGAACATTATTTTTAATACCTATTGTTTCTGAAATTAAAATTGCAAAGCATCTCATCTCCTCCCCTCAGTTATCAAAGCCAAGCACAAGCTGTGTCATCGAGCCCGAGATGGCGGTCATTGATCTACGATGCCTCACCCCCGAAAGACTTGGGGATGCCGGCATTATTACTGATGAGAACATATGGTTTGGATGGTTTGGCAGGCGAAATCCTGGCAGAGGATTCTCAGAGCATCAGCAGATGCTGCCATAGCATAGACATCCAAATGGTGGCATAATTGCCACTGCTGCTTTGATGCCACATGTTTCACTGTGATGAGAGCAATGCGTTTCATAGGGAGGCTGGTGGCAAAACAGAACCCCTCCCTACTCCCCACAGACAGGCACACATGAGTGCAAACACACACACATACACACACAAAATCAGGAAAAGTCTGTCTTCCAAAAGTCTCGTTCACATCTCTAATTGTATAACCACCAACTGTCTGTAAATTTGTTGCACTGTGGTGTTGTGTATGATACTGTGATGCTGAGAGCTATGCCACTGGTGTTTCAAATACCATAAGAGTCACCCATGGTAGGCAGGTTTCATCAGGTCATAAAGACTGAGACAGACTAAGAAGAAAGGCCTGATGACCTAATTCTGAAAAGGACTCAGTGAAAACTACAGATCACAACAGAATATTATCCTATATAGGAGCTCTGGTAGCATAGTGCCTAAGGCACCTGACTGCTAACCAGAAGGCTGGCGGTTCAAACCCACCAGCCACTCCTCGGAAGGAAGGTTGGGCAATCCTACTTCCGTAGTGATACTGCCTCAGAAACCCAAGGAGGGGTCGCTATGAGTCAGGGCCGATTTGACAGCAAATAACAACAACAACATAGTGCTAGCAGATGAGCCTCCTAGGATGGAAGGCACTCAGAAGTACAGTGGCCACAACAATGGACTTGAGTACACCAACGATCATGAGGGTGGTGCAGGATCCAAAAAACCAGAACCAAACTCACTGCCATCAAGTCAGATCCGACTCACAGAGACCCCTCCTTGGGTTTCTGACTATAGAAGTAGATTGCCTAACCTTCCTTCCGAGGAGTGGCTGGTGGGTTGAACCTCCAGCCTTCTGGTTAGCAGTCAAATGCCTTAGGCACTATGTTATCAGAGCTCCTGGTGCAGAATTAGGCAATGCTTATTACTGTTGTACAGGGGGTCACCATGAGTTGTAACTGACTCAATGAGAACTAACAATTCTATAAGGCCAGCTGGAAAAGAAGATAGCAAACTAGAGAACTATTTTGTTCATCACTTATACAACTGACATTTTGGTCATTTTAAGAAAACAGGAAATCATCACCAGCTTTCCAGTGAGCTCACAGTAACCAAAAGAGACGGCTTATGCAAGTCAGAGACAAGATTAGGGCCTACTTGCCTCTTTCACAGGCTGAGACACCCCCAGACCCCAGAAGCTTCTTAACACAAAGTGTTCAGATTCATCTTCATCAGACATATTCAGGGAATCATATCTACTATCATCTGCTAGGGACTAGGAGGTGAATGAGTTCAGAGAGTCACAACCTCAGAGAGGCTGAAGGAGTACTGGAGAACTATCTCCTTCCCCATTTTTTAAGTCATTTTCATTTATTCATTCCATTTTTACTGAGCAATGATAGGCTAGCACTATACTCAGCCCAAGGGATGCAACACTACATAAGATGTGGTGGTCCCTGCAAAGGAGTCAGCCAGGTGAACTGGTAAATAGAGTGCAGTACAAGACATGCTAAAATAAGGCATAGGGAGCTGTACATAGCTGGAGGGTGGAAGCTATGTAGAAATACTCTGGAACTTGGCAGAGGCAGTCAGAGCAAGAGATGGATACATTGGTTGTTAAAGATAAATTGTGGTTAGCCAGGTGGTCAGGGAGGAAGCAGAAATCAGAAAGGCGGAGCAGAATGAGTCAGACAGAAATCTGTCCTAGTTCACCAAATGCTCCAAGCATTGACTTCTACATCTCATCACTGGGAATATTGAATTAAATAAGAAAATGTGAGTAAAGATCTTAGCCCTCAATAATTATATCCATTCTTGCCACTATCATTGTTGATGTTATTATTAGCAATAACAATATCTGAAGATGAGTGAAATAAGAAAATGTATGGCATATTCTGGAAAATAAACATGGTTCAACTTCTTTGAAAATAAAAGTGTGTGTGTGTGTGTGTGTGTGTGTATACTGTGAGACAGAGAGAAAAAAAACAGGAGGTTGATTATCTAATGGTTTTTTGTTGTTGTTGGGTGCCATCAAGTTAACTCCAACTATCTTATGGTTGTTGTTGTTAGGTGCCGTTGAGTTGGTGTCACCAAGTTGGCTGACTCACAGCGAACTCATATCCAACAAAGAAACGTTACCATCCACTCAACGGTTGCAATATTTTTGAGCCCATTGTTGCAGCCATTGTGTCAATCTATCTCATTGAGGGTTTTCTTCTTTTTCACTGACCCTCTACTTTACCAAGCATGATGTTCTTCTCCAGGGACTGGTCTAAGTAACTTCTACCCTAAGCAAGATGCTAAGTGACAATGGAACAAATGAACATTCCAAGCAACCAGCAGCACCACAGTGGACAGTAATGTAACTTCCTGGGTACTGTGAATTCCTCATGTACGAAAAGAGCTTTAGAACACCTGTCTAGTCTACCTCAAAAGACTGTGCTTAACTCTGAAGAGTCAAGTAAAATTCCAGAAAGGACAGGTACAAGTAAGATGAAACACAGCCACCATCATACTAATTTAGATAAATCTCCACATTGCAGTGACTAAATGACCTAAAAGCACAAAACTGCCAACCTGTGTGTTTTGAGTGTCAAACATGTATGTACTCCACATTTGTCATTAACTGAATGAAAAGCAGAGAAATTAATGAGCTGACAGAATATAGATCTAAACCATATATAAATAGTAAGAATTCAAATTAAAGCATACACATTACACTCCCTCAAAGCTAGAACTCTGAAGGAATGAGAACAATCACACACACACACACACACACACACATCTTTCAACAATACAGATTCAGGACCTCAGATGTGAAGACAAGGAACTATTTGCCTACAGCTTTGAGGCCAAAGTTCATGGGTGATTTACTCAGACTTCACTTTTCAGTTTAGCTAGAAATTAGAACAAGGGGCCACATAATCTGAGAATAACGTAGAAAAGCTTTTGGAGGGTTGAGTGTCAGGGATTTATATTTATTTGCAAGTCTGCAGGAACATATTTGGATCTTTAACAATCTGTCAAAGGTACTAATTGGTACTAACATGAGTCATGCATTCTCCAAGGTGGATCTTATCTATGCTAAAGGACAGCTTGGTAAAGTTCGAAGAACACAAGATTTTGGCTCACACAGACCTAAATTCAATTCTATTGGGCTCTATGCCTTCTTGGTTATGTAGCCTTGGGCAAATGACGTAGCTTCTCTAGAGCTGTTTTTGAATATGAAGTGAGCTATGTATCCATGTGAAAATGCTCAGTAGATGATTCCATTAAGCCATTGTAAAAATCCCAAGCCGAAGTCCAAACTCTTCAATCTGCCGCTCAAGACCCCCAATGTCACTTCCAGCCCAAATCACTAAGTTCTTGTTGTTGTTAGGTGACCTTGATTCTGATTCATGTGTGTCAAAGTAGAACTATGCTACTTGTATTTTTCAAGGCTATGACATTTCAGAAGCAGATCACCAGGCCATCTTCCAAGGTGTCTCAGTGGATTCAAACCACCAACCTTTCAGCTAATAGCCTAGCACTTAACATTGTTTGTCACCCAGAAACTCTCATTATTTCCATAAGACTCATTATTGTTTTCCAAAGCCATGCCTATGTTCACTGCTCCCATACCTTGAAGGCCTTTCCTCAGGCCTCCCAGCTCCTATCCATCCATAACCTCAAGACTTCATTTTGGTCCCAACTCTTCCAGAAAATCATCTTAGAGTACTCTTCACTTCTCAGTTTTGTAAAATAATCCACCTCAACCAAGTAAGAACTGGGCTACTTTTTCAGGGTTTATGAGTATCCTGGATCATAATGCAGGGGAATGCCAAAATGAGTGGTTCACATCCGTGGTCCAAATCTTGGAGCACAGGGAAATACTGGTGGACAATTCATAAGCAACACGTAGATGGCCATTAACAGGAAGGGCTAAAAATCAGTGGTGAGCAACCACAATGGCTACTTGACACTAGTGATTCATGGTGCTCATTCCAAAGGTGAAGGAGAGTAGGCTTTGGCTGAACTCCAGGAAGGGGCACAGCTGGCACTTGGCAAACTCCCCATACTTGGCTCAGCTGCTCTCCTTGAGGGTTAGCCCAGGTCCAATCCCATCACGGCAGGCCCAACACTTCTCCTCCTAACTCAAGTCCTACCTAACTCTCCTTCTCTATGTCTAACCCAAGGATTCTCAGCTAGTCTTGGGAGGAGTGGTGGTGGTGCTGGTGCTGGTGCTCGTGGTAGTGGCAGAAGAGTTTCTAGCTCTTCTTTTAGTCTCTTTTTGATCTATATTTTTTGGCATAAACTTCATGCTTATATTTTTTAGAAACTATTTTTTATTCTGAGAATACTATCATTCTCCCCAAAAATTTAGCTCTCAAGACCAAAAACTTTGCTTTTAAAATTGTCACTGTTGATATGGACTTTGAGAGCTTATTTTGGAAGAAGAAGAAAAAAAAAAAGTTTCTTCTCTTTACTTTCATGGCTTTTCCGTAGACATGCCTCTGTTACTCTGCTCCCTGCCGAAAGTAATCCTAATTTTCCACAAGGCAATGAGAAGACTACTGGCTGGTTAGAAATACCACACATAAGACAGTGTAGAAAAGAAACATTCAAAGTTTAATATGTTAATAATGCTAGAATTCCAGAGTATTTAAGGAAATGAGCACTGGAATCAGACCGACCTTAGTTTGATTCTGTGACACTTAACTAATTGTGATCACTAATTAACTTAATAATAATAATTAATAATTAATTATTTAACTTCTCTGTGTCACCATTTTATTATAAGCAGAAGAGAAAACAATAGAATTCACCTCTAACTGCTACTGTGATGATTAAATTATTATAAAATCCTTCACCAAGAATATGTCACATCCACACCAATCAACAAATGGTAGTTATGACAGGCTCCAGCAATTGACAGAATGTCTGTTGAGATTTCTCAACAAACAGATACAGCAGCAGAAGCACTTGCTCATTTATGCCAAGAAATTTGGAAGCCAGCTACCTGGCCAACCTACTAGAAGAGATTCATATTTGCCCCCATTCCAAAGAAAGGTGACACAACAGAATGCAGAAATTATCAAACAACATCATTAATATCACACACAAATAAAATTCTGTTGAAGATAATTCAAAAATAGTTGCAGCCGTACATTGACAAGGAAGTGCCAGAAATTCAAGCCAAATGCAGAAGAGAATATAGAACAATGGGTATCATTGGTCATGTCAGATGGGTCTTGGCTGAAAACAAAGAAAACCAGAAAGATGTTTACCTGTATTTTATTGACTATTTGACTGTGTGGATCATAATAAATTATGGATAACATTGTGAAGAACAGGAATTCCAGAACACTTAATTGTACTTATAAGGAACCTACATGTAGACCAAGAGGCAGTCATTCAAACAGAATAAGGGGACACTGCATGGTTTAAAATCAGGAAAAGTGTGTGTGTCAGAATTTTATCCTTTCATCATATTTATTCAGTCTGTATGCAGAGAAAATAATCTGAGAAGCTAGCCTACATGAAGAAGACTGCAGCATCAGAATAGGTACAAGACTCATTAACAACCTGTGACATGCAGACAACACAACCATGCTTGCTGAAAGAGAAGAAGATGTGAAACACTTACTGATGAAGATTGAAGAGTATAGCCTTCAGTATGGATTACGCCTCAACATAAAGAAAACAAAAATCCTCACAAGTGGACCAGTAAGCACCATCTCGATAAATGGAGAAAAGAACGAAGTTGTCACATACTTCATTTTACTTGGATCCACAATCAATGCCCACAGAAGCAGCAGTCAAGAAATGAGAGAGATTGCATTGGGCCAATCTGCACAAGACCTCTTTAAAGTGTCACAGAGTAAGGATGTCACTTTGATGACTAAGGTGTGCCTGACCCAAGCCATCTATTTTCAATTGCTTCATGTGCATGTGAAAGCTGGGCAATGAATAAGGAAAACTGAAGAAGAATTGATGCATTTGAATTGTGGTGCTGGCAAAGAACAGTGAAAATACCATGGACTGCCAGAAGAACAAACAAATTTGTCTTGGAGTAAGTACAGCCAGATGTTCCTTGAAAGCAAGAGTGGCCAGATTTTGTCACATATACTTTAAACATGCTATCAGAAGAGATCAGCCCCTGGAGAAGAATAGCATGTCTTAAACTATTTTAATATCATTGTTGTTGTTGGTGGTGGTGGTGGTGTTATGTGCCATTGAGTCAGACCCTACTCATAGCGACCCCTCCCTGGGTTTCCGAAGCAGTATCACTACGGACGTAGATTGCCCAACCTTCCTTCCGAGGAGTGGCTGATGGGTTTGAGCCACCAGCCTTCTGGTTAGCAGTCAAGTGCCTTAGGCACTACGCTACCAGAGCTCCCTTTAATATCATTAGTCTTTATTATTTAAATCTATTTTTATTTAACTCTCCATTATTTTCTCATCTGTAAAACAAGATGTAGAGTTTTATGTTGTAAGGAGTATATGAAGGATAAGTATGAAATGGAAGCCTGTATGAAGTGTGTAGCCCAGTGCTAGGACCCCAAAGTGGGTGGCTTCTAAGAATATAAATGTATTGTCGTGGACACTAGAAGTCAAATCAGGGTACTGAAATGTTGATTCCTTCTGAGGACTGAGCCAGAAATCATTCCATGCCTCCCACATAACCTATGTAGCTTCTGTGGCTCTAGGTATTCTTGGCTTACAGCCGCAGCCTCACATGATGCCCTTCCTCTGTTTCCTATCTCTGTATATCTACTCTTTCACAGTGACAGCAGTCATATAGAATAAAGGCTCACCTATCTCTGGTAGCATAGTGCCTAAGGCACTTGACTGCTAACCAGAAGGCTGGCGGTTCAAACCCACCAGCCACTCCTCGGAAGGAAGGTTGGGCAATCCTACTTCTGTAGTGATACTTCCTCAGAAACCCAACGAGGGGTCTCTATGAGTCGGGGCTAACTCAATGGCCTATAATTATAACAACAAATCTCCAGTAGGACTTCAAGTTAACAGAACTGATGACCTCTTCAAAGATCTTATTTCCAGAGTCACATTCAATGGTACAAATGTTAGGAACACATTTTAATCCATAAGAGTAGTCATTGTTGTTATATTCTTTATAGGGAAAAACCAGATGTCCAAGACACTGATCTATGACCTTGGATCCATGCAAGGAAGGTGGTAGGTGTAGCAGACACTGTCAGTGTCCCAAAAAATCCTCAGAGCCTTACCATTTCTCTCTGCTCTGGATGACTTCCCACCATATCTGTATCTCTAAACCTGACAATTTTTTCTAGAACCAATTAAAGCCACTCTGCCGTATTCATAACAAACTGAAAAAGCAAAGAAATTCATGTCCTCCTTCTCATCAACATCCTTCCACAAATGACTGGATAGAGATTGTTCCTCTACACCCCAGCTGCCTTACCCCTCAGACAGAGTCATTCTGAAATGTCATCTGTCATTTTCCAGCATTTCTCCACTAAATTAAACTCCAGTTGTTCACTGTGGTAAGTGGTTGATAACATGTCCTTAATTGGTGGCCCTCCCTTTCCTGAATCTCTCCTCACATCTCTTGAGTACCCCAAACCTACCCCCCAACAACCTCTCTAAGCTCAAATTCTGGGACATGCAAACTAAGACAGCAGGAGTACAGGGCATTAGTCCCAAATTTACCTCCAAATATGGGTAATTCTAATAATTAGATGGTTTAATAAAAAGAACTTAAGGTTTAGAATCAGAAAATCTGGTTTTGGTCTTGGCTTTCACTAAACTAGCTGCATGACCTTGAGAAAAGTTTTCAATGTGCTGAGCTTTGGTTTTCTTATCTGTAAAATTGGGGCTAATAATAACATCTGTGTTACTGTGCTGTTCTGAGAATAAAATGAGAGATTTTATGTGTAACTATTGCTCTTGCTGGGCATGGCAGGGGATGGAGAGCTGAACAGGCAGGGGTCTTGCTCTGAAGTAGCTCCAGGATAGTATAGGAGATAAGACTCCTACCTAAGGAACTGCAACACAAAGCCAAAGCAATAAATGCATTTGAAGAAGCACAGATAAAATGTAAAGAAAGTCCAGGTCAGGAAAATGACACAACCTTCAACAAGTTTGCCATCAACTTCAAACAAGGTAGACAAGCATGTGAGAATGCTCAAATACCTTTCCTTCTGTAAAGAATTCCTTAGCACTCTCCAGGCAGTATGCTCTGAATCCCCTTACTTTTTTTGGATTTATTTACGTTACAGCATTTTTCTCATTGTTTTACATTTATTTGCTTACAAGTCCATCTTCCACAAGAAGTTAATAAACATCTTCAGGTTAGGTTGATGATGTCTTACTATTTTATAAATTTTAAAAAAAAGTGCAATTTCTGGTACATAATAATATATGTCCTAAATAAATGCTGTTGAATCAGGAACCCAACTCTTTACCCAGCATTTCTGAAATATATGACAATTAAGAAATGAATTATTGCCTCATCTTAATTTTTCTGTATATTGTTTCCCTTCATTTCTGTGCCAAGATGTATCTTAACCCAAACCATTAGCACAGTAAGTATAAATGTGTAATAAGTATTACTTCCCACTTCCATGGTCATTTTCAAGAGATCAGGAAGCCTCTCCTCTGAAAAGAGGTATTAAAATAACCTGACCTGGTAAGCAAAGGCACAGAATCCACTATACGGTTAGGGCAGTTCCCTCATTGACAGCTATTTCCTTGATTTCCCCAAAAAACAGATAAACAGTTGTGACACGTCCACAAAGCCATGCCAAAATCATAAACATTTCATTTCTTCATCATCTTG
The DNA here is from genome assembly GCF_000298275.1 of Orycteropus afer afer. Lineage (NCBI taxonomy): Eukaryota > Metazoa > Chordata > Mammalia > Tubulidentata > Orycteropodidae > Orycteropus > Orycteropus afer. The sequence continues at coordinate 4,103,808 of NW_006921634.1, read as the reverse complement.
GAGCCAAAACATCAAAAACTATCGTCAGTGCTAATCTACTTCTCTCTGTTTCTAAGTGCTGCCTCAAATAGCTTGGCAAAAAGCCCAAAAAAGGGAAATTAGTTGTTCAGATTAATTCCCTTCACTAGAAAAGATCCTTGTACTGTATTTAAAACAAGGGCAGTGTACTATGGCTCTTTATTGACAGGACAATTACTCAAAGAAGACAGGCCTTAATATAAGCCAGTGGCTCCTGAAACTACTTAATGAGGAAAAATCAAGATATATACATATTGATCTAAGTAGAAGAAGATTACCTGCAGGAAGAAACCCATGTTTCCCGGTGTCTACTCCACCTTGGCTACTGCTCTACGCCATTTCTAGCCAGAAGCTCTAACCAGATGTGTCAGTTGTTTTTGGTTGCCACTGACTCAATTCCAGCTCAGAAAGAAGCTATAGGATACAGTAGAACTGCCTCCATAGGGATTCCTACACTATAATCTTTAAGGGAGCAAATCCTCCCCCCCCCCCAAGCCACTGGTGGGTTCCAATAGCTGACCTCTCAGTAGTCAAGTGCTTAAAAATTGCCTGGTTTTGACCTGGATGTGTCAAAAACTCAAATCAAACTTATTGCCGAGTCCATTTTGATTCATAGTGACCCCATTAGGTTTCCAAGGCTGTAAATTTTTAGGGAAACAGACTGCTTCATCTTTCTTCAGCAGAGTGGCTGGTGGGGTTGAACCACCAACCTTTTAGTTACCAGCCAAATGCTTTGACCATTACACCACTGTAGCTCCTTGGGATGTATCGAACACCAAAAAAAAAAAAAAAGAGAGAGAGAGAAAGGAGCTCTGGTGGCGTAGTGCCTAAGGCACTTGACTGCTAACTGGAAGTCTGGTGGTTCAAACCCACCAGCCACTCCTCAGAAGGAAGACTGGGAAATCTACTTCCGTAGTGATACCACCTCGTAAACCCAAGAGGGGTCAATATGGGATGTGTCAAAGGCTCTTCAAAATATACTTGTGTATAATCTTCACACTTTTTCCTTGTTCTTTCTCTACATTTTACATATAGATAAAAGGTCCCATCACTCCATCTACAAGATGGCAAGCCAGAAACTTGAAAACCATCCGTAACCATCTTTTCTTAGTCACTTCTCCCCATCCCCTCCCAACTCCACACAAAAAGATGCACCTTTGGTCAGCAAATCCTATAAATTCTCTCTCCTTAATAATGAAAATATATTTATTGGCTTCATCTATACTGCCTTATACTTACTCTAGTCCCTTATGTCTTGTTTTCATACATGTAGTAGGACTTTCTTGCTCCAGTCCAGACTCCTTCCCTTTAACCCCTACCTCATACACACACTAGCTATCAGCTAGCTTTCTAAAATGAAGCTCTAGTTATGCCACTTCCTAATTAAAAATTACTTCATGGCCACCATCCCCACTCAACATTAAAGGAGAGCTGTTTCATATTCCCACTCATCCTAGACTTCTAGCCACACTTAATCACTGATGACTACTCATCTTCCTAGTCAACATCCATGGAAGAAGTAGTTAGGAAATCAGACGTATTGCACTAGAGCAATCTGCTGCAAAAAACCTCTTTAAAGTGTTAAGAAGTAAAGATGTCACTTTGAAGATTAAGGTACACTGGACCTAAGCCATGGTGTTTTCAATCACCTCATATACACGTGGAAGCTGGACAATGAATAAGGAAAACCGAAGAAGAGTTTATGGCTTTGAATTGTGGTGTTAGAGAGAAATATTTAAAATATCATGGACTGCCAGAAGAATGAACAAATCTGTCCTGGAAGAGGTTCAGCCGGAATGCTTCTTAGAAGCAAGAATGGCCAGAATTTGTCCCACCTCCTTTCATCTTTGTCAGAAGGGACCATTCCCTGGAGGAGGATAACATGGTTGGTAAAATAGAGGGTCAGTGAAGAAAGGGAAGGCCCTCAACGAGATGGACTGACACAGTGGTTCCAATGATGGGCTCAGGCACAGCAAGGATTGTGTGGCTGGTGCAGGACTGGGCAGTATCTCTTTCTGTTGTACATAGTGTCATTGTGAGTCAAACCCCACTCGATGGCACCTAACAATAACCCACCTTCCTAAGAAGCTCTGGTAGCACAGTGTTTAAAACATTTGGCTGTTAACCAAAAGGTCAAGGGTTCAAACCTACTAGCCGCTCCGTGGGAGAAAGATGAGGCAGTCTGCTTCAATAAAGATTTATAGCATTGGAAACCCTATGGGGCATTTCTACTCTACCCTCTGCAGTCACTATGAGTGGAATCGACTTGATGATGGCAGTGGGTTATTCACCTTCCTGGAGTCCCTGAGATGTGCAAATAGTTAACACACTCAGCTGCTAACCAAAGGACTGGAGGTTCTAGTCCACCCAGAGGCATCTCAGAGGAAAGGCTTGTCAATCTGTTTCCAAAAAAATCAGCCATTGAAAACCCTGTGACACACAGTTCCACTCTGGCCCACATGGCATTGCCATGAATCATCAGAATCAACTTGATAGCAATCATCTTTTTTAATTCACTTTCTCTATTTCCTCACTCTCCTCAATCTTTGCAGACTTTGCCATTGATTCCTTGGATTGTAATAAGCCCCACCCCTCACGTGAGACTAATACCTATTCCTATATCAAGATTCAGCTCTAACCGGACCACATTGGGAAAAGGATGTCCTCACCCCACCAACACCGCTCCCCACACATATACATATACTGGCTCCCACAGCCTCCAGCTCCCTTTGCATTGCATTTTAATTCTTCTTTGAGACAGAGGTGTCCCAAAGACTGTGGGCTCTGCAAATGTCTTTGGATCTCTAGAATCTGGCAAAGTTCCTGTCACATATTAAGCATTCAGGATATGCTTGTTCAAAAAGAAAATAAGCAAATGAATGGAACCATGACATATTCCCCATTTTGTGATGAAGATGATCAAGCCAGTATCACTTAAGCTGTAATGAAAGACGCCTAATAAACTGAATACATGAAGGAAACCTCCCAAATAAAACAGCCCCTAGGGAGCTCTCCTCTATCAAGCATCTTGCAATTTTTTTATTGTCTCATGAATCTTCTTTGTTCTTTCCTACTCAATTTTTAACTGCCCAAAGGCAATGACTGACATCCATGCATTCAACAAATATTTAATGAATACCAGTTATGTACCAGACAGTAAAAATAACTAACACTCACACAGTACTTACTATGCACAGACTGGGTTAAGCAAGTCCATTAAAGTTTTTAGTCTTGCTGTAAGAATGAACTAAGGACCAGATACAAAACTACCTCATACCACGTGAGAAACATGTCACCTAAACATTCATTCAATGTTTTTTTCAAGAAACGTTAATTAAATGTTCACTAGGTTCAAATTATTTTATGTGTTACAAAGCACTTTCTGGGGGTTGGCATCCCTATTTTATAAATGAGGAAAGAAATGCAGAGAGATCAAGTAATTTGCCCAAATCCCACAAGTCAGAAGCAGCAGAGCTGGGATTTCAATCTCTGTAGCTGGTTTCAGATCCCGTGTTCTTAAAACCATTGAGCCAAACTACTTTTTACTCAGAGTCTCAAAATATTAAGAACGATTTTGTTTAAGTGGTGGTAATAAAGGTAAATTTGTTTTTTCCTTATTTTTTAATTTTTCTTTTTTTTTTTTTTTTTGGCTAAGCCCAGTATTCTAGTTTTTATACAGTGAGCATTAATCTTAAACATAATTTACAACAGAAAAATTGGCTAAACATGCAATGAAAACAGTTGCTACATTATAGAAATAAATGTGCAGAGTGGTAATAAAATGTTAATGGGATGATCTGTCTGAAGTCAGCATGAGTCCAATTCTAGATTCTCCACTGATGGACACTTGGGGACACCAGCCTACTTCCTGAGCTATTTGCTATCCCATCCACAGCCTCAGCTAATAAGGATAGTACCATAATTTTAAAATGTTTAAAAGGCCTCTTCCTGACTTTGGAATGAGATGTAATAGAGAATAAACATGAAGGTTTGGTGGTTAGTGCTGCTATCTTAGGAGGAGCACTACAAAGTGATTTCCAAGTGAAATCATTCAAGTTCAAGCTCTGCTGTCAGCGTGTGGCAGAGGTGTGCCACACGCTGTGCTGTGGCAGCCTGGAGCTGGCACATCCTCTCTCCTGCTCTTTCTTCTGGGTGTCTGCTGAAATCTGGGTCACTCCATCACATGGCTGACCCACATTTACAGAAACCCAGCATTCCCATCCTATTAGAAAAACAGCAGCTCCTTGGAAGCAAGCTTTATGAATAACTAAATTTATAGATAAGCTTGTTTTAATTAGCTGGAGAAGTGAAGCCCCACACTTCATCCAGACAAAGCCAACACTGATTCTTCTACATCTTGGCACATCTGTAAACAGCCCCCAGTCTCTTCCACTGCACTGATTAGTCTACTTTAAATTCCTTTTGAGTATAATTAATTTGCTTCCCCCACTTATTTAATCTGTTCATCAGGAGGGCAGTGCCTTTGAACCATCAATCAACCAGGGGACGAGAGTAGTGTAGGATCTCTCTGATGCTTTGGCTTCTGTGGATGCTCACATTTGGTGTGCCTGAGATTTTCACAATGAACTGCCAACAACAGGAGCAGGGGGCTGAGGGAGGAACTGACACACATCCCTACCACTTTCTTTCCTTTTTTCCAGAAATAAATACACTGAGAAATGTACTTTTCTCATTCAAATGTCCATCAGAAATGTCCCTTTCTCTTTAGGGTAGCAATTATCCACCTTTTTCCTGACCGAGCCATACAAAGAACATGATGAATTTATCAGGAATGTTTACTACCAATGGGAGGAGGGGATACGGGCACTAAGGGTAGGTAGTCTGCCTCTTGGGGATGAATGGGTACAAGGAATGACCAGTTAGAAGCCTTTAGGAGATTTTTACAGGGAAATGTCCCTCTCTGTACTCCTCCCCTTAGGTCACTGTTTTAGGCTTGAAAGATGCCCCGTTTCCATTCCACTAACAGGGAGGCTGGTGACGAATGACTTACCATATTTATGTCAAGGAGCTCTGGTAGCATTAAGGTTAAGTACTCGGCTGCTAACTGAAAGGTTGGTGCTTCGAACCTACTCAGTGGCTCCATGGGAGAATGTCCTGATGCACTGCTCCTGCCAAAATGATAAAAATGCTATGGAGCAGCTCTACTCCATCACATGGAGTCACTGTGAGTCAAATCGATGCAACAGCATCTAATAACAGCAACATATATCTGCACGTGTTCCTGTGAGGAAGGAAAACCTCTAAATAATGAATGTGAATTTCTTTGTTAAACTAAAGTGACTGCTGAAGTACATTTTATAATTTGAGAATTCCAGATGAAATAACCAAAGACATATCTTGGTTCAAAGTTATATATATGGATCAACAGGAAAAGGAATATCATGCCATATTTATCTCATTTTTCTTTTACTGTCTTCATTTTATTTTCCCTTTTCTTTTTAAAATGTTTGCTAAAGCAGTGGATCAGAGAAATTCTGTAGTTCTAGCATATCTGATGTCAGCAAAGCATTTGACAAAATCTCTCACGAGATCCCAGAGGACATGACAGGGAAAAGTGAGCTGAATGACAAGCCAATGTGAGGGGTTTAAAGCTGATTGAATTTCAATTCTCACAAGACAGAGCATCAACCTGGAGAGAAGTCTCTAGTGGCTTGCCTCAGGGTTCTGAATTCAGTCTTGTATCTGTCAAAATTTTTCCTAATGACTATGATTAGGTTATGGTCTTCTCACCACATTTTCACATGACTCAGACCAGGTCAGACAATAAATATGTTAGACGAAAAATTCAAGGCCAAAAAGGATTTAAAGTAAGCTAGGAAAATGTTTCTCAAAGTATGGTCTGCATACTATCTACATCAGAATCATCAGGATATTGATTTAAAATGCCGATGCCTGGACCCACCCTAGACCTGCTCCTTAGTTGCAGATCACTTTTTGAGAAACACTGAATCAGAGCATATTCACATGAAATGGTAGATCCTGTGTCTTGGTGTTTCTGTGAACATCTATCCCAATACATGTATGATTAGACCTCCCCAATTATGGCTGTCTCCAGATTGCTGGTGATGGTGGTATTAGCTGCTGTCAAGTCAGCCCGACTCATGACAACCCCATGCACAACAGGATCGGGCTGTGCAATCGACAAGGTTTTCACTGGCTGATTTTCAGAAGTAGATTGTCAAGCCTTTCTTCCTACTCTGATTCTGGAAGCTCCAATGAAACCTATTCAGCATCATGGCGATAGGAACGCCTCCACTGATAGCTGAATGTTGGCAGTGTATGAGGTGCATTTGCCAGGAAATGAACAAGGGTCACCCACATGGAAAGCAAGAATTCTACCCTTGAACCACCGCCGCCTTCTATCTCAAGATGAGCACGATGTAAATGAGGAAAAAACTCTGGAAAGACTTTTGTTTTGTTTTTGTTTGTGTTTTTGAATTCTGAAACAGGCCAAAGAGTATCTCTTGAAAGAAATTCAAGCTAGAGGCTGACAGGCTCCAGGAGGTGGCAGAAGAAATAAAGCCAACTAACACTCAGGTGGAATGAAGGAATGTTCCCCTTCAACCCTTAGGGGTCCCTCCAATAAGGCAAGACTCATAATGGTCGCCCTTCAGTAAATGAAAGGTTTTGTTCAAGGTGCCTTCCTGGGAGAGAGCACCTCAGCAGGAAATTCCATTAGCTTTGTCACTCTAATAATAACCAGATTTACCAAATGAAAACTGTACAAAATATTGAACAAAGGGCAGTGTAAATATTGCTTGTGCCTGAAAATGACACTCCAGTCGACCCCCTACTAAGAGTTTCAGTGATTTTTCGATTTTAAATACCAACTCTGAAATCCACTTCTAAGGGCCAGTTTAAGATTCATGCAACTTTCAAACTTGAGGAAATTAAAAATACATGTGAAGCCACGTCTCTTTACTTTTAAACACTGAAAGTCAGTATTAAAATATGCACTCAAAGAAAACCCAGCTCCTGCCCCTTCGCATGAAGCATTTTCATGGAGTCTGCTGTCTCCTAACATAATATGCAATTGATTTGAGCCAAAGAGTTCCATTTTCTCCTTGACATCCCAGAATTTTATGAGATCCGGCCCTCTGAAGGTAGCTTTAATATTGTAACAACAAAAACATATGAAGCAAAGATACCGCTGAAAGGACAAAAATCACCTTCCAATGCTTGTGAAAAAGATAGCATCTCAGGTTTCCTTCAATTGCTTTTTAAAGCCAGGTACACGATCCTTCCCCTAATTAATACTTAGGAAATATTTCTAAAATATTTCCCCCATTCTAAAATATTTCCCCCTTTAAGAAAAAAATTGAAATGAGGTACATGAAAGAATAATCCATACATTTTCAAAATTTTTCCAAGACTATTACTAGCATTCAAAATACAAATGAGATGCTAAAATGAATAAAATAATTCATAAATTAATTATATTTTAACAACCCTACTACCTGCTTAAAAAATATAATGGGTTTACTTCTTCAAAATCACATCTAAGGTGCTTCAGAAAATTAGCATCTTTCTCTCATTACTATTAAAACAAGAATCACATTAAGCCAAGAATAGAAATGGATTAATGTTTATTTTGTATAAACCAAAACCCAAGTTAAACTCACTGCCGTCGAGTTGGATCTGACTCACAACGACCTCTCCTTAGGTTTCTGAGGCAGTATCACTACAGAAGTAGATTGCCCAATCTTCCTTCCCGAGGAGTGGCTGGTGGGTTTGAACCACCAGCCTTCTGGTTAGCAGTCAGATGATTTCAAAATTGGGGTAACATTTCTACCGTTGTTGTTAGGTGCTATCAAGCAGTTCCAACTCTTAGTAACCCTATTTGTAACAGAATGAAACACTGCCCAGTTCTGCACCATTCTCACAATTATTGCTGTTTGAGCCCACTGTTGCAGCCTCTGTGTTAATCCATCTCGTATAGGCTCTTCCTCTTTCCAATGACTCTCTACTTTGCCAAGTATGGTGTCGTTCTACCAGGGACCAGCCTGTCATGATAACATGTTCAAAGGACATAAGATGAAGTCTTGCCATCTTCCCTTCTAAAAGGAACATTCTGGTTGTACTTCCAAGACCAACTGGTACTTTCTTCTGGCAGTCCATGGTATATTCAACATTCTTTACATCATAATTCAAAGGCAACTTTTCTTCTTTGGTCTTCCTTATTCATTGTCCAGTTTTCACATGCATATGAGACAACCGAAAAAAACATGGCTTGGGTCTAGTGTACCTTAGTCTTCAAAGCAGATGTCAGAGTGACATCTTTGCCTTTGAATACTTTAAGGGATTTTTTGCAGCATATTTGCTCAATGCAATACATCCTTTGATTTCCCGACTGTTGCTTCCATGGGCACTGATTGTGGATCCAAGTCTAATGAAATCTTTGACAATTACATTACTGACTCTACCATGATGCTTCTTATTGGTCCAGCTGTGAGGGTTTTCGTTTTCTTTATGTTGAGGTATAATCCATATTGGAGATCTTCATCAATAAGTACTTCAAGCCCTATTCACTTTTGGCAAGCAAGGAGTCAAAAACGTTCACCAAGAGAAAGAAGTTCCACAGATTCTTATACCTCATCTTATGGACATTGCCACAGAAATAGGGCTGGAACAAAACTGATAAACAATTTGCTATCAGGAAGGATTTCAAACAGCACTTTCTTGAGCTACAATAATGAATGATTTACCCTAAAACATAGCTCTAGCCTGATCTTTGGAGTTTTTGTGATTGAAAGGTCACATAGATAATTATTTTAAAAGAGCACAAGGCTCAAGCCAAAACAGTCTTTACTAATTTATCTGTACCACTGCTTGACTTAAAGGGGACTTTTAGAAACTAGTTTCTTCAAGGTTCTAAATGCAAAAGAATACCTCAGAGCAATGGGCTGGCTAAGTCACTCTACCTCCATGAAACCCACAAATCTAGATTCCATGAGAATTAAAATTCTGTTTCTCATTACTAAAGGGAAGATAATGGTTGAATTTCTGAAATGTATCCCCTGGGTTTATAATAACATAAAAGATCTACTCTCTAGGATTCCACCTTCTCTTTAACCACTAGAGTAATTTAACTGAATTGCCTCCTGTTCTTTATTATGTCTATATGCTATGCTTATTTTAAAAAAGAAAAATTTCAAAGTTCCTCTAAGGAAACAATCCCATCACCAGCTTACTGACATAGAGAAATCAGCTGAGGATATGAGGATATGAGGATATGAGGGCATGGAGTCTACATTTTCCAGCACCCACTCGTGGAAATGCAACCCCATATCTTTCCCAACTTATAAAGTATTTCTAGCTGCCCAACCAAAGACCAAAGTGTCACCAAAAGGCAGTGTCTCAATAGAAAGCTGGCATATGAGTGATGGGAAAAGGGTCTAGCTACAAAGCACAGCTTCACATGACAAGGCGGTCAACATGGTTTCTTTTGGAACGTTTGAAAAAGAAGGAAAACAGGTGTATAAACTGCGGTTGAAAGGTCAAGTAAATGGCCAAGCCTTGCCAAATGGGGCTGGAAGAAGGGCATGCAGAACTGATTTGTAACCACAAAATACTAAGAGGCACAGAGCAACTGGAATGCTCATGTAGCAGGCCCAAACTATGTACTCCAGGCATTAGCCAGAGGTACTAACTATGTACTCCAGGCATTAGCCAGAGGTCTAGTAAGAATCAAAGATCAACATGAACGGTAATTCCGAAGGTAAGAGGCTGCATTCGTCACTCCATGTGACAAGTGCATTCCCATTTAACTTTCCTCGCATAAAATCCCTATGAAATTTGACTCCAATATCCCAGCAGCAAAACCTCAACTGTAATTTTCTGTTTCCATCTCCCCTGAATAAACACACACACACACACACACACACACACACGAGTCTGATTACATAATGGGAATCTGACCCAACATTATCAAGCAATAGCACTATCCATCTTGTCTCTCATGATTATTTCCTCCAAGTGTTATTGCATTTGATCACCTAACCAGTCCTTTTAGGTTGGTCTTCAACCTCACCTAACTTCATAGCTCCAGTCTGGGACCTTTTGGTCTGATTTGTTTAGGAGCTTTTTTCTGCCTCATATTGACTTGAGTTAAAAAGCTCAAATACTTCTACTCCAAGGACCCTAACCCTAGTTGTGTTAGCAATTCTGAAACGGTAGCAAACATAAAGCTCCAATCTAAGTGGAAAAAGATTGATATTTTTAGAGGACTTAGGATGTTTTCGATCACCCCTCCTCACACTCTGGCCAGCAATATGGACAGATGAGGAAGCCAAAACCTAAGCTGCAAACGTTTCTCTCATTTGTTCACAAGCAATCTTCACTATCAGCAAATGGTCTGCCAAGTCCAAGGTTTGAGGTATCTTTCTCACCTACAGTCCAGTGAAGTTATTTTGGCAGGGGCAAACATAGAGTAATCTAAGTTGATATGCATTACCATCAGATAGCCTTAGCACTGCCTGGTATATACAAAAGAGATTATTTCCTCTCATGGGGACCTTTATCCTGGCCCCATGAAACAGAATAACTCCATCAAAAGTAGCTTTTATTACCAGACAGAAGAGAAACAAAGCTATGACTTGGTAAATGCAGAAATGTTTGACAATTTAATGTTTTGTGCTTCATATTTATGAATATCTGAGGGTAAGGGGCAGGCACTACTGAGTGCTGGTAATTCCCATTACATACCTTTTGGAATGAAGAAGGACAAAATAAATGCATAAGGAAATCAGGCATTGTGATTAGCACTGTACAGAAAATAATTCACCTACTATATAACACAAAAACCAGCTGCGAAGCAAGCTCAAAACTATGCAATACCAAATTGAAAATCAAAAACCCAAACCGACGGCCACCAAGTTGATACCAACTCACAGCGACCCTGTAAGACAGAGTGGAACTGCCCCACAGGGTTTCAGAAGCTGTAAATCTTTATGGAAGCAGAGTGCCTCATCTTTCTCCTGCGAAGTGGCTGGTAGGTTGAAACCACCAACCTTTTGGTTAACAGTTGAATGCTTTAACTGGTGTGCCACCACAGCTTAATTCTCAAATTGAAGGGAAAGAATAAAATATTTTTAAAGAGGTCAGACAAGGGTTGCTGACAAAAAGCACATGAATAAGGAAAAAGGATAAGACCAAAAGCTTAAATTGGAAAAATGCTAAAATATTTTTGCCAAGAAATGACAGAATAGGTCAATGAATATAAAATAGAAATCGAAGGAGTTACTCAACTCAATTCAGTTACTCAAAAAATCTTTAAGAGGCTGGTGAAAATCGAGGTTCTTGGCATAGTCAAATTAGCATGGAACATCTTATATGGAAAAACACTGACTGAAATGAACCTATACCTCTATCCAGCATGTGATAGGCAGCACCTGCTGAAGGGAGGTGGGGTTCAGGGAGGTCTACAGTCACCAGTAATGTGCTTATGGGACCTTCAGAAAGATGGAGAAGAAAGAAGGACCATAAATAACTGTCTTGAAGATATAGTCTCCTGGGTAATAGAAGTATTAAAGAAAAGAATGTGCCAACAACAACAACAGGAACTGGCCAAGGTAGCATTTGACACATTGTAAGAGAAGAGCCAGCCAAATGACCAAAAAAAAAAAAAAAAAACCTGGAAATCTAAGATGATTACACTTAGAAGAAAGTGACAGGCAGCTCTGTGGACATTTGGCTGGCTCTGTTAGTCCAGGAAGAAATAAGTCATAAACACAAGCTAAACCTCATGCTGAGGTTAATGAGAAGAAACAGGGGAAATTATTGAAAAGTCAAGTATTTTTTAAAATGTAAAGTATCATCATTGTTTTCATCACTACTCTTAATGGATGGGAAAAAATAAGACAAAAACTCCAGTACTTGCCATGAAGCTCTTCATGGATCATCAGTCTCATTTTTTTTTTTTAAATCTATGCCACCTTATTCAAAATTTTAAACTACAGAAGAACAGATGGTGCACAGGAACAAATACCCACAGACTCAAAGGTGAAGTTGATGAACAGTTAACATCTCTCCATTTAATCCAGTCTTTGGGAAAGAATGAGGCATTGATACAGTGCTGTTATTGGATATTCATAGCTAGCCCTTCCTTCTTTTTCTGTCCTTCCATACTATTACATCATTATATGCCTGTGGGGGCAGTGGTGGTTCAGCGGTAGAATTCTCACCTTCTATTCAGGAGACCTGGACTCCACTCCTGGCCAACGCCCCTCATATACAGCCACCACTTGTCTGTCAGGGGAGCTTGTGTGTTGCCATGATGTTGAGTAGGTTTCACCAGACTTCCAGGATAGGACTAGGAAGAAAGGCCTGCCACCCTACTTTTGAAAATCAGCTAATGAAAACCCTGTGGATCATAGTGGTCCAACTTACACTCTACCATGAGGAAGTTGTGGGACCAGACGGCATTTATTCAATCGTTCATGAGGTCACCACCATGAGTTGGGAACCAACTTGATGACAGCTAACAACAGTCAGAAGGGACCAGTCCCTGAAGAAGGCTATCATGCTTTGTAAAGTAGAGGGTCAATGAAAAAGAAGATGGATTGACATCAAAGAGATGAATTGACACCGTGACTGTGATGATGGGCTCAAACATAGCAAAGATTGTGAGGATGATGCAGGACCAGGAAATGTTTCATCCTGTTGTCCAGAGAGTCGCTATGAATAGAAATCAACTAGACAGCACCTAACAACAGTGATTATATGCAAGACTCTGACTGAGCCAGACACAGGACACAATGGTGCATCAGAAATCAAGCTTCCCTTTAAGGAACTTACAATCAAACAAAAGGAGTAAGATAAATATACAGAAAGTACTGCCTGCCAATGGGGTGTGAATCAAGCAGGGCATTACACCCACATCTCTTGCATGGTGTAGTATCACTCTTGTGCCGAGTTAAGTGTTCCTTAAACAATAATACAGTCAGACTTTGAGGACACTCTAGGTTTAAGCTGGAAGGGCTAAAAATAATGCATTAGTAAATACAAAAAGATATAGTATGATATGTTATAAAGATGAAGTATTTGGGTAAGTCATTAAACCTCTGTGTACTTCAGTTTCTCAACTGTAAAATGGAGACAGAGCTAGACAGCCCACAGCATTCTTGTGACAATAAAATAAGATGCATGCAACAATACTTTTAAAACTTTAACCATTATTCTACTGTATGTCCTTCTTTGAGTTGTGCTATGAAATTACAGATTATGGTCATGGACATTTGTTGCCATGCATGAGGCCTTGTATTGGGTTTCTCTCCTGTCTTCATATTAAGACACAGGCAGAATTCACAGGTTTGAAAATTTATACCTTTATATCCTTAAATCTTTTACAGCTGCTTCCAATTCAAAGTCATCTTTTTAATGTCCACTGAACAGAATTTACACTGTATTTATGGCCTGGACATAATCATTACCTTCCAATAAAAATGACTCATTAAATAAAAAGCAATTTTCACCCATGAGCTCTTAGAATATATTTGCTTACTTATGGAAATCCAATAGCCTCTTGCTCAGTATTTTCTGCATTTCTAAGTACAATTATTTGAGGCTCATATGTCTGTGTAAGACTTGCCAAATATGAGAGGCTCAGAAACACTGAAGAACAGAAAACAATAATGACAAAAACCCAAGTGAACAAACTGCACCCACTAGTCACAGTAAAAGATTTTAGATTCTATACGAGAGGGACAGAGGCCTTCTGACTTTTATTTCGATTCTGGTTAGAAGCCAAAACACAGCAGTGCTGCTGCTTCTGACATCTTTATTAAGAACTGCAAGAGCTGACTAGGAAATACTCTCCTGAAACAAAAAGAAATCTTGAGAGTGACAGGCCAACTACCCAGACCTGGTTACCACAGACTGCATGTTAACTGGTCATCCGAGGTCCCCACAATAACTATGTCTGAAAGCCAAGACCATGTTCGTATTCTCCACAGGAATTGCTTTCCCACTACAGCATCGGCTGCCTGAAACCAAGGCGAGCATAAGACAAAGCATACATTTTAACTTCATTAAAGGGCTGCAAACTTGACCTCACATCTAGAGAAACTATAGTGGTTTTATCTGGACAAAAGAATGCAGAAATCTCCTTTTCCTTACCTGCCCCCAGCTAACGGTCTGCCTAATCAATCCCATCATAGAATGTTCAACATCCCAAGGTTGCAAACAGTTTGGTTAATGCCCTTGACTGCTAACCATAAGGTTGGAGGTCCCAGTCCACACACGGGCACCTTGGAAGAAAAGAGGAACAATCCATTTGCAAAATACCAGCCACTGAAAATCCTAAGGAGCACAGTTCTGCTATGGCATTCCTGGAGTCACTATGAATCTGAAAGTATTAAATTGTAATTACTTGGCACTTGGTCTTATCAAACCTAGGAACACTGGAGTCCACAGGTGCTTCACTTGACCACACACCACCTGGGGCCGCAAGGAGATGGTTCTTGTGATTTTCGTAACGTTAGGTGCCATTCCATTGGTTCTGATTCATAGCGTCCCCATGTACAACAGAGTGAAACATTTCCTGGTCCTGCAACAACCTCATAACCATCACTAAGTTTGAGCCCACTGTTGCAGTCACTATTGTGGTTCTTCCTCTTTTTTGCTGATTTTCACACTCTGTAATATTTTATAACAACAATGCTACTGTTTCTCACCTTAATGTTGAGTGTTTTAATGGGCTTATTTATCTAACCAAAAACAACAGAGTAACTGTAAAGTAGAAAACCACTTTGGGAAAAGGAATGTTTGCATATACTAATGATTTCATTTAAGGGTTATGTGACTAAAAGCTAAAGTTGTGTGATAAAAAGAAAAATATGCTTTCATCTTTGCTTCAAATGTTAGATATTTATTTTTTCAGGTCAGTAAACAGCAACATTGCACTGGGCAAATCTGCCGCAAAAGGCCTCTTTGAAGTGTTGAAGAGCAAAGACATCTCTTTGAAGACTAAATTGTACCTAACCCAAGCCATGGTTTTTCCAATTGCTTCATATGCAGGTGAAAGCTGGACAACGAATACGGAAGGTGGAAGAAGAGTTGATGCTTTTGAGTTGTCGTGTTGGGAAAGAACGCTGAAAGTACCATGGACTGCCAGAAAAACTAACAAATCTGTCCTGGAGGAAGTGCAGTTGGAATGCTTTTCAGAAATGGGAATGGCCAGACTTCATCTCACCTACTTTGGTCATGTTGCCTACCCAGAAATCTACACCATCAATTTTGTTACCAAAACCATAATCCTAACAATCTGTTTCCTATGAGTATGAGCTTCATACCCTCGATTCTGCTATGACCAACTCATACAGCTTCTATGAAAAAAGCTTCCTACCCCTGACCCTGGCCCTATGCCCACGATATGTATCCATCTCAATCATACTACCACGCATCCCTCTTCAATTATAGAAATATGTCTGACAAAAGAGTTACTTTGACAGAGTAAATGATAGGGGTTTAAGTCTCCTTATTTCTATAATAGGAGCTCTGGTAGCACAGGGCCTAAGGCACTTGACTGCTAACTGGAAGGCTGGCGGTTCAAACCCACCAGCCACTCCTCGGAAGGAAGGTTAGGCATTCCTACTTCTGTAGTGATACTGCCTCAGAAACCCAAGGAGGGGTCGCTGTGAGTCAGGGCCGACTCGATGGCAAATAACAACAACAACAACATTTCTATTATAATAGGCATTGAGCCTAAACCTAAGAACTCAGAAGTTTTCGTGCTACCAAATTACACTATATCCTAGTAAGGTCCGCTAATTAGGCTGGTAGTTGTTTAGGGTATTTAGCTGTTAACTAAATTTTCGTAGGTTGGAAGCCTAAAAATCTAGGAAGGGCTTAGCTTAATAAAAGTGGCTGGTTTGCCTTCAGTTGATGTAAGATAGAGTCTTGCAGTCCTTATTTCAGAAATTAAGGAATTGTACTCACTTAGAGCTTTGAAGGTTCTTGGTCTGAAGGTAACCTAAATCTCTAAGTTAAGGTGAAGGGGGGGGGTGGTTAGAGGGAGTAGTAGTGTAGACAGAATAATTAGGGTGGGGCAAACAGCAGTGTTAGTGGATTTATTGAATTGCCATTTAATGATTTTTATATTGTTTCTTGAGGGAAATATAGTGAGTGAGGAGGTGTAAATTAATTGTATGTGAAAGTCAAGACCGAGGAGAGCTAAGGTGGCTACGAGGAAAGGTAAGAAGGCATTGAGGTTTTTTGTTAGTTCTCTCATAATTCATCATTTGGGAATGAAGCCAGATAGGGGAAGAAATCCTCCTATTGAAAGTAGGATGCTCATAAATATAATTGTGATTAGAGGTGTTCCATTTCATAGGAGCAAGAGTGATGGTGAGCAGAGGGGTTATAGATTAGGATTATTGCTATTCACCCCATGTAAGCGATGGAAGAATATGCTAGAATTTTTTGGAGTTGAGTTTGGTTCAGTCCTCCACATCCTCTGATGAGAAGTAGGGTGGGGTTAATGGAGTGGGAGGCTTGATGTAAGACTGAAAAGTGAGCTAGTTTTTGTCAGGTAAGGATTAGCAGTCCAGAGGTTAAATGTGTTCCATGGGTTACTTCTGGGGCTCAGAAGTGGAATGGAGCTATTCTTAACTTTATGATCAGTGCTACTAGAAGTAAAAGTGAGGATAATGCGTTGGCCATCACTGTCCCGAGTATATAAAGTTAACTATGATGGCTAATACTAGTAATATTGATGCAGTTGCTTGTGTTACATAGTATTTGGTAGCTGCTTCAGACCATTCCCTGGAGAAGGATATCATGCTTGGTAAAGCAGAAGGTCAGCAAAAAGGGGAAGGCCCTCAATGAGATGGACTGAAACAGTGGCTGCAACAATGGTCTCAGGTATAGCAAGGATTGTGAAGTTGGCACAGGACCAGGCAGTGTTTCATTCTGTTGTTGTACACAGGGTTGCTATGACTCGATGGCACCTAACAACAACAACAGAATTTGAAACATTTATTAAGTCATAAAATACCATCCTTACACTGTAAGTGCACAGTGCACACACAGTCGACACTGGCATTGGCCATTCTAGTAAAAGGTTATGTTTACTCACAGCGATGCCAGTAACTCCACATCTCAGTAATAAATACAATTAACGATGAGAACCTAAGATATCAAAAGCACCTCTGAATCATTAAAATAGTTTTGAACAATAGAGTACTCATGGGTGCAAGTCCTGGGTTCAAGCCTCAACTGTACCACGGATCAGCTGTGTGGCCATGGGAAAGTCACTGCATCTCAGTAAGTCACTTCATCTCAGTTACCATCTTAAAACGGTAATCCAGGGCACTGGACTCAATGTGTTTCTACGAATCATCAGACAACAAAAAATCCATCTCAAGTATTAATTTGAGCAGGAAGTATATTAAACTACTATAAGTCTTTGAACATTAGTAATTTTGGTGTGTGTGTATTTTCTTAAACAAAATAGTACACTTCCACTTACACCATATCTATGTCTTAGCTTCCCAACTAGAATGGCAGTGCTCCAAGGAAAGAGGTCACCCTCCAGCCTCAGCAACTAGTTCAACACACCTGACATAGCTGCTGCTTGATGCAATCTGTTTAATGACAAAACATTCTGCAATACTAAAAGCACAACTGCTCTAAAACAGTATTCATAAAAATAGAACCCCAAAGGAAGATGGGATCTATAGCTGTAATTTTCTCTTTTATAGTGCAGACATAGTGGATGTAAAAGAAATCTGACATGGCATCCGTTTATATGAAAACTTGTGATTCACTGGAAAATACTTTTAAGGAACATACTTCTGTGTTTAAACAAATCTGCATTTAACAATGACATCTTTTAAATATATTCTCCCTACATTTCATAGTGTCTTTTTAATCACACATACACCAAAACAACAAAAACAAAACAAAACAGAAAAAAAAAATCAAACTCACTGCCATCTAGTCAATTGTGACTCATAAAGACCCTATAGGACAGAGTAGAACTGCCCATACGGTTTCCAAGGCGGTAGTCTTTATGAAAGCAGACCGTCACAGTTTTTTCCCACAGAGTGTAGGCAGAAGTTTCAGTTACCAGTTCAATGCTTAAACTTAAGTCCTGTGCCATCAGGGCTCCTTTTTCCTTTCTTTCTTTCTTTTTTTCTTCTTTTAAATAATGGAGTCGTTACCACAGGTTGCCTGTGGCAACGAACCAAGCTTGCTCCCCATCTTTTTCCTTCCTCCAAGTAGATGTAACCAGTTTACAAATCTGAAATCCCTCCCGGACTTCATCCACAGTGGTCTTCTTGGTGAAGACCTCTTTGGAACTCACCACCAACCCAGCACTTTCTTTCTCCCTTACTTGCATTATTTTCCTGTTTAGCACTTAAAATCATCTCTTATTACGTATAACGCTTATTTATTTTGATTCTTACCTATCTCTCCAGTGGAATGTTAAAATGATAAAGATTCTGTCTATTTGGCTACCTGTTTTAACTCAGCACACAGAATATACCTGATACATAGCAAGTACTCAATATAAAATAATACAACATAAAATAACATTAAAAAAAAATTGCCATGGAGTCAATTTCAGCCCATAGCAACCTATGTGCCAGAGTAGAACTGCTGCATAGGTTTTCTTGGCTGTAATCTTTAGGAAAGCAGATACCAGGCCTTTCTTCTGTGACATGACTGGGCAGGTTTGAATCACCAACCTTTAGGTTAGTAGTCAAGTGCAAACCATTTACCCCACTGGTGAACATAATATAAATAAATATATGCTGAATATTATTCTATGTTAAATAATATTATATGTCATATGTATTAGACCAAATGAATAAATACAGCAGATGTTCCTTTTACGCTCCTATTGCCAAAGGCACATGAGAAAACAGGACGTACAAGGAGAAATATTTTTCGATGATGACACAAATATGCAGACCCCAGGAGCAGAATATGGTCAGGGCAAGAGCCAGCCCTGGGGGGAGGGTTAGGTGATCTGGAGTTGAAGCTCTGGCTCTACCACTTACTAGCATTGTGAATTTAGACAAGTTACTTAACTTTGAAACTTTAATTCAAACACCCATAAATGTAGTGTAACAAGTGCATCTACCTCATAAATTTGACATGAGGATTGAAGGAGCTTACATATGTAAAACACTTCGCAGTGTATCCAGCAGATAGCAAGCTCTCAATAAGAGCTAGAATATGATTATTAATGAGGTTGAACATGTTTCCTTATATTGTTAACAATTTTTCCTATGTGTGAATTGCTTGCCTATATCCTCAGTCCAGTTTTCTAGTAGGGTATTAATTCTTATTGACTGTAAGTATTCTTATTATTAAAGTTATTAACCTCTGAAAGCATAATTAAAAAAAAGAAAAAGAAAAAGCTATTATGTGGTGGTGATGGTGAAAATGATGATGAAGAGAAGGAGGAGGAAAATAATGGAGATGGTTACTATATTGTGACTAAGAATGAAGCTGAGAATATAAACTCAGCAGACAAAACTCTCAAAACCCTCAACCACCAGCTCCTCTACCCCACCTCTTGCCCATGAAGCCATGCATATGCATTTGATTACTCAGCACTCTGACACTAGATGTTGCCAAGAAAGGAGGGATAAGAAGAAGGTGCTTTGACCACAATCAAAGAATATGAACTGCTGGTACTTTTTTTCTTGCAGCTCTAAGCAATCCAGTATCTAGAGAAATAAGCAGCATGAAGTTTTGACAAACCAAACTTTTGAGGAATGTGTTATTTTGTGGAGCTGAGTTTTCAAAGTAGTTGAGTATTTTCCCAGGCTGTTGTTTTTGTGGCGTGTGCTGTCAAGTCAATTTTGAGTCATACAGACCCTATAGGGCAGAATAGAACTGCCCGGAAGAGTTTCCTGATCTTTAATCTTTACTGGAGCAGATCGCCAGGTCTTTTTTCCCAATGAGCAGCTGCTAAGTCCAAATTGCTGACCTTTTGGACAGCAGTTGAGCAATTAACCATAGTGCCACCGTTTGCCCAGGTTATTGTTGTGTGCCATTGAATTAATTCCAGCCCATAGCAACCTTATATGATGTAAACATCAGGATTTTATGGGTTTTAGCTTGCTTTATTTTTAATACTTCCGAAATGCATTGCAATTTTCAGCCCAGGCCCAGTCTGTACAGTTCCAAAATCTCCTCAGCCCAACAGACACATTGCCCCCTAGGCTTCACCTGCTCTCCCAACTTCATGACAGTAATGCTCAATTGTTACCACAACAGACTAAGGAGTACTCAGCCTACCCGCTATAGCACCGACTGACTAAAGAGAGGTTCCAGTAGGTGAATGCTGACCTCAAATGAACCAGCTCCCCAGCAGTTGCCTAGGCTCAAAGAACACAAGCCAGAAATGTTGAGATTAGTGGTCTGTGTAGCAGATTTGAACTGTAAGAGGTTGAAAAAGGGAAAAAATGTAGCAGAGAAATTGCTTACCCTGCCCCTCTAACTCCCACCTAGGGTTCCAAGATGCGGTGGTTCTATGTGGCCTCCCTGGAGAACATGCGTTGTTGTTGTTTTGTGCCGTCGAGTCAGACCTGACTCATAGCGATCCCTCCTTGGGTTTCCGAGGCAGTATCACTATGGAAGTAGACTGCCCAACCTTCCTTCCAAGGAGTGTCTGTTGGATTTGAACCACCAGCCTTCCGGTTAGCAGTCAAGTGCCTTAGGCACTTTGCTACCAGAGCTCCTAAGAACATGTAGTATAACTGAAAACAGGCAGAGTTTTGTTGTGTAGCTGTAACCAGCTTAATAATGCATCACTTATTAAGACTCTTTTCTTTCCCGTCTCACTTCCCTTTCTCCTTCACCCCATTCCCTTGGGATTGCATCCTTAATAAAGCATTCACATGTGACATACCCCTCAGGCTCTGTTTTCCATGGAATGGGGCTACTCCAATAATTTGGACTCTTTAGCTCTGGTAGCATAGAGGCTAAGGCACTTGACTGCTAACCAGAAGGCTGGCGGTTCAAACCC
>NW_006921634.1:4075696-4082686 GCF_000298275.1 Orycteropus afer afer | reverse complement strand
TAAAGCTCTATTCTTCTAAGGCACTCATTGTGTGGTATTTTGTTAGAGCAGCCCTAGGAAACTAATATACACAGAACTAAACAATACAGCTCCTCGGAAGGAAGGTTGGGCAATCCTACTTCCGTAGTGATACTGCCTCGGAAACCCAAGGAGGGGTCACTATGAGTCGGGGCCGACTCGACGACGAGCTTCCTTTTAGGTTTAAGCCCTGAAGGAGAGACTTAAGGCTATTTATCCAGTATGTGTCTACAATGCAGTGATTAGATGCTCAGACCCTGCTTCTGACCTATCTCATTCAAATCCCAGCTCCACCATAAACTCTGAAATCCTAGACAAATAATTTAAAATCAAGCTTTTGCTTCTTCGTCCATAATACATAGACAATAAGAGTACTTGCTCAAAAAATCCCTGTAAAAATTAAATCGGTTTATATTTAATGCCTAACCCAAAACCAAAACTGCCATCGAGTAGATTCCGAGTTATTGCAGCCCCCACTTGGTTTCTAAGGCGGTAAACATTTTTCTTTTTTTTTTTTTTTTTTGCCTTGTCCTCTTTCAGGGAGTGGCTGGTGAGTTTGAATGGCCATCCTTCTGATTAGCAGTCAAATACCTTAGGCACTGCACCAACAGAGCTCTTTTATTTAATGTTTAGCATGCAATAAACATACAATGGAGGTTACCTGTTTATTTCTACTGTTGCCTGATCAACAAATTGTTGTTATTTTTTCCCCTCAATGCTGTGAGTGTACCAATTTACAGCAATGTATCTGCTTTGCAACTTCTAAAATACTATAGGATTGTGTATCAAGAAATCTAACTCATTAGAATTGTGAGCAAAATAAAAGTAATAAGGTATGGGTCAAAACATAAATGTCCATGTATATTAGTGTGAATTCTTCGTAAGGTCTCCCAATGCAAGTTTGCCTACATCCTTGTTCTTAAGCACATCCTACCAAATTCTGAAATTCTAAATTGAAGTATTATTATGCATTTTTGAGTCAAATTGTATGACTACTGAATATAAAATTTTGAGTTATAATGAACATTCCTGAATGCCTATACTATCCTAGTTATGAAACACAAGAATTCAGCAACCATAAATGGAACTCTCATTCAACTCCAATTCTGATTATTTACCTTCTAGGATAAAACTACCAAATAGAAGAATACAACTTCACTTTCAGTGTCTATTATGTTTTATAAAATGTTTATTCATAATTTAATCACCATGTTTTTGTTTTAGATTCATTTAGTTGAAACCAAAACAGTATTCAATTCCCATCAAGTCAATTCCAATTCTTGACGACCCACTGTGTAGCAGACTAGAACTGTGCTCCACAGGATTTGCAATGGCTGATTTACCCACCTGGTAAATATTCCATAAAAAGCATCCTCAAGGTGCAAGGAAAAAATACATAATTCTACCAACATTTGAGAAGACATACATAGTATGTACAAGAACAGGAGATAACATAAATGGAAGACCTTAACCTTACTTTCTATCTCCACAGCTTCATTAAGGATCTCAGGGATTCACACTTGAATATTCCAAGTACAGATTCCCTAACACTGCCTTCAAATCAATGTTTATTTATAGTAATTATGGTGCTTTATCTAAGGTTCCAGACAATAAAATCAGAAACGCTGTAACTACCAGAGGCAACCACCCATGAGGATGAAAATCATTGATTATGAGATGTGTCGCTAATACATAAACTATAATAATAACAAATTTGATAATTGTTTATAATTAATAATAGTAACAAGGTACAAATTATTGTTAGGTGAAATTTTTATGATTTAGATAAAACCCCTAAGTTACCACTTTTGGGGGTAAGGATAATGAACCTATGTGGAAGGACTCTGTAACAGTTATTAGCACAACTCTCAATGGTTATTTTTATTTGCTTTCTGGATCATGGTATATTCTTACCTGGAGAATTTCTGAATGAGCGTTACGAAAGGGAACGGGCCCAAGGAGCAACAGAATTCTCTCATCAGCCTACTGCTAGGAAAAATCAGCGAGCTCAAACCTCTTTGCTTCTTGAGCTTGAACTTTCTTATTCTTTAAGTTTCTTATTCTTCATGGGTTGCACTAGGTATGGAAATTTTACAGCACTTTCTTGATGTGCTGGGAGGCACCAGGAATCCACCACACACATGCAGCCTCGGTCTTATGTCCTTTGCATTGTTTATTTGCTGATTCAGTAATACTCGAGAATGACAACAAACTTAAACCTGCACTAGATATCATGCACACAAATCCTCAAATCAGGACAAGACTTTGTAGCTTGCTCCAGCTCGGTCACTCCCTCTAATGACTGAACAAATACTTCTTTCAGAAATCTGTTCGTTTACTAACATTGCTAGGCAGATGCGCATTGAACATGAAGCTAACAAAGTCAAAGCTTCCAAGCCCCATAAGAGGGCCCTAGGAATGGTTCAAAAGTCAAATGTATTTGTAAAGTTTGCGAAAGTAAAATGTTTTAAATGTGATCAATTAAACTTTCTTTCTCTTTCCTCTCCACCTTCCCTCCATCACACTGGGCATCATATCAGGGATAGTGACTATAGGCATTTTGGGACTCTCACTAAGAAAGAGCTGAGTTAAAGATATGTTGAATTTGCATTTAATGAGATATATTTACCTTGTGATCCACCATTAATTTCATGAATCAAACAAACAAAGCAAAATCACTGTCAAGTCAATTCTGTGATCCCCATAAGGTTTCCAAGGCTGTAAATCTTTGCAGAAGCAGACTGCCTCATCTTTCTTCCATGGAGCAGCTGGTGGGTTTGAACCACCAACCTTTTGGTTAGCAGCCAAAGGCCTTAATCCCTATACCACCAAAGCTCCTTAATTTCATGAACAGACAAATTGTATTAGGCATCTCAGTGTAGGAATGGTTTCCAAGAACACTCTTATCACCCACTGTACAAAGACACCCAGCATAAAAGTAAAGGACCAGAATTTGTACCACCATATGAACATATGCTACAGCGCCCACACTGGAATTACGGCAGTGATGGAGGAGAAATGAGGTTTGAAATGTACAGAGTGAGAAGCTTGTCTGTGGGAAAATTCCCCAGTCATTAGACATGTAAACTTGTCACGGAAGGATTTGCTTCTTACCAAAATGGAAGTTCTGTCTTGAATAATGCAACATGTTGTTGTTGTATACCACTGAATCAATTCCAACTCATGGAGACATTATACAATTACAAATGCATTATTATTTTTTTAGATGAGACTCTCAAATAGGAAGTATTAGAATTACTGTGTTTAGAGAGCACTGACATCAGTATTACCAAGAGCTAACATATCCGTAACAGCCCATGAGAAGAAAACTTGATAGATGTTTATGCAAATTTGACACCAATGTTGAAAATTTACATGGCATTATCAAAAACAAGTTATGACTTGGAAGAAATGCTTCTGAACTCTGAATAATGAATACCAAACTGCAATGACATGCTAGACAAAAAGTAAATTATTTTTCCATACTTTCTATACAAACAATTACAAAATGTTTATCATACGAAGAGGTAATCAAACCAAAAATGCAATCAAAAGCTGTAGAGAAAAAAGTATTAGAGAGGTGTGCATGTCAAGTATTTAATCAATAAAAATATTGTAAAATTTTTCTGAGTTATGTGATATGTGTGGTATTTGTTGACCTTTAAACCTGTAAGTTACTGTGACTTTTTCTCATTCTAAACAAGCACACACAAAAAAAAAGTGTTTCGTTCTGTTGTACATGAGGTCATTATGAGTCAGAGCCAACTCAAGAACACTTAACAACAACAACAACAACAAACTAACACAATAATTTTGTTGTTGTAACTTTTCATGCCTTTTCTCAAAGCAGGCGTCCAAAACTGTAGGAGTTCCAAGCCCCACAAAATCTGAATCCATTTCTGGGGTTAGACATTCATTCCTCCACAATTAAGTGTTGCTTGTATATCACCATCAACTCACTTTAATGCCCTAGTTATCTCTCAGATATTTTGTCTTACCTCCAACTGAAATTTGTAAAAGTCATCCCACTATGACAAAGGGTGATACTAAGGCCACAATGAATGTGATTAATGGCTAGCACAAGACACTTATATTGCAACATGTATCACACGGTTTGCAATTACATGTTCCTCTGCCTCTATCACTGATTTTTTACTTAATCATCTACATATCCCCCTCAGTGTGAAGCATTCTACTAACAGAGAATAGATGCACTACAAACGTGTAAATGGGAAAGAAAAAGGAATAAGGGAAGAAGACAAGGAGGAGGGGCAGCCTTATAAGGAAGCAAGGGGAGAAAAAAAAATATGAAAATTGTTTAAGTTCTATTTTATAGATCTTGGGAGTAAACCATGAAGTTTTTGTTTTATAATAATATTGTTCAATGTCTGTGTGTATGTGTGTATGTATGTGTGTACTTCAAATTTTTATCTTAATTTCCTCTACCCTTACTCACCTTTTGGTTCAAACATTTCACATGTAGTATGTTATTGTACTTGGTATTATTCTCAGCAGTGTATTGTTTTTAAAAGCAACGAGAGCCCACGTGAACAACGGCCTCTTCTAGCCTGAGACCAGAAGAGCTAGATGATGCTTGCCCACCACTACAATCTTTCTGACCAAGGACACAACAGAACGACGGGAGAAAATGTAGGACAAAATTCAAATTAAAAAAAAAGAGCAGACCTACTAGATTGACAGAGATTAGAGGAATCCCTGAGATTATTGCCCTGGGATACTCTTTGAATCTTGGAATGGAAGCTATTTTTGGAGCTCACTTTTCAGCCAAATAATAGATTGGCTTATAAAATAAATAATATCACTCATGAGTAATGTGCTCCCTTGAACAATCAACTATATGAGATCAAAAGCCCAACATTTACCCAAAAGCAAAGATGAGAAGGCAAGGAGGGGAAGGGAAGCTAAATCAATGGAAACAAACAGAATGGAAATAATGAGAATGCTGACACATGGCGAGAACTGTAACCAATGTCATAGAGTAATATGTATAAAAATTTTAAAATGGGAACCTAATTGGCTGTGTAAACTCTCACCTAAAACAAAATAAAATATTTTATTAAAATAAAAGCAACCAGAATATTAACTATGTTATGCAAATGGAAATCTGTGACTCTCATCACAAAGAGAGGCCCTAGAGGAGCCACTAAGTCCTACAACGTCCAATGGGAAAATTTGGAGAGTGCTGCTTTATTTAATAATTCATATACCAGTGCCCAGAATTTAATATAAATTGAACTGAATCCTACACACAACTCTTTGTAGATTCTGCCTGTCGATAAGAAATGCTTTCATAAAAACTGGCAAGCTAAAAATACAGACTACAGCCCACTTTCATTTTCATTTCATTTTCTTTTCAATGAAACATTGTGAATGTAGTGGCATGGCATAAATATTTATCAAACTCTATAATCCTCTCAGCTGTAATGATAAATGAAAGTTATCCTTTAATGTGCATATAAAACACTGGTTAAAAAAAAAAAAATTTTTTTTTTAGAAGACTGAAATGAGATGCAAGCTATCCAAAGCTGTGAAGAGCAATGAATCTATCCCACTACCTTGTGGAGAGCCTCTAAGATGTGAAGCAAGCATCTAATAGGTTTTGTAACCTCTGTTTATTAGGCTTCTGAAATTTTACTCTTTGTTAATTGAACAAACAATAAGTTCATCATCACTTTGCACTGGGGAAATAGAGACCCTGACGTGAAGGTCCAGATTAGCCGCTGAAAATTTGTATTACTAAACATTAAAAAAAAAAAAAAAAAAAAGGTCATTTACAGAGAAAACACCACACAAGTTTTCAGGTTGTTGGATTGCCACCCGTTTTGAATTACCTCTTTATGACTGTCATCATTTTTATCATTTATTAGCTACACAGGGACAACAGCAGCTCAAGCTTGATATACAATGCAGACGTAATTACAGATTTCAACCAACAATCCTCTATTAAAACCTAAATTGCCTTCAGCCCACAGTTAAGAAAAGGTCAAGAAGAAGGCACCTGCTGAAAAGAGTAATAATAACATGCTGTTCATTATTTCCAGAAGCATCTAATCCTTTCTCCCACGTGGCTTACATGACAACTACTAAATTCATCTGAATGCTGTCAAGCGTTCCTCCGGGGAACATTATTTTCTCTAGAATAATTATGGTCCAAAAGTCTAGAGCTAGGTTAAAAATGCAGAGTCAAGGAAAGTTTCTGCTGTCACTTGATCGTAGCTCCATTCCTATCCTTAGCTCTCTCTTGTCCCAAGGGAAAATTTTAAGGGCAAGCCTGGGCCAAAATTCAACAAGTCTCTTTTGATCTAGATGAGTGGGGATAAAAATATCATCTCAAAAAAGAATGAGGCCGGGGAACGCCATTTAGTCTGGGTTTATCATGAATTACACCAAAGCCGCCAAATAACATCTGTCTTACTCCTCAACTTGTTGAAGAGGAGTTACTGGGCAAGTTTGGGGAAAAGAAGCTTGAAAGATTAACAGCCACACGTAACATAAAATATGATTTCTGGTGTCTCTGAATATGAGAAAAAGGAAGATTATATTACATTATGCAAGAGACATGCTACTATGGGAACTATCCATCCCTTGAACTATCTCGGCTGAGGCTAATGATTTCCGCAAGGGCAAAAAGCCCCTCATACTTCTAACAAAACAGCTCTCCCTTTGTTGGCTTTCATTCCTTCATGCTTGGCTATCCGATGATTACAGACAGAAGATAAAGAGTACCAGATTTAGCGTGCAAAGCTAGTGAACAGTTCCTCAACAGAACTAAGTAAATACAAGCTACTAAGTTGTATATGTTTATTCTTTCCTTGGCCAGAAGCTGAAATGAATCCTTCTCCCCTTAAGGGATAAAAGTACATTATGGGCGGGGCAAGATGGCGGACTAGGCAGAAGGATTGCACAGACCCTCTTCAACAAAGAAAAGGGAAACCAATTAACACAGACACA
>NW_006921634.1:4042448-4067572 GCF_000298275.1 Orycteropus afer afer | reverse complement strand
TATAGGCTGCAGATCGGATGGTGTACCAGTCACTAGGACTAATTGTTTCCATGAATTTTGGTTTTCTTCATTCTGCTTTGCTCTGGATGAGGAGAGACCCATCGTTGCATCTACATGGTAGCTTGCAAGCTTTTAAGATCCCAGTTGCTCCTCGCCAAAGTAGGAGATGGAACAATGTTTTATATAGTATGTTATGCCAATTGAGCTTGATGTCCCCTGTGACTATGATCCCAAGCCTGCAGGGTTCAACGACTCGGTCCCTCTGGGTAGCTGGCGGTGACCAAGCAGTGACCACAACCTTGCCCCTTGTTAGCTCTACTATACACCTGGGAATTCTGATCATTCACATAAACTTATAGGACCACTGCCTGCCAACCCTATATATGTTCTTGGATACACTCCCCATTTCATAGACATACCTAACAGTTCAGCCTGTCCACCCATCTATCCACCCATATACGCATGTTTGCCTTCACTGACAATGCAGTTCTGTATGTGCAAAAGGGTTCATCTTTGTTGTCTCTACCTCTCATGTACCTCTCTATGTCTTTCTCGTAGCATTGCATAATCTTATCTCTTCCTGTTTCTCTGGAGTTCCTGGCTGTTGCAATCACAGTTAATGCTCTTGGCTGTTAATGGAAAGGCTTGTGGTTTGAGTCCACCCAGAGGAACCATGGAAAAAAGGCCTGGCAATCTACAGCCAAAATACCAACCACTGAAAACCCAATGGTGCATGGTTCCTCTCTGACACACAGAGAGTCACCATGATGTGCAATCAATTCAATGACAGCTGGTTGGTTTTTTAGACTAATATTTCTCCAGGGTTACAGTGAATTATGCCAACACACCAGAGTCGCATTACAGAAACTGGAGCTAATACGAATTCCTGGAAAACATCAGTCTTAGAAATATTTTTAAACTTGACATTTGTTATAGAAATATTTACTTAAGGAAAAATATTTTGTAAGTCAGGGTCCTGGCAGAAAGCAGATGGCACAGTCGGGTAACTGAGAAGAGTTTAAATGACAGACTGTTTACAAAGGTGTGGACAAGGTTTATGCAGTACTCTAGGGTTAGTAAGAGCAGGGAGGTGTTACTATCCATCAGTAGAAGGACATAGCCAGCCCACAGTACCCAATATAAGTGAGTGATAGGGATTAACACCCAGACCCAACGCTTGTTCTTCTCTAAGTTCCATTTGTGGACCCAAGAGAAGTTGGAGAGCCAAAGAGCCCACTGATATAACTCAGATAGGTCAACCTTCAGGGTACAGGGCAGAAAGAAGGGTTGTGAGTGATCTGGACAGGCAAAAAGGAGAGATTTTAACACAACACTGAACACAATTATAAAGTTATATTTATTTATGGTTGACATTTGCTGCTTTCAAATAATAGTAATTAGATTTGCAACAATTCATGTGTCTGAGATACTTCTATTGGGTGTCTATTTGAATCCAATCGCACATCAGGTCTCCTAAGCCCTTGGTGATGTTCTATCAAAACATTTGTAATAAAAAGAGCATTTTGTGCTCTAAGTCTGAAAATACTTGCTGAAATCTCCATAGAAAGAAAGGTAAATTACGTTTATTTTCCTTGTACATGTGTTTTTTTGTCTTATGATACCAGATGTGTAAAAACAAGGAAACAACTGTCCCCACCTCAGGGGATGACCGAATGAGACCATCTGCATAAAGCACTTTGCACAGAACTTGGCACATAGTCAGGGTTAATAAATTTTAACTGCTGCCGCCTCCACCACCAAAATCATCATGAGCAGCTGCATTCTGACCTCTCAGACAGATGGGAAAACTTCCCACTATGGAAGGCCTATGTCCTATGCCTGTACCTAAAAAGTGTCACTAGTGTATAGAACATGGTCTCATGCATAGATGGTGCTCAATTAATGCTAGATTAGGAAGACAAGAGTAAGAGTTGTCATATGTTATGTCAGGCTGTATTATTATTCAGAAATGATTTATTTCTGCTTCCTCTTGTAGAAGGAGGAGTCTTCTTTGCCCCTATCGATGTTAAGCTTGGCCCTATGACCTGTTTTGACCAATAGAATGTAGGCTAATTTTGAGCAGACATTTTAAGAGACTATGCAAGTTTCTATCAGCTTTTTTGTGCTCCTGCCTTCCACCTGGAGAACATCACATCCCAGGTAGTAGATGCTATTTGCAGCCTGTGTCCTGAAATGATATGACATGTGGAACAGATCTTGATTCAACCCAAATCCTCAAACAAAGGTACTTCAGCTGTTCCTCCAGACCCAGAAGCAAGGAAAAAAGAAAAAGTTCATTTCTGTAAGCCACTGCGACCTTGTGATTACTATGCAGCAATAACACATATACTAAAAAACAAGGTTAGATGGTATTCTGGAGTGGAAAGGAGTGGGGAGGGCATGAGATTTGCAGGCCATTGCATGTGAGTTCAAAGCTCAGTTCTGCCAACTTCCAGATGTGTGTCTTTGATTAGGCAAGACTCAGTAAACCATACCTTGAAGGATTACTGTGACGATAAGAAATAGTACATGAAAAATAGCTAGCACCATGCCTGGCACATAAACCATATTTGATAAATGGAATAAATAATATAATTAATAATAATGGATGGCCAAAATATTTTCCCAATTTTCCATGATTAATGTGCTGAAAAATATTTATCCCAATTAAATATTTCTTTAATTAACTTTCAGGAAATAAAATGAAGAAATTATTTCTCATATTTCCAGTCACACACACACACACACAAAAAAAAGAAAACTAATGGAAAATCATAGTTTAAAATATACAATGTGCTTTTTCTAAACTTACAGGTCATCTATAATATGAATTCCTGATATGGCAAAGAATAAGAATGCATTCTTTGTAAAGGAGAAATTATAAAATTTCTTCTAGGCTAGTGATGCAAATTGTGATCAAATCCACTGTATCTGGGCACCTCCAGTTAATCCATTTACTGTGCACATTATTAAACATTTATTAAATACCTGTGCATGGTAAAGAATGTCAAAAGTATGATATTTGCTGAGCTCAAAATAAAGTCAAGAACATAGAACCACTAAAACCATCAATGTAATCCCAGTGAACGCAGTATCCCAAAACAGAAGCACCATAATTACTGAAGCACAGAAATAGATTTTAGATCCACTGGGAAGGGACTCAGAAAAAAAATCACCAGTAATGAATTATAAAAGATGTGTTTGGATTGTAAAAACGACTAGAAAAGAAATTATTCTAAACATGGGCTCCATTCTCTGTCATGGAAAAGAAGAAAAAAAATGAATTTACAGAAAAGATGTAATCTTAGGAGCCCAAGAAAATTTAAGGTAGTGTTTTCAAACCACATGCAGAAGAAATGTTTGCTGCGCTCCACTGAAGATTCCTGCACTCTCACTCTAGAGCCACTGACTTAGAATCTTTGGGAACCTGGCCTGGAAATGAGCATTATTAATAAACTCTCGAGGTGATTCATATGCACTCCGAAGTTTGAGAACCTCTAACTAACGCCGACCTTTAAACTTTAATGCAAAACTCCAAAGGTAAGATCCAAACAAGTTCAAGCTATTCTATGCTCAAAGTTCAAATGAAAACAATAAAGTCTGGACTTGAAACTGGGTAACAGCTGCAAGGATAGTCATGCAATCTGCCAGCAGATCAAACCACAATTTTTAGCATTTGGAGGTAAACTGATGGATCCTTCCACAGTAGCATGAACCCAACTGCACACAACAATGGCTTCTCTTGTTGGAGATTCAACTGACAACATTTTCCTCAATCCCAGTATTCCCCTAGCACAAGTCCAAGCAGTTATTCCCCATCATCTTCTTGGGATTGGATGTTAAAATCTTCAAGAATAAGAGGGGAGGAAATCATAGTATTATATGGACAATCAAATCTTCATAAAATAATTCAACACTCAGCCAAAACCATTTTTTCTACAATGTAGATGAAAATGTAGTATTATTTTCTAAGGAATAGAACAGAATGAAATAATAAATGGGAAAGGAAATTGCAACTATATTTGCAAAAATCAAAAAATCCCAAGGGAAGATAAAACAAAACAGTACGTAATGAATGTATATAAAAGAGCATTGGGTTTGGACTGAGCTGTGGGTTCTAGATCCACCATAGCCTCTATTAGATAGAGCTAGCATGGCTTACTTAGCTACTCTCTAAACCAAAGAAGTAAATGTTCAAAGGAAAGAGCTTTTTAAGTCATAAAGCAATGTCAAAATGCCAAAATATAAATGGCATTATTATCACTGATGGCAAATTTCTTTCACATAATCCAGAATATAGCAAAGAAATGCAGAGCAGTGACGTATTTTCTTTAACAAAGGGCAGTGACGTGTTTTCTTTAACAAAGGACATCAAACTTGTGGAGTCAAGAATTACAAGGGCAGTTTCATCACCAGATGAAACTACAGACGCATTCCTAAAATGACACCCTACATGAGAACAGTACAAATGGGGAAAATCTAGGCCATTCTCACCAAATTGTTCCTGCCCTTCACTGCATCAAGCAAGATCAAGGTACAATCTCCAAATCAAAACAACCCAATATAGCCTGATTTAGTCATTTAGATAGTGTTGGTAAATGATTCATCTGGACACTTTCCTGTTGACCTACCGACCCACATCCACCTGACTCCTACTGCTGATCTTGGTCAAGGGAGAGACACAAAAACCAATAAAAATGTGATGCAAAAGGAAGAATGATTGATGGTCAATGCCAGCAGTCAATGAGTCCAGGGTTGTAGGGACTTGACTGCAGTTTGGAGATCAATACTGAATTCAGTTGTACCTAAGAACATTCAAGGAATCACATGCTGTTGTTGTTGCTGTTATGTACTGTGGAGTCGAACCTGACTCATAGTGACCCCCTCTTTGGGTTTCCAAGGCTGTATCACTACAGAAGTAGACTGCCCAACCTTCCTTCCAAGGAGTGGCTGATGGGTTTGAACCGCCAGCCTTCTGGTTAGCAGTCAAGTGCCTTAGGCACTATGCTACCAGAGCTCCTACTTCTCTTTAAATGGGAGATAACATAGTAGAATGCAGTTACTCGGCACTAAGTTTGAAACTTTACCAGTTGCTGTGGAGGTAGAGTTGATTCCAAGTCATGGCGACCCATGCGTGTCACAGTAGAACTGTTCCCCACAGGGTTTTCAATGGCTGAGTTTTCAGAAGTAGATGACTTTCTTATAAGGTATCTTTGGATTGACTAGAACCTTCCACCTTTTAGTTAGAGGTTGAGCATGTTAACAGTTTGTACACCCAAGGACTCAAGTTTGAAAGTAGGCTTCAATTATCTATGTTCTCTGAACCTCAATTCATGAGTTAATGATTGATTATTATTTCTACCTTATGAGGCTATTGAGAGAATTCAACAAGACCTACATATGAAGTCCTTTGTACGGTGGTCGTGCATGTTGTAGTACTCAAAGAAGTCGTTAGTAGTAGTAGTAGTAAAGTCCTAGCACAGAGCAGGCACTCAGTAAAGAGTACCTTCTTTCCTTTTCTGTTATGTGTTTCAAAAATGGAAATATATTCCAAACAAATGACAAAGGATACATAATAAAATACAGTATATGTAGAAATCAGGACCCAATGATCCTGACATTTACATTTTCCTTCATTATGGTTATAGAGACCATTTTACAATGGACACTTGTCATAATTAGAGCTTGGTATGTTCAAAATTACAGTTTAATTTGGAGATGGTATATACAGCTTTATAATTCCTATATAATATTTCATGCAGTTTCTCATATCCTGTTTGTAATATTCTTGATATACAATTAATATCACCTTCC
Source organism: Orycteropus afer afer (assembly GCF_000298275.1). Lineage (NCBI taxonomy): Eukaryota > Metazoa > Chordata > Mammalia > Tubulidentata > Orycteropodidae > Orycteropus > Orycteropus afer. Next base: position 4,061,758 of record NW_006921634.1, on the reverse strand, counting down.
CACGATGTATTCAGAACTGCATTATCCTCATTGTTATCACTGGGAGCAAAGTATCCCATACATGTTGGAGAAAAATGATTTAATGTATGTAAATGTTCCTTGAAAACTGTAAAGTGCCAACATTACCATTCACATGGGAATACAGAAGACACAGCCCTTAATCTTAATATGTCTACAATCTAAAGACGGAGACTAGAGAAATGTGCAGTACTAATAAAGGGACATACATGCACACGTGTCCAGGCAAATGTACATTCAAAGACAAGAAATGACAGTAACTAGCACAGAAAAGACGTCTATGTATCTCTCTCTGATGGAGAGTAAATCAAGAACTGGGGGCAATGAAAATACTGGTGCAATTTTGTTCCTTCTTTAAAAATATTTCCTATAAAAATAATTTTATGAGTAAAATCTTTAAATCAACTTTATAAATATAATCAGAACACACCTCCTCTATTCTGTCATGTATATTACTTGTAAAGGCACATCTCCATACATTATCAAAGCACACACAGAGTGAACGTCTGTTATTCAAGGGTCAATTGTGCCTGTGAAACATGAAAGAGCCAAGCAACTAATGCAATATAACTTCAGCAAAGCATTACTGTAAAGGGAAGGATCTGTATACAAAGCCATTGAAAATCTATTTCACACTTCTAATTTAAAGCCAAGTCAAATGCAACTTACTTTTATTAGGCCTTTGATTTAGGAAGGTCAAGAGTGCAATCAACAGAGGTGACAATTACTTATACTTATCAAAAGATAAGTACTAGTTATCAAAAGATAACCTGAACAATAAAATATTAGGGACTTCCACAGACATCCAAGTGTTTCAGTATAAGCAAGTCTTCTTACAAACCAACATGTTCTAAGAAGCAGCTTTCACTTGTATCATCTCTGCAACAACACAACCTCATTTGTCATTCTGTTTTACTGCCAGAACAGCCTTTCCAATGTTGGACAATTCTAGAGGCAAAAAAAAAATTTTGGAACAAAATGCTAAACTTACCACTCTCATCGTCTATATTAAACCTTCCAAGACCACTGCCATCCCTGATGGAGTACTGGATCTCTCCATCCCTCCCGGAGTCCTCATCTCGGGCAGTCACCTGTAGCACACTTGTTCCAATGCGTGAGTTTTCTTTTACAGATCCAACAACAGCAAAGTCAGGAAAGTAAGGGGTATGGAGATTTTCATTGACATCCACCACTTCCACCTCAACGAATGAAACAGATGACAGAGAGACAGGTCGCCCTTTGTCTTTGGCCCGAACTGTGAGGTTATAGAACTGCTGCTTTTCGTAATCAAGTTCTTTGCTCAAGCGGATGGCACCACTTGCTTTATCAATTTCAAATCTCCCATTATAATCATTGACCAAAGAGTAGCGCACTTGACCCCCCAATCCGAGATCTGGATCATGGGTCTCCAGCCAAGCAATGACTGTGCCAACGGGAAGATCTTCAAGTACCTTCACACTATAGCTACTGGGAATGAAAGCTGGGGAGCAGTCATTGACATCATCCAAATACACCTTGAGAGTGACAACAGAGAATAGTTGCTGACCACTTTCTGATTTGTCCCTGGCTTCTATTTTTAAAGAGTAGTTTGATTTAGATTCCCGGTCCAGTTGGTCAGCTACATAAACAATTCCAGTTGAGCTATTGATGCCAAACTGCTGGGTATCTGTCAAGACTGAGTAAGTCACTTCACCATTGGAACCCAAGTCTTTGTCTCTGGCTTCCACTTGAATAATCTCAGTACCAATACTTGAACTTTCAAGAATGTTAACTGAATAGCTGTCTTGAAGAAAAATTGGGTTATTGTCATTAGCATCCTCCACATTGATGGTCAGCAACCTCCATGAAGACTTCTGTGGATTACCTAAGTCATAGATGGTGATATTAAGAAGATAGAGGTCTGTTTGCTCTCGATCCATGGGCATAAGGACTTTAAGTTGCCCAGTCTCCATATCTATATTAAAGCAGCTGTCTGTATTTCCATCAGCTATTGTAAACAGCACCTTCCCATTGAAGCCAGAGTCAGCGTCATAGGCTTTAATCTTCAAGATGTTAGCACCAACTGGCAAATCCTCCTTCACAGCCACATCAGAAGGAAAAGACTTGTCAAAGTGTGGTCCTTGCCTATTAATTGAATAAAAGTCAAGAAATCCATCTTCCACGTTCAGTTTCCCATTTGCTTTTGCCTTAATGAGCAGTTTCTCTGCCAGCTTTTGAGCCACACGAGTTTCTCTGCAACTGAAACTCTTTGAAGAAACTTTCCCATGTAGGACTGAAATGTTAACAGACATGGGGTCTGCAAAATTCTCTCCATCGGTTGCTGTAATCCTGAGGCCAAAGTTACCATTTTTAATGCCAGAATTCATCAGTGACTTTTTAAGCTGTAAAACACCAGAGTCCGGGTTTAAATAAAAGAAACCAAGTTCATTTCCAGAGATGATTTTGTACTTTACAAGTTCAAGTTCATCAATATCAATTGCTGAGACAGCTGTGATGTGACCCCCAACTGGAAAGTCATATGAAATAACTCCTTGGCAAGCAACTTTTTCAAAGAGAGGGCTGTTGTCATTGACATTTCCTATTCGAATAGTTACATTTACCTCACTTTCATGGCGATATGGCGAACCCCAGTCAGAGGCTCTTACAATAAACCTATAATTTTCTGGACAGGATTCAAAATCCAGTTCTTCAGTTGTGCTAATAACACCTGTAAACTGGTTAATGGCAAATGGTAACCGATTTAGGCTGGCGATACTGTAGGTGATGTACCCATTTTCTCCTTTATCCTTATCAGAAGCTGAAACTGTCAGAACACTCGTTCCCACTGGGACACTTTCATTCACGAAAGCATCATACAGTGGTTGCTGGAATTCTGGGGTATGGTCGTTGGCGTCTTCTATGCCGATGGTAACTTGTGCTTTTAAATCCCCTTCCATGTTTGTCACTCCCAGTTTATAAACCTCCTTCTTAATGGTATTCAGTGACTGTGCTGTGACAATCAGACCAGACCGAGGATTAATTTTAAAGTATTGTGTATCCTCACCAGGAGATAATTTGTATTCCACACCTAGCGGTTCAGGACTTAATTTTACAATAGCAACCATTACACCAGGAGGGGAAAATTCACTAATGCTCACATCATACACTTCTTTTTCAAATCTCACTGGGACAGTGTCTCTTTGGGGATTGGCAACATGGACTATCTTGACTGCTGAAAACTTCTGAGGTGACCCCTTGTCTTTCGCTTGAAGAGTGAGATTGTAGCCATAGGGGAAGCTCTGCCAGTCAACCTGCTTTCTTTCCTTAATCTTGTACTCATTCAGCCATTTCCCTTCCTTAGCCAGGAAAAACTGATCTAGAGGATCCCCAGCCACAATGGACACTGATTCAATCTCTCCATTGGCCCCCTCATCTAGGTCATCAACAGTCACTACAGCATACGTTGGCTCTTTGTCCAATGAGAAAGGAATATGAGTGACTACATGGATAGTTGGGGCATGTTCATTTATCCGTTCAATGTGAACATAAAGCTTTGCAGTACTGCTCACTCCGTTGTTTCCATAGAGTTTCATCCCCCGGTCAACCGCCAAAATCTCCAGATCATACCTATTCTTTTCATCATAATTTAAGCGTCCACTTAAAGAGATGACACCACTTGTGGGGTGAACTGAAAAGAGATCAACTTTGTTTTTAAAGTAGTAGTAGAATTCTCCATTGGAACCAATGTCTGCATCTGTTGCTGTCACCTGGGCGACACTAGTCCTTAGAGGTGTGCTTTCTGCAATTGTAACAGAGTATGTTGTGGGTGAAAACAAAGGTCTCAGATCATTCATATCTAAAACCTGTATACTCACTTTGGTCCATGCTTCTAAATCTTCTCCTCTGACAGAACCTTTAACTATCAATAAATAATTGTCCTGTATTTCCCTGTTCAATATGGCAGAATTGCCACCTTTAGTTCTTATTCGGAGGAAACAGAAGTCTGCAATGATGACTTCCTCTGCTTTGAAAAAGCCTTCCTCGTCTCCAGATACTATTCTGTATTTGATATCCCAGGACAGATCTATCAAGGTGATACCCATTCTACTCTGGCTGTTGACATAGGTCCTTGCTGCCGAGTTCTCATACACAGTAGCATTATAAATGGAATGTGTGAAGTGGAAGCCCAGAGGTCCAGTTCTTGGCAGTGCCTGTGAGACAGTGACCAAAAGCTTGAGAAGCAGGAGAATGAAGCAAGGAGAAGGGGGCCGTGTGCCCACACAGTATCCCATAATTATATCCATCACATCATACTTCCATCCTGGAGGGGGAAAGAAAAGAGAAAAGACAAATTAACCTAGAGAAAGGTGGGAGATGGAATAGGACATATCTAATAAAATTAATATGAATTAATCATGAAACAATGCATTTTCAAAACTTCATTAAAAATCTTTTATTAAAACAGCAATAAAAGAAAAATTATTAACTTTACTGCTACTAGAAGATAAGGAATTAAAAATCAGTAGTGTTTAACTTTATTTTGTTTATTTATTTCTCCAAAAACATTTTTACACTGCTGATTACAGTGTTCATTGGTACAAGATTTCTTCCTTTCTCAAGTTCCATTTAGAAATATGCATTGGAAACCTTAAAAACACACTTATTTTTGACTCAGTAATTGCCTTCTATGTAATTATTCTCAGAAATAATTAAACAAATATTCATTACAGGACCACTGAAAATACAAAAATTTGAAAAGATACTAAATGTTTGTCTGTACATAATCAATTAAATAATTTATGGTACACTTATAAAATGGAATACTATGTAGCCATTAAAAATAATGATAGCTATATGTATTTTCTGTTGTAGAAAAATGTAATGCCAAGTGAACAATGAAGATCATAAAACAATAGGAGCTCTGGTAGCATAGTGGCTAAGGCACTTGACTGCTAACCAGAAGGCTGGCGGTTCAAACCCACCAGACACTCCTCGGAAGGAAGGTTGGGCATTCCTACTTCCGTAGTGATACTGCCTCGGAAACCCAAGGAGGGGTCGCTATGAGTCAGAGGCCGACTCGATGGCAAACAACAACAACAACAACAACAACATGGTGTGATATGATTATTATTCAAGCATCTATATGTAAACTACATATTGCATTTAAAAAGGATAAACTGTGTCATAGAATTAGAAGGCTTATTTGCATTTCCTAGTTTTTCTTCAGGGAGCAATATTTATCAAAGTTCATACAATAACTTATACAATTTATCAAGAAAGATATCATCATCTTTTGCTTTTACTTTAAAATGGTCAAGATTTATGCATGATTCCACCCCACCACTGTAAGCAAAACATTATGTAACAAGCAAAGCCAAGATGATGATCCCTAAGGAGTTACACGAACTCTGTGATATACACGTGTGAACTGTGTGCACTACTCAGAATAAAGGAGATAAGAGCAATTTCGAGCAAGAAAAATCTAAGCAATTACAAGAGGTACCTCCAATTATTTTTATCTGCCACCATTAAATATCCACAGTCTCCACAGCTACGCGACTATGTAGATTAAAAACTAAAAATATTTTCGTATTTTAACCAGCAAAATCTGTCAAGTCTTTAAAATAGCGGCAAAAGACCTATTTAACAAGCAATACTTAAGTTTATTTACGTCCTGATGACTTAAATTTGTTATTGTTATTATTGGTATGTGCCATCAAGTCGGCCCCATCTCATAGTGACCCCTCCTTGGGTTTCCGAGGCAGTTATCACTATGAAAGTAGATTGCCCAACCCTCCTTCCGAGGAGTGGCTGGTGTGTTGGAACCACCAGTGTTTTGGTTAGCAGTCAGATGCCTTAGGCATTATGCCACCAGAGCTCCTACTTAAATTTGTAGAAGGCCCAAATATGGGCTCTTCTGCAAGGCACACTCTGGACCTCTTGAACTCTTTTCTCTCTTCCTCCTTTTCCTCTTCAGGAGAGGGTGGGAAATAAGAGGAAGATTGGATTAAGATGGGGGTGGGAAATGAATCCTTTTGAGGATATACTGTAATTTAGGCATCAATAATAAATGTCAGGCACTTCCCACTGTATTTCATTTACTCCTCACAACAACCTCAAAGAAGAGGTACTCTTTTATCCAACTACAGTTTAGAAAACTGGGCCGGAGAATTGAACCCATTTGGTTGGAACATTGGCCCAACCAATGTCCCTCAGCTTGTAAACAGCAAAGAGCTCAAACCTTGGTGTTTCTTATTCTAAAATATATTTTCTTTTCCACCACACCATCATCCTCTCTAAATTAATGTAGCCAAGATTAAAGTAAATAAAGCCCCCGTGACACATATATGGGGACAATGGTGACTGTGATAGAATTCTCACTGTTCGTGCAGGGGACCCAGGTTCCACTCCCAGCCAATACACCCCATGCACAGGCACCACCCCGTCAGTGGTGGGGTGTGTGCTGCTGTGATGATAAATAAGTTTCGGTGGGGCTTCCAGAGGAAGACAGACTAGGAAGAAAGGCCTGGAAATCTACTTCTAAAAATCAGCCCATAAAAACCTTTCAGACCACAAAGGTCTGATCTGTAACCAGTCACTGGGATGATGTAGGACTGGAAGCCTTTATTCCATGTACATTGCAACTTTTTCTTTTATGACTCCCAACAGCTAACAACAGAGACATATATGGCATAACTTAATTCTATTAAACCAGTTAACAGTTATAATTGATGAAACAGCATAAAACCTATGCAAACTCTCTAATTTGGGGTTCTCTTTTCTGGCTTTAAATTAGTTCCAATTACTGGTTATAAGCTGAAAAATTCCTTATAGAATAACATTTTAAAATATTACAAATATAGCTTATGAAACATTTTCATATCCAACTTTGTCAGGGCAGATATTATTTATTATGCCCCTTTTATAGATGAGGACATGAAAGTTCATTTCCTGAGTGGCAGAGTCTATATTAGAATTAATGCTCTCTATACCCCATAAGGGAGCTCTGGTAGCATAGTGGCTAAGACACTTGCCTGCTAACCAGACGGCTGGCGGTTCAAACCCACCAGCCACTCCTTGGAAGGAAGGTTGGGCAATCCTACTTCCGTAGTAATACTGCCTCGGAAACCCAAGGAGGGGTCGCTATGAGTCGGGTTTGACTCGACGGCACATAACAACAACAACAACATACCCCATAAGCCTTTATCATTTTTTTCCAAATCAGCTACACAGGAGATTCCAAGAAAGCAAAAATGATAAATAGGCATGTGTTTGGTCCCACCTGGAGATGAAATCCGTCCTGCTGCTCTCATCTACTGAAATATAAAGGAAACACTAAGCAGGTAGACAGAAAAAGTAATACAGGGGTTTTATACACAGAAAGAGGAGCTCTAATGGTGAAGTTTTTAAAGCACTTGGCTATTAACCAAAAGATCAGGAGTTCAAATGCACCAGCAGCTCCCCAGAGGGAAAATGTAGCAGGTCTGCTTCCATAAAGATTACAGCCTTAGAAACTGTATGGGGCAGTTTTCAGTCCTACAGTGTCGGTGTGAGTCAGAATTGACTCAATGGCAACAGGTTTTGTTTGTTAGTTAGTTAGTTAGTTTGTTTTAATAGTCAGGCTACACAGCAAAAATGAAAAGCAGGGAGATGGGATAACTAGGTATAAAAGAACCTGAATCTCGAAGTTAATTTTACATACAACTGCTCTGGCTATCTGTCCTTAGGGAACATCTCTGGTGCTATGTGAAGCAGGATGGCTGTGAGGCACTGGCCCAGGGAATCAGGGCAAGAAGGAAACTAGGCAGCTAATAATCCTCCTACTCTAAGTCCCTGGAAAGACAACGTTGGGCTGCAAGTCATTTCAGAGGAAATTTTGTTAGGAAAATGACATATGTTGCTTTTGTGATTATGATAGGTTCAAATGTCCTACCCGGGAGAATGGAGAACTCTGTGGAACCAGTGTGATTGCAGGTGTTTTGTGGAACACACTGTTAGCTGAAAAGGGGAGTGACAACCCCTCTTCAGGGATCAGAGACACAAACGAGCAGGAACTTTCCTAATATCCCATAATCCCCAATGGACTCTTTTATTTCTGCATCTGAAAATGCTCCAAAGCAGAGGCATATTTTTAGGTTCACTGTGAACGTGGTGGAGTGAGACAAGGCTCTTTTAAGGAAATGACCAAAGGCAGTGCTACCGCCCCATTCCACCCCCTTGAAGTAGAAAACTGGGGCTTCTCTCGGTTGGCTCCTAGGAAATCCCAATTCCATTCCTTCCTCATTTTTCACTCACTAGTCTAAACTAAAGAGACTGCTGATGAGAACAGGTTTGCTGCTACTTGCTCAGGGAATCTGAACCTCATGGTCATCAGAGTGCAAAACTGTTTCAAAGGTTAATTCAGTGCATATGAACTTTTTGTGAATGAAGTGCACACAGTCGCTGACTGAAAACCACGCAGAGGTTCCTTAGAAGAAGAGCCTAGAGATGACTTCTGAAAAACCAACCACTGAAAACTCTATGGAGCAGAGTTATACTCTGACACACAGAGGGTTGCCATGAATTGAACCAACTCAACCACAACTGGCTTTGGAACTCTTCTAGTCTATCTGTCCATCCTAGCCTTGAACCCCAACTGAAGGTAACCTGATAGGGGTGGGGCATATTTGTGCATCATTGTATTCCCAGTACCCTATCTACCTACCTACCTACCTACCTATGACATAGGAGGCACAGAATACTGATACGCTGAATAGGACATTAACGTATAAATATAACCAGAGGTCTAGAAGTCTTTAATATGTTCACTTTCCAAATCCCAAAAAATAAGCGTATCTTTTATCACGAAACAGAATCAAGGAGTTACGCAGGCTCAAAGGAATCTTAAAGGTCATCTGGTCCAATCTCCTGAGTTTACAGAAGGAAAACTAAGGCTCATGAAGAGGAAGAGAATCTCCTAATACCTGGGATCAGATCTCCTGGGTTCAGAGCTGGTACCAAACTGAAACCTGTGTCAACTGAATTAGTTCTTTTCTTGATTTACATAACAAGTTTAGAGCCCTGGCTTAGTCCTCATTTTGGAGTGATCTTTTTCTGCCACCTTACTATTCTCTTAGTAATCCTACCTCCTCTAAGTAGTTGACTGTTTATAAGTAAGATTTAAATGTCTTAAGGGAGTATTAATTATACTGCTTTTACCAGCCCTCTGTGAATCTTTCATGCCAAAGAATGCCTTCATAGCATTAAAAAAAAAAAAAAAAAAAAAAAGTCATACAATTTAACTTTTAAAAATTGGTATTTTTGCATATTGAACTTTTCACTCAGCCAGAAAGATGCCCTGCTGGAATTAGTTACTTATAAACTACAATCAATGGGCATAATGCAAATTTAAAATACTTGTAAATAAGCTTAAATGGAATATTACTGTGTACTGTAATTTGGATTTAACTCCAAAAAACTAGGTAGACACTAAACCTGTTGGCTTCAGTTGTTAAAACTATAACATGTCATAAAGTCTACCTTTATTTTCTAAACAAAAAGACCTACCTAAATTGGAAGTTGTCAAAAATGAGATGGAACATACAAAGAGTACAAATTAATTAAAAACCTTTTCCGCTTTCCCATTGATTTAGGATTTAAATGAGTGGTATAATTAATGAATTCTGTAAAAGCTTGCATAGTAAATACTACAGTAAGAGTTTTGGCTTCTTTTTTAGAATGTCAAGACAACTGTTAGGATGTTTTAGAGACACTACTGCTTTTTCCACATTGAAGCCAACCTATGTGTAAAGCCAATATGATAGTTATAGTATTTTAGATGCTCTGCTCATTGATTTATTCCACTGATTCAGAATTAGTTTAAAGAAAGCACTTAGTTCCAACCACAGAGCCGATTTTCTAAAATTTAGTAACGTAATCCATAATTTCTTATATAATCTCCAAAGAGATCATTCAGCTACCAATCTTGGAGACATTTCTTTTGCAGAAGCATTCCTGGCTGTGCCTCTCCGACCTGCCATTCCCACACCTTTAGGGTAGGGTTTAGTTTTATGGGTTCTTACATGGACAGAGGTTTTTTCTATTAGGAGCTCTATTAGGACTGGTTCCACAGAGTTCTCCATTCTCCTGGGTAGGACATTTGAACCTATCATAATCACAAAAGCAACATATGTCATTTTCCTAACAAAATTTCCTCTGAAAGGACTTGCAGCCCAGCGTTGTCTTTCCAGGGACTTAGAGTAGGAGGATTATTAGCTGCCTAGTTTCCTTCTTACCCTGATTCCCTGGGCCAGTGCCCCACAACCATTCTGCTTCACATATTTAGCACCAAAGATGTTCCCTAAGGGCAGATAGCCAGAGCAGTTGCATGTAAAATTAACCTCTGTCCATGTAAGAGGTTTTTCATTTGAAGAAAAAAATACCAGAAACCTCAGTGGCAGTGACCAATTCTCACCAAGACAAGGCCTCTGGCAGGTGTTGACTTTCCAAGCTACCTGGGCTATCTTTGGTAACCAACTAGGGCTGTTTCTGCCATCATTAAACTAGCATTAGTAGGTGAGCCTTGAGAAAAGAAAAAAGGAATCTTGAAAAATATACTATTGTTGTTCCAGCTCTATCTCTTATAAGAGCCTGTTACCCAAACAGACATGGTTTTTGGGAAATGCATTACAATGGGCTGTGTGTGTGTGGCCGGAGTGGGAGACAAAGTCAATACATGGAGAAGCTCCCATTTAAAAGAATCCCTGATAAAGGTGACTTTGCTACAACTGTAAATGAAAGGCCAGTCCTTGCTCAGGTGTATGCTGTAACTGAGACCTCACCTACATAAAGGCATGATAGTATAATGGTTCCAGAATACAGATTCTGGCACCTGACTACCAGGGTTTGAATCCCAGTTCTGCCATTTACTAGCTGTGTAAACTTATTTAGGCAAATAAGGCAACTTATTTAGCTCTCTGTGCCTCAGTTTACTCTTCTATAAAATGAGAACCAAACTCACTGCCATTGAGTCAATTTGACTCATAGCGATTCCTCCTTGAGTTTCTGAGGTGGTATCTCTGTGGAAGTAGATTGCCCAATTGTCCTTCCGAAGAGTGGCTGGTGAGGTTGAACCACCAGCCTTCTGGTTAGCAGTCAGATGCCTTAGGCACTACACCACCAGAGCTCCTAATAGAGTGCATAGCAAACAGAATTAAACTAGTATTATATAATTCTTTGTGAGTATTGTCATTAAAGGATCTCTGGTGGGTGGTTAAAGCACCAAAAGGTCAGCAGTTCAAACTCACCAGCCATCCCATGGAAGAAAGATGAGGCAGTTTGCTACCATAAAGGCTTATAGCCTTGGAAATCCTATGGATCATTTCTACTCTGTCCTGTAGGGTTGCTATGAGTCAAAATCAACTTGATGGAAGTGGGTTGGTTTGTATTGTCAGTAAGTAGCTTTGGTGACACAGTGGTTAAACACCTAGCTGCTACATGAAAAGTCAGTGGTTCAAATCTACCAGCTGCTCCGTGAGAGAAAGATGTGCAGTCTGTTTCAATAAAGATTACAGCATTGGAAATCCTATGCGCAGTTCTACTCAGTCCTATAAGGTCTCTGAGTTGGAATTGACTCTATGGCAATGCATTTGCTTCCTTGGTTTGGTATTATCATTAACTAGGAGTGCCAGGGTGGTACAAAGGGTTAATGTCTTCAGCTGCTAATCAAAAGGCTGCAGGTTCAAGTCCATCCACAGTCACCTTGGAAGAAAAGCCCAGCAATCTACCTCAGAAAAATCAGTCACTGAAATCCCTATGGAGTGGTGTTCTACTCTGACACACATGATGTCACCATGAGTCAGAACTGACTCAACAGCAACTGGTTACTGATGATTGTCACTGATGAAGGGCTTTCTTAAAAAGACAAAACCTGTGGGCCACAAGGTAGAGGAGGAAATTCACAACCTGCTTGGATGCTTTCTCTCTAATTGTTGTTGTTGTCGTTATGTGCCGTCGAGTCAGACCCTACTCATGGCGACCGCTCCTTGGGTTTCCGAGGTGATATCACTACGGAAGTAGATTGCCCAAACTTCCTTCCGAGGAGTGGCTGGTTCTCTCTAATTGTTCAGGAACAGCCATATCAAAGGTAATGGAAAGTATGTCCTTTCTTTCCTCAATGCAAAGAGGATTAATACAGAGTGGTAAAGAGTACAGACCCAAAGGTCGGAGAAACCTGAGTTGAATCCAGGCTTTTCCTCTTACTCACTGGGTGACCTTGGGCTAATATTTTAATCCAAGGAAGTCTAGGTTTCCTTATATTTAAATAAGGATTTTAAGAGTCTCCACTGTCACATAAAAGGCTTAGCATAGTGTCTGGCACTCATTAAGTGTTCAATAAATATTAATTGAGATTATTATTTTTAAGATGTTTACAAGAAGATATACAAAATAAAAAGCAAGTGAAAACTGTATTAAAAATTAAGAGTTGAGATGGGGGTCATCTGCAAAGTAGCTCATCCTAATATGAAAGCCCTTCAACAGATCTTAGATTCATGCCAGGGGTCAGGGTTGGAGCCAGAGGAGGGTAACACATTCATAGTAACATAGGCCAAGGGCTATTACCACAGCTCTGTAATTTATTCCAACTCCCAAATGTACCCTTTAACTTAGGAAACTGTAACTGCATTTGGGAGCTACTCCTCAGACCTGGCATTTCATTCCTGGGGTCTTTTAGCAGGCTTTCTTCAGTGATGATGAGTCCCAGAACAGCCAGATACTGCTAACCCCTATCTTCCAGAGCAGCCTATTCTGATACCGCTAAAATTACCATCCTCATGGTACTACTTTATGTTCTGGGTCTTTGCTCCTGAAATCAGTTATAGACTGTCTGTATGATACACTTGGGAATAAAGTTTTACTCTCTGGCTGATGCTAATGGCTGCCTGAAAGAAAGCAAAATGTTTACTCTGTATTTTTTTAATACCAACCACTGCAGCTAGAGAGTGAATATGGTAATATATTAGGTACTCAGGTCACAAATAATTCATGTCATGCCATTACACAGATTATATAATGATATACTGGGTCACAGTCATGGGACATCACCGAATTTTACAACCAAAAGGACCATAAAATTGTCTAGCTCCACACGCTAGTTTTATAATTGAGCAAACAGACTGAAAAAGGTTAAGTGATTTGGACAAGGTCACACAGTTTGCCAATAAAAAAGCTAAATAAAATTGGGCTTCAGATCTCCATTGTGAATTTGACTCAGATATTGCTACTCCTTCCTTTAAGAACACAGGTCTTACATGTCTACTTCTAAAATTTTACTCATCTTCTAAGGTTCACCCTAAATGTCAGCAACTCTATAAAACCAAAATACACTGCAGTCAAGTAGATTCTGACTCATAGCGACTCTATAGGAAGGAGTATTGTCCCATAGGGTTTCCTAGGCAGTAATTTTTAGAGGAGCAGACCGCTACATCTTTCTTCTATGGAGTGGCTGGAAGGTTCGAGCTGCCAATCTTTCAGTTAGCAGCCAAGCACATGAACCACTGCACAAGCAGGGCTCCTTCAACTCTACAAAGCTATCTCTAATTCCCTATCCCAAAGTAAGCTCCACTCCTTCTAGGACTATGGTTCTCAAAGTTTAGCAGTTTTCAGGATCACTGAACAGCGTGTTGAAGCTAACATTGCTCAGTTCCACCCCCAGTGTTTTTCAACCCATTAGTTTCAGAAGAGGACCCAGAATTTACAATTCTAACAGCATTCCCAACAGATGCTGCTCCTGGGGCCATGCTTTGAGAATCGTTAACATTAAATTTAGCCCACATTTTAGCTATATCTACCACTCTTATCCACCACTCATCCCTCGGTTTGCATGTTGCTGTGATGCTGGAAGCCATGCCAACAGTATTTCAAATACCAACAGGGTCCCCCATGGTGGACAGGTTTCAGCAGAGCTTCCGGACTCAGATATGACCGGGAAGAAATGCCTCCTCAAAGTGGAGTTAACCTTGATGGCATGGATGGAATTAAGCTTTCAGGACCTTCATTTGTTGATGTGGTACAACTAAAAATGAGAATAAATAGTTGTAAACATCTATTAATAATCAGAAAATTTAAAAAAAAAAAAAGATCACTGCCATCGAGTCGTTTCTGACTCACAGCAACCCCTCCTTGGATTTCCAAAGCCATATCTCTATGGAAGTAGATTGGCCCATCTTCTTCCCGAGGAGTGGCTGGTGGGTTTGAACCATCAGACTTCTGGTTAGTAGTCAAATGCCTTAGGCACTATATACCATGAGAGCTCCCAAGTGGAACATGGAACGTTTGAAATATGAAGCTATGAAAATTGGAAGTTGTGAAAAATGAGATGGAATACATAAAGATTGATATCTCAGGCATTATCCACTGCTGTCAAACCAATTCTGACTTTTAGAGACATCATAGGACAGAGAAGAACTGCCCTGTAGGGTTTCTAAGGCTGTAAATCTCTGTTAGCAGACTGCCTTATCTGTTTCTTGCAGAGCAGCTGATGGGTTCAACTCACCAACCTTTTGGTTAACAGCAAAATACTTTAATCCCCCCTTCAAGCTCTGCCAGAGCTCCTTATATTAGGCATTGGTGAGCTGAAATGGACTGGTAATGGCCATTTTGATAGACAAACATATGGTCTACTGCATAACATTCCTCATCAAAAAGAATATTTCGAGATCTACCTGAAGTACAATGCTGTCAGCCATAGCATAATATCCATATGACTATAAAGAAAACCCATTAATAAGACTATTATTAATATTTACATAACATCCACTAATGACAAAGATGATGAAATTAAAAATTTCTCTAAATACTGAAGTCTGAAATTGATCAAACATGCAATCAAAATGTATTGGAAATTACTGGTGATTGGAACGTGAAAGTTGGAAATAAAAAAGAAGGATCAGTTGTGTAAAATATAGGCTTGGTAATATAAACAATGCCAAAGACCACATAATGGAATTTTGCAGAACCAATGACTTATTCATTGCAAAATACCTTTTTTTAACAATATAAATGGCTACTATACATGAGTCTCCTTGGATGCAATTCACAAGAATCACAGCTAAGAAAACACTATGGAATACAGTTCTACTCTGTAACCCATGAGGTCACCCTAAGTAAAAAGAAACTCAAAGAAAAAAGGCTTGGTTTTGTGGCAAAGTGCCTAAAGCATTTGACTGCTAACCAGAAAGCTGGCAGTTCAAACCCACCAGCCACTCTTCGGATGGAAGGCTGGGCAATCTGCTTCCGTAGAGTTACCACCTCGGAAACCCAAGGAGGGGTCACTATGAGTCAGAATCGACTTGATGGCAGTGAGTTTGGTTTTTGGTTTTGGTGGGAATGTTTAACATGCTTGGTGACTAACCTAAAAGCTGGAGGCTTGAGTTCACCTAGAGGTGCATCAGAAGAAAAGCCTGGAGATCTACTTCCAAAAAATCAGCTACTAAAAATCCTATGGAGCACATTTCCCCTCTGACACACATGGGTTTGCCAGGAGTCAGCATCAACTCAACAGCAACTATTTTTTGTCCATGACCAAACTGCTTCAATACTTGACATATACACATATCTCCACATTTCAGCAAAAAATGAGACAATTACTCAAGTTTAAGGAATCCTAGTGGCACAGTGGTTAAAGCACTCAACTGCTAACCAAAAGTTTGGTGGTTCAAACCCACCAACTGTGCCATGAGAGAAAAGGTGTGATAGTCTGCTTCCATAAAGATTTACAGTCTTGAAAATGCTATGGGGCAGTTCTATCCTGTCCTGTAGAGTCACTTTAAGTCAGATGAGTCAACTGACGAGCAGCCATTTTGTTTTGTTTTGTTTTTTTCTTTGTGGCTCCATAGTTTGCTGTGCTTTTTTCCATTTGAAAATAGAGAATTTGCACAGTTCTGTGAGCTACAAAGATCGACACGAAGGGAAGAACATTATTAATGTTGAATAATTACACATGTTGTTGTTGTTATTAGATGCCATCAAGTCAGTTTCAACTCACAGTGACCCAATGTACAAGGGAACCAAACATTGCCCAGTTATCTGCAATCTTCACAACTGTTGCCATCCTTGAGCCCATCATCACAGCCACTCTGTCAATCCATCTTGTTGAGGGTCTTCTCCTTTTTCGCTGACCCTCTACTTTACCAAGCATAATATCCTTCTCCAGGGATTGGTCCATTCTGACATGACCAATGTTCAAGAGAAGTGTGGCCATTCATACATACATTTTCGTATTTCCACTATCTATTTTCAGATAGTCAGAGCTCAAAAGTAGTTTGTCACATCAAAAATAGCCTGAAATGCAAAATCTAAGGGCAAGTTCTTATTTTACTCCTCCTTGGAAAATTCTGTATTTTGAGTCCCTGATTTAAGTAGGGCTTTATAGGCAAGAAGAGTATTTGATTTACAGGGATATGGTATTACCTTCTGTCATTCTGCAGAAGGAAAAATACCCCAAACCAAAGTCCCCCGTTGGTTCTACCAACCGGCCAAGCAGCCCATTACCCAAACTCAACCTTTTTCATTATAATAATACCATAAATTTTAACTTTTTCCAGTGGTGCAAATTTTTCTGTTGTCTAAGAGTGGTCTCTTAGGAGAAAAGTCAGTTAGCATGAAGCAGGCGTAATTCAAGTTGGTTCTGAGAAAAATGGAAGATTCAGGCACACAGAGGCAGTGTTATGAATACCCGCCTTTATTTTCTCCCCAGGTGCTAGAAATATTTCCATACAACACTGGTTAATGTCAAGTATCATTTCATCAGTAAATGCTTCAAATTCAGGGGTAATTCAACCAGGGGCTATCAGAAGGAAAGATTAGCATGTTGTTCAAGGCTTTTAAAAATCACTTCTCCCTCTGGAGAAAGAAAGTTATCACAGAGTAAAAGAAAAAAAAAAACACGTATGAAGAGGATATAATTTACTCCAATGCTTGGCTGTCTGAGAAAATGTTCTAGCAAAATGCATGATTTCAGTTTTTCCTCTGTGGTCCTCACTAACAGAAACCAAACAGTAAATACATTAGTATTCTCTTATGCTAAAAAACCAGAAGGCTGGCAGTTCAAACCCACCAGCCACTCCTCAGAAGGAAGGCTGAGCAATCTACTTCTATAGTGATACCACCTCGGAAACCCAAGGAGGGATCACTATGAGTCAGTCCAACTCAATTGCACGTAACAACAACAACAAAGATAAAAAATAAAAGAAAGAAATGAAACCACAAACCTTTTCCAGTAACAGCATTTACTCAGGAATAACATGGATAACTAACAACAACAAATTGTTGAGAAAGAAAAATGCTGAGACATTATTTAAAGACATCTGTTGGATTTGACAACAACTCTGGTAGCATAGTGCCTAAGGCACTTGACTGCTAACCAGAAGGCTGGTGGTTCAAACCCACCAGCCACTCCTCAGAAGGAAGGTTGGGCAATCCTACTTCCGTAGTGATACTGCCTTGGAAACCCAAAGAGGGGTCGCTATGAGTTGGGGCCGACTCGACGGCATATAACAACAACAACAACGTTGGATTTGAAACAATCAACTTCAATAGTTGGGGGCCAAAAGCAGTTGAGAAGAAAAGCTGCTCTCAAAGCCCTCTCCTTGCTTGCTTTCTGAGACAACACATCTTTACTGCTGGGCCAAACTGTCACCTGTCATATTTCCCAAAGTTAACATTCTTTCAGCCATCCCAATGGCCACACCCCTTTAAAAATGAGTTTCCTTCAGGGAAGTAAGTATTCCATATAATAAAACAGGGAATCAAGAAACTAGAATACAGGGGCGCTTTCTTCACTACCTACTTTCCTGCTGTGATTATATATCTCCTTGGCTTCCAAGGGGAGAATATACAGAAGTGCAGGGCGAGTGCACCGATGGGAGGCCTTAGGCATACACAGAGCTTTAGAGTGCAAATGAGGTAAAAAGCTACCAGAATCCTCTTTTCAAAAGTGCTGAAACTCCAAAGGAAGATATGATAAATGATATAAGTGATACGATTTTTTAGAGAGTCCTAAAGATTGTAGAGGACTGCTAGGGATTCCAATTGAATTCCAAATTTTACCAGGGTTCCACATAAAACACGATCTCACTCTGGATGAAGCGGACCACATGCTCTAGCATGCTGTTTTGGAAATGCCTGTTTGGCTCAATGTCCACCCAAAATGCAAGACAGCAGCACAGAAGCCTGCATCTGCTAGGTGCGAAATTCAGAAGTGCTTGAATGAAGGTATCTACTAAGAAAAGACATATATGCTGGACTATCTACAATAGAATAATATTCTGTGTCTCCTCATAAGGGATGGGGAACAGGACAATGGAGTTAGGGACAAAGCGCAAAAAAGAAACAATGTTATCAGGAAGTGGCTGACACACAAGAAAGGCTTCCAGGCAGCAATCCTGATGAACTCAAAAACAGGAAGAGGCAGTAAAACAGCTTAACACACAGAAGGTAAACATATTGGGGAGAGAGAGAAATTATGATAAAAGAATGGTCAAAAAAAATTATTTGGAAATAAAAACTCAAAATCAAACCTGTTGTCCTCAAGTCAATTCTGACTCTTGACAACCTTATAGGACAGAGCAGAACTGCCCCACAGCTTTCTAAGGTAGTAATCTTTATGGAAACAGACCGCTACATCGTTCTCTGTGGAGCAGCTGGTGGGTTTGAACTGCTGACCTTTCTGTTAGCAGCTGAGCAATTAACCTCTGTGCCACCAGGGTTCCTTTATTTAGAAACAGTTAACACTAAAAGTTCCAAAATTTAAAAATATCTTGGATGTGGGTCAAGAAATGCAGTTGGAAAATTTGCTGATCAGCAATCCTGTCAGTCCCACCTTTTCACACTGTTGTCACTGACAACTGTGTATTAGCAAACAAGGCAAAATGCAAGTTAGTTCCTTCAACTCCCCCATACTTCCCATTAAAGTTATTTATCATTAATTGATGTGTCCACGTCGACATTGCCTGGATTAGTAGTCAGTGCTAATAAGACCAGGGTCCCAGGTTCAATGTCCACATGGGACTACACAGTCTTCTGAAGCTTACTGAGTCACAAAAGGGGCCAAACTACCAATTTAACGTGGACAGTTAAATACCAACAACCTCCATCTCAACTAAAAGCCCAAGGTTGCAAAATCCTAAGTCAGTATGTTCTTGTGTGTTCACTTAAGAAAGTGTATTTCCGGGACGGTTCCGGCAAGATGGCGGACTAGGCAGAAGGACTGCACAGACCCTCTTCAACAAAGAAAAGGGAAACCAATTAACACAGACACAGAAGATAATCTTGGA
>NW_006921634.1:4031926-4039097 GCF_000298275.1 Orycteropus afer afer | reverse complement strand
TTATGCACAGGGAAACAGCTCAGGTGGCAGGAGAGTATGGAGGGATGGACACTGGGAAGAGGTAATTATGGGGAGGAAGTGGGAGGGGAGCTGCTGCATTGTGGTAAACTGTGGTCAATGACATGCGACAGTGTATATGTGAACTGGTATATGCAAAGTGAATTTGCTCTGTAAATCTTCACCCAAACCAAAATAAAATAAAATTAAAAAATAAAATAAAAAAAGAAAGTGTATTTCCTTAAAGGAGCAAGACATTGTATAGACATTTTTATAGATGCAGGTTGAAGGAGTGGCCAGAAAACTTCCAAACACCCAGCTGTTATTTTCTACACAAACAACTTTAGCCTTAACAAGGTAGGTCTAGGACAGGTTTACAATCTGAAAGCATCCATGTGTGAAGTAGCTGTGAAAAGGCTCAGTGCTTCAGAGCTGGCCTGAGAAGAACTCTGCCCACTAGAGGTGCTGCCACAGAATGAAGGCAAAAGACCAAAGGCAGATTGTCTCTTCAGAGAATACTAATCATTAAGTAAATGTGGTAAAACAAAAACGAAATCCAACGCATTGCCGTAGAGTCGAGTTGAGTCGTACTCACTCAAAGTGACCCCTCCTTGTGTTTCTGAGGTGGTGTAACTACAGAAGTAGATTGCCCAACAACCTTCCTTCAGAGGAGTGGCTGGTGAGTTAGCAGTCAAACGCCTTATGCACTATGCTACCAGAGCTCCTAAATGTGGTGAAGGCAGGGCAATTGAGCTTAAACTTACTTGGTTGCTGAACTACTTGTCTGAATCTCTGGGAATCTGAATTTCTGATTGTATCACATTCATTTTGGAAAGATTAGGACTCAGGACAGATGTGGCTAATGAAATGGGTTCCTGGCCCAGGCTGCAGTGTATCTTTGAAATAAAGTCTCATCACCAAAGATAATTGGCTTATTTTGCTCCCCTATTTCTTAGGCCCCTGCTAGACATTTTAAGCCAGAAGTGAAAAAGCAATAAACAATGCAGTAGAGTCAAAAGAAAATGAATGCATAAGAATTTGACGAGTTCAAATTCTGGCCTTTGGAGATGCAGGAGATCGAAATTCATGGCCGATGAGGAAAAAGCCAGTGGCACTAAGGGGCCAGGCACTGGTGGCCTGCATAAGAGGTGGCAGTAACCATACAGCCTCAACTCCCTGATCGGCCTTCATTCATCTACTCTAGTTCCTCTAGAACTTTCCATACTTCAAATCTCAGTATATCACACCCTTGCTGGAACACTTTAATGTCTTCCCTATGCTTTCAGGATAATAAAGACCAAAATCATCAACAAGATTGAGAAGGTTCTCCAGAATTTGGCCCTCATTTCATTTCTGGCCTCACCTCAAACCACTCTGCATTCCACACTGGCCTTCTTCTCATTCCTGGCAGAGCACTGCCTGCCTCAGGTGCTTTGCCTATGTTGTTTCCCTTGAGTTTAACTCTCCTTGCCTTTCCTGATTCCCCATCACCAAACCACACTCATATAATCAGCCCAGCTTCTGTATCTCTCAGGGCAGACTCTTCTCATTCTCCTGCACAAAAGAAGTACGACAACCCTCAATTCTACTCCAAGCTACAATAACCTAAACAGATTTTTAAAAGCCCCTTAATAGTAGGTGGTGTAGTGCCTAAGGCATTTGATTGCTAACCAGAAGCCTGGCAGTCCAAACCCACCAGCCACTCCTCGGAAGAATATTGGGCAATCTACTTCCATAGAGATACCGTCTTGGAAACCCAAGGAGGGGTCACTATGAGTCAAATTGACTCGACAGCAGTTGAGTTTTATAAACTATAAGAAGGGAAGAACTCTCTCTTGTGCTCATCACCATTGTCTCACACCAAATGTACTGCTTGGCACATAGTAGGCATGCAATAAATATCTGTTGTTAAATGAACTATTCAACTGGTGGCACTTTTGCCCCACCCTCATCTCAGAGCACATTAGCAATGACTGAAGACATTTCTGTCATAACAAAAGAACAGGTGCTACTGGCATCTAATGGGTAGGGGCCAGGAATGCTGCTAAACATCCTAAAACTCACAGGACACCCTTCCAAACCAAAGAATTATCTGGTCCAAAATGTTAATAATGCTGAGATTGAGAAACTCTGAATTAGAAGAATTGGGGCAGTTATACTGAGAAGCATAGAATCGAGTGTACAGAATTGCCAAGAGGAGTAGTTGCATAGCAGAACCACTGTGTAGAGCTCTTCTGCTGCCATTGAGATGTTCCTCAGTTAACACCCCAGATGAAGCCAGCTCTTGGTTTCTAGTGCTAAGAATTGGCTTCTGGTGCTGGGATAATTTCCATCCCCACAACTCAGAATCTGCCTGGGTTCTGAGTTCTTGCCCAGAACAGGAAATAAAGGAACCTTTGCCTCTCAGTGCTAGAACCATTCGACCTGATTTTTCCAGGAAGCATTCATGTACAGCAGTGCCACCATCTCGCCTGACAGCGAGAATCCCTATTTGCTCCCAAGGACTGATGCTCTCCAGTTTTCAACCAAGCTGACTTGGATCTCATTCTTTACAGAAGCATTGATTCTGCCAACAAAATCAAGACCTTGGAAGATTGATCTTACTAAGTCAATATAGGGCCCCATCTCCAGAGGTTTACATAATTTTCTCTGCATGACTACTAGGACCACAGCCTCACAAGCATTCCAGAGGCCTCATGGCTTTGGGGGAATCATTTTACTCTGCAGCATGGTTTATAAGGCAGTGGCTGTCAAAACTTGCACTCAACTGAGAAGCCAAGCACAACACCCCACAATTCTACCCCAAGCTGCAATAACCTAAACAGATTTTTTAAACAACCCCTCAATGGCAACAGCTGCTGGCAAGTAAATGAAATTGGTGCTCTGACAAGCCTTAAACCAAGTAGACTCATTCCATGTAGTTTAAAAGCCAGTTCTTTTCTAGTCCACCCCTGAGTATACGCAGTTAAAAACCAAGTATACACTTTGCCACTAATTATGTATTACAAATAAATAGTTTACACAAGGATATGTAAACTGTGAAAGGGGGAAGCAGCAATTTCGAACATCTACAACAGATGTTTAGGGACAGCTGTACAGGGAAGCTGACAAGAATGTCGATGAAATTTATTTTAAAGTCCCACAAGAGTGAAAGGAGGTTTGTTTAACCTTTACCAAACCATTCTGCCCAAGAAGTTCAGATCTGCATTTTCCTTTAGAGAAGATTTCTTTTGTTGGGTTTAACATGCCTTTCCTACGTCCTCTGTTTCTTTTTAACCAAAGAAGAAGCCCTAGTGGTTTGACCATTATGAGCAAATGTCATTGAGCCATTATAAGTGTAAGCTTAGAGTTTGCTTTTCAATGTTCTTGTGTGATATTACTAAATGCTAAGAGATATGAATAAATGATACTGATAATGAGGTTTGGTATAATGAATTTAGAAAAAGTATATATATAAAACACTTTGAGTTCTGAACTTCAAGGATCCACTAGTGTACATTATTATTTCCAACATCAGAAATAAACTGTTAATTCTCATGCTCACGTGGGTGGCAAAAGCACCCCTCCATAACTTTCTTGTTTCAGCAGAAAGATCAGTAATATGATAAGTGAAAAATTACTTAGACTAAATGACTCTAATCATAAATTTAGGCACTGCCTTTTGCATTACATGTACATGTCTTCTATGAGATCATATGCTTTGTTGAATTGGGAAATTACAGTAATAGCTAGAATAGAATAATACCACATTGCCAAACCTTGGGTTTTGCTGTTTCATCTTTGTTTTTAAGTAGTTAACCTAAAGGGTGGTGTTTTCAGGGATCTTAGGAGGAAGGAACTTCAAGAGGCAGTTCAATGCAACAGTCTTGCCGTATAGGGGGAAATGATGATGCTCAGAGAAGGGCATGCTTATCACAAGGGTGAGTTGATGGCACCACCAGGATGAGAACCCAAGCTCCAGACCAAAAACAAATGGTTATGATGCTATTATATTTTTTTCTAAATTTTATTTATTTATTTTGCTGTTATCATTGAGAATACACACAGCAAAACATACACCAAATCAACAGTTTCTACAAGTATAATTTAGTAACTGATTACATTCAAGTTGTGCAACCCTTTTACCCTCATTAACATAAACTGTTCATGAGTTGTTCCTCCCTCATTACCGTAAACTCAGTGCCCCCTAAGCTTCCTATAGATCTTTCAAGTTGCTGTTTTCAATTTGATCCTATACAGATAATTCTTAAAATAGCATAGTGATCAAAGGAGATCTCTTTTACTATTAAGCTAAACTATTTTTTGGTTTTAGGATGACTTCGGAGGGTATTTTTGATTTAAGATTTAAAGATTATGTCAGGGCAATAGTTTCAAGAGTTCATCTACTCTCTATGACTCCAGAAACAGAAAGTCTGGAGTCTATGAGAATTTGAAATTCTGTTCTGTGTTCTCCCCCTTTTGATCAGGATTCTTCTATGGAATCTTTGATCAAATTGCTCAGTAATGGTATGCAGGCATCATACAGTTCTTCTGGTCTCGTGATAGAGGAGGCAGTTGTTCTTGTAGGCAATTAGCCACACATTCCATATCCTCCTCATATCTTTTTCTGTTGCTCTAGGTGATTGAGATCAATTGCTGTGCCTTGGGTGGCCATGTTATTATATTTTCAAATGATTTTCTAAAAGTACAAAAACATTAAGTATTTATCATATTCCAATAGAACCTCACTTGAAAGCCATAGAGTTTATGCCCTACATCTTTCTCACAACAGGTCACTAAGATTCAGTAATTCTCAAAAGAAAACAAAGAGAAAAATCTGTCAAAACATTAGCTGGTAGTTTTAGAATATTCTTAAACAACCTACACAATTATTTGGTTTTATATTTTTAAAAAATCACTTCTATTCTAGGTCATCAAAAGGTTGATCTATTAAAGAAAAGTGGGAAGCAAAGGATTAAATTAATTGTATAAATTTGTCCCTCACAGTTCACATATAGATTACGTAGAATAGTCACTCATATGATTGACCATACATCAATCTAATAATTTTATAACTTTAGACTTTACTTTTTCTATCTGTCTGGTTTTGGGAGCAATTTTAGAATTACTTCCATTTCCAAAATCTTTTTTTAATAGCATGCTGTCAATTTATGCATTTTATGCATTATGTTTCCCTTGACTGTGGACTAGGACCACCTCAAAACCATTAGCTGTTTCTGGAAAGACCAGTGCGTTCCATCTTACATTTTTATATCTTGACATGCAATGTAGAACATCTCAGATTGCAGGCAGAGCCACGATGGGGGGGTGGGGTGGGGATAAGAGGTGAGGAGAGAGAGAATGAGTTATTAGTGTAGACTACATAATTGCGATAATTGCCTCACTCAAACCCAAGGAAGCACACAATAACTTTAATAAATCACCTTCTGTCCATCATCTTATAAACTGCAAAATTTCTCTGCCTGTCCAGAAAGCCATAATCAACCACTTAATCTAAATAAAAAGTCAAAGGAGTGAAACCTTCAATTTGATGTCATTTGGGAATTTTGCATACATTCAATTTGTAAATCAGGAAAGATTTTTTTTTCCCCACTTCTTTTACAAAAGCAAGGCTCTAGGTTCCCCATACAGACCAATAGAAGAGGGATCCAACACATAGGATGGGATAAAATAAGCCAAAGGTAACTAATTCCCTGGGGATATTCAACAGCAGTAAACAGATGACAGAAATGGTTTTGTATCTAATGTTGCCACTACAGCATCATCAGGCACATAATGTAATTAAGTGCTTCTCCTTTCTAACATATGCAGAGTTCATCAAGATGCTAGAAACACAAGCTCCTTCAGGATAAGAACTTCCACAGGTTTAATCAATGGGGAGCACAGAGTAGTCCTTGCAGCTTGACATTCCCTCACATGAACCCAATTTAATTGTGACCAATTCTTATCTGAGTTAGCTCTTCACAGACAGAAGAAAGGAGCTCTGAACAGGTTTCACAAAAGCTGGCCTGGGGCTGTTCCAAAGTCTTCCCATAATTGAAGTGACTATCTTTTCTCCTTAAGGTAGTGTTCTCACATTCTATCAGGGAAAGAATTAGAAGCTAGATATGAATGGCATTATTCACTCCTAGAATGCACCCTCTAAATTCATGTGAAGAATAATTTCTCTATCAACAGCATTCTCTGGAATCGCTCTGTGAATGAGTGAAATTAAAAACGAAGATAGAGAGAAAATATCATAGGCAATAGATTAGCCTCTTATAAGATTGATTCAAGGGACCCAGGTGATGCAATAGTTAAATGCTCAGCTGCTAATCCAAAAGGTTGGCAGTTCAAACATACTCAGTGGCTCGATGGGGTAAAGACCTGGCCAATTACTTCCTTATAGATTACAGCCAAGAAGACCTATGTGGCAGTTTTACTGTCATATAGTACCCCTTTGCATCTGAATCTATTGAAAGGCACACAACAACAAAGATGGAACTGACAAAAGTGGATTCTGGCAAAAGTCATAAAGCATTACTAAGACATTTATACTGAAATTAAAAGTACTTTACTCTTAACTCCAAAGCTTTTCTAATTATAATGTCATTATCCTCTAAATTATTACTCTCCTTTCTTCATGATGTCATATTATCCTATCACTCTAAATAAGAGGAAAAACCAATACAGGTCAACTATTTTGCTTAACAATTAGATTTTCAACCTTATAATATTATAATTCTCATATAATGCTTTATCTACTTAGATGCACACAATCAGCAGAGGAAATTCAAGAAGTTTTTCTTCCTTTCACTTTGTTTTTCATCAGGAGTCCCCAGGTGGTACAAACTGTTATCACCTTTAGCTGATAAGATTGGTGGTTGGAGTCCACCCAAAAGTACCTGGAAGAAAGCCATTGTGATCTACTTCTGAAAACCCTGTTGTGTTGGATGGGAAAGCAGGGGTAAACCACTAACTAGAGAGTAGACACGTATTAACTTGGGTAAAGGAAAAAAACGAAAACACTATGGAACACAGTTCCAAGGCACATGGAGTAGCCATAAGTAACAGCAGTTAGTTTTATCATTTTTTGGGGGGTCACAGGAAGTCAGGGTATGATTAATGGGGTGCTTTAGAAAGAGTAATAATGCTTCATAGCTCAACTCTCTGGACTGTAATTGGAGAGAGCACC
>NW_006921634.1:4026152-4031576 GCF_000298275.1 Orycteropus afer afer | reverse complement strand
TTAATTAAGGCATACACTTACATTTTTTAAGCAGAAGTAGGGAGGATGATAATTTGAACATGATTCAACGCTGAAAGAAATCTTCATGGTTTCCTCACCTTACACATTCCAAGATCAGATCTGAATAATTCTGTTTAAGTTCCAGGCCTGTGGCACCAAACTTCTCACCAGATAAAGAGATTCAGAAGGAAAACCAGTGTGTACAGAGAAAAAGTGAGCTGCAGTGTGACAGATGGACACTGAGTACTTACTACACACGCTTTCTTAGTCACACATCACCAGTGGCAAAGTCTGCTTTCCTTTATCTCTTTGATTCTCTCATGTTAGGATTCCAATGATTCAAGTAAGTTGATAGTTATCATTAATACATTATCAACGTTGTTGTTGTTGTTGTTAGGTGCTGTCGAGTCAGCTCTGACTCTTAGCGACCCTATGTACAACAGAATGAAACATTGCCTAGTCCTGCGCCAGCCCCACAATCTTTGCTATGCCCAAGCCCATTGTTGCAGCGACTGTGTCAATCTATCTTGTTGAAGGCCTTCCTCTTTTTTGTTGACCCTCCATTTTACCAAGCATGATATCCTTCTCCAGAGGATGGTCTCTTCTGACAACAAACCTTCTACCACCAAAGCCATATTTTCCAACCACTGGTGATTCTTCTTTGTTTCTAACTTTTGCATTTCAATCACCAGTAACAATCAACACATCTTGATTGCATGTTTGGTCAATTTCAGATTGCAGAAGTTGGTAAAAATCTTCCATTTCCTTATCTTTGGCTTTGGTGGTTGGTGCATATATTTCAATAGTGGTAGTATTAACTGGTCTTCCTTGTAAGCATATGGATATTATCCAATCACTGACAGCACTGTACTTCAGGAGAGATTTTTTGTGACAATGAATGTCACACCATTCCTCTTCAATTTGTCGTTCCTGCCATAGTAGATCATATGGTTGGCTGATTCAGAATGTCCAAAAACAGTCCATTTTAGCTCACTAATGCCTAGGGTATCAATCTTTATGCATTTCATTTCATTTTTTGACAACTCCCAATTTTTCTAGATTCATACTTCATACATTCCACATTCTGCTTATTAACGGATGTTTGCAGCTGTTTCTTCTCATTTTGAGTCATGCCACATCAGCAAATGAAGGACCCAAAAGCTTTACTCCACCCAAATCACTGAAGTCGACTCTACTCTGAGGAGGAGGTTCTTCCCCAGTCATATTTTGAGTGCCTTCCGACCTGAGGTGCTCATCTTCTGGCACTGTATCGGACAATGTTTCAGGGCTACTCATAGTTTTCTAATAATATATCAGACAGTGTTTCACTGCTATTCATAAGGCTTTCACTGGTCAATTCTTTGAGAAGTAGATGGCCTTTTCCTTCTTCCAAGTCTGTCTTAGTCTGGAAGCTCCGCTGAAACCTGTCTACTATGGGTGACCATGCTGGCATTTGAAATACTGGTGGCATAGCCCCCAGCCTCATAGTAGCAGGCAAGTCACCACAGTATAACAAACTGACAGATGACTGGTGGTTATTAACATTACTAATGTTAATAATGTGACTACTAACTTACTCTTAAATTACTAATGTGACTTAATGAAAACCTAATTTATAAAGAAAACACTACTAGAATAAATATTTCTAAAATTACAAAAAGAAGTAAAAAGGTATAGATCGGATCAGTGATGCCAAATTCCACATGCCTTGGCCAAATTCCACATTCCTTGAACACAATTACATATAGGATCATGAACCAGCAGAATGACCCTCAATCAGCTGTTTGACCTCTTCATTCTTACTAAAAATTTGAAGAGAATTGATAATTTATGTATCTGACTTCTATTTTACTTAATTTCATATCAACATCCAGTTGTTAAACTATAAAAAGATGATGTTTGAGTTCCTGAAATGACCTGCAAAAAAAAAAAAAAAACCATTACCATCAAGTTGATTTTGACTCCTGGTGATCCTACAGGTCAGACTAGAATTTCCTCACAGAGTTTCCAAGACTGTATAATCTGTACTGAAGCAGACTGCCACATCGTGATCTTGCAAATCAGCTGGTGAACTCAAACCACCCACCTTTAGTTAGCACATGAGCATTCATTTAACCACTGCACCATCAGGGATCCATTGGTATGACATGTTGTTGTTGTTAGATGCCCTACAGTTGGCTCCGACTCATAGCGACCCTATGTACAACAGAATGAAACACTCACAATCCTTGCTATGTTTGAATCCATTGTTGCAGCCACTATATCAATCCATCTGTTGAGCATATTTCTCTTTTTCACCGGCCCTCTACTTTATCAAGCATGATAGCCTTCTCTGGGAATTGGTCCCTCCTGATAACAAACCAAAAGTGCACATGAGGCAAACTCTCATCATCCTCCCGCCTAAGGAATATTTGGGCTATACTTCTTCCAGGACAAATTTGTGTGTTTTTCTAGTAGTCCAAGGTATATTCAATATTCTTCACCAATACCATAATCCAAAAGCATCAATTATTCTTCAGCCTTTCTTATTCATGGTCCACCTATCACATGCATGTAAGGCAGTTGAAAATACCAAGGCTTGGGGCAGGCACACCTTAATCCTCAAACTGGTATCTTTGCTTTGGAACATGTTAAAGGTCCTTTGCAGATTTACCCAATGCAATACATGGTTTGACTTCTTCACTGTTGCTTCCATGGGTGCTTATTGTGGATCCAATTAAAGTGAAACCTTGACTTCAATCTTTTTTCCATTTATCATGATGTCGTTGATTAGTTGTGAAGGCTTTTTTTTCTTTATGTGGAGGTATAATCCATACTGAAGGCTCTAGTCATTGACCTTCATTAGTAAGTGCTTCAAGTCCTCTTCACTTTCAGCAAGCAAAATTGTGCTATCTGCATATCACAGGTTGCTGATGAATAGTCCTAATGCTACGTTCTTCTTCATATTGTCCAGCTTCTTAGATTATTTGCTCAGCATACAAATTAAATAAGTATGGTGAAAGGACACCTTGATGCACACCTTTCCTGATTTTAAACTATGCACTATCCCTTTGTTCTAGTTGAATGATTGCCTCTTGGTCTATGTACAGGTCCTGCATGAGTACAATTAAATGTTCTAGAATTCCCATTCATTGCAATGTTATCCATAACTGGTTATGATCCACATAGTTGAATACTTTGGCATAGTGAAAAAAGCACAGGTAAACATCTTTCTGGTATTCTCTGCTTTCAGCCAAGCTTTATTTGACATTAACAATGATACCCCCTGTTCTGGTTCCCTAGTGCCGCTCTGACAAGAAAATACCACAAATGGAATGGTCTGAACAAACAGGAGTTTATTCTTGCAATTTGGATGCTTTAAGTACAAGTTCAAATTGCCAGGCTCCAAGAGCTGGGTGAAAGCCCCTCAACCTTGGGGTCCAGCTCTGCCTCCTGCTACCAGTCCACTGGAGCTAGAGGTGTTTCTTCCATTCAAACAGCTGAGGCCGTTAACTTAAGTCCATTGTAAGTCCCAAGGTTGGCAGAGCATAGCAGGCTGCTGAGCAACAACACGGCTACACACAGGGTCCAAGTGTGCCATGGGCTAGAGACCATTCTCTAAGCTTCTACTTATATACAGGAAGCAGACCACATACCCAAAGGCAGCTACTCAGCTGCTTCCAGTAGATTCCTCCATGGAGTTGATTACTAGTCTCACCATGGGGAATACTACATCCAGCTGCCCAGCCACTCAACCAGGCCTACCCAAGTTGATATACAAACATAACCATCACACCCCCCATTCCACAACCTCTTCTGAGTCAGCTGCAATTGTTTTTTAATTATGTTCAACAAAATTTTACTTGCATGTAATATTAATGACACTGTTTGATAATTCCCACATTATATTGGATTACCTTTCTTTGGAAAGAACTCATATATGGATCTCTTCTAGTTGTTTGGCCAGGTGGCTCTCTGTTAAATTTCTTGGCACAGGTGAGTGAGCATTTTCGGCATTGCATCTGTTTGTTGAAATATCTCAATTGCTATTCCATCAATTCCTGAAGCTTCGTTTTTCACCAATGACTTCAAAGAAGCTTGAATGTCTTCATTTAGTACCATTGGTTCCAGATCATATGCTACCCTCTTAAATGGCTGAGCATTGATCAATTCTTGTTGGTATTCTTTCATTTTTATTTTTGTTTAATTGGTGTCGTTATATATTTTACCCATAGAATCCTTCAATACTGCAACTTGAGACTTGATGTTTTTCTTCAAAGTTCTTTCAGCTTGAGAAACGCTTAGTGTTTTCTTCCCCTTTTCTAACTACAGATCTTTGCGTATTTCATTACAATACTTCATCTTTTTGAGTCATGCTATGAAACTTCTGTTCAGCTTTTACCTCATCATTGCATGCATATGCTTTAACTACTCTGTATTCAAGAGTAAGTTTTAGAGTCTCTTCTGACATGTTGGTTTTTCTTTCTTTCCTGTCTTTTTAATGACCTTTTGTTTTCTCAATGTATGACTGTCCTTGATGTCATCAAACAACTTATCTAGTTATTTATGTTAAGGACATCAAATCTATTACTCAGATGGTCTCTAAGTTCAAGTAGGATATATTTAAGGTTGTACTTCAGCTCTCCTGCACTTGTTTTCATTTTCTTCATCTTCAACTTGCATTTGTATATGAGCAAATGATAGTGTGTGTTCCACAGTTGGCCCCTTGCCTTGTTCTAACTGATATTGAGCTTCTCCATCATCTCTTTCCAAAGATGTATTCAATTTGACCACCACACATCTGTCAGTTTGTCATACTGTGGTGGCTTGTCTGTTGTGATGCTGGAAGCTATGTCACTGGTATTTCAAATACCAGCAGGGTCACCCATGGTAGACAGATTTCAACTGAACCAAAAAGCAACATCATGATAAATGGAGAAAAGACTGAAATTGTCAAGAATTTCATTCTACTTTGATACAGTGACCATGAAAGCAGCAGTCAAGAAATCAAATGACATATTGCAGTTGGCAAATCTGCTGCAAAAGGCCTCTTTAAAGTATTTTAGAGGAAAGATGTCACTTTGAAGACTAAGGTACACCTGACCCAAGTCATCATATGTTCGATAGCTTCATATGCATGTGACAGCTGGACAACAAGTAAGGAAGACCTCAGAAGAACTGATGGATTTGAATTGTGGTGTTGGGGAACAACAATGAACATACCATTAACTGCTAAAACAATGAACAAATCTGTCTTGGAGGAAGTTCAGCTGGGATGCTCCTTAGAAGCAAGAATGGCCAGACTTTACCTCTTGTACTTTGGTCATGTTGTCAGAAGGGACCAATTCGAGAGTTCCGGCAAGATGGCAGACTAGGCCGAAGGATTGCACAGACCCTCTTCAACAAAGAAAAGGGAAACCAATTAACACAGACACAGAAGATAAT
>NW_006921634.1:4008933-4020912 GCF_000298275.1 Orycteropus afer afer | reverse complement strand
TTTTGGTCAATGACATGAGACAAAGTATACGTGAACTGCTGTATGAAAAGTGAATTTACTCTGTAAATCTTCACCCAAATCAAAATAAAATTAAAAAAAAAAAAAAAGAAATATTATTGGTTGCCTGCAACTGGAGAATCTGTAAAATTTATTACTAAAATGTATATAAAAACGTAAATAAAATTTGTAATCACACACACACACACACAAAAAGAAGGGACCAATTCCTGAGACGGATATCATGCTTAATAAATCAGAGGGTCAGTGCAAAGAGGGGAAGTCCCTCAACAAGACGAAGTGACACAATGGCTGCAATTATGGGCTCAAACACAGTAACGGTTTTGAGGATGCTACAGGACCGGGCAATGTTTCATTCTGTTGTACACAGGGTGATTATGAATCAGGACCAAATGGACAGCACCTAACACCAACACCAATCAATTTGATTTCTGTACTCCATCTGGGGAGGTCCAAGTATATAGTTGCTGTTTATGTTGTTGAAAAAAGGTATTTTCACTAAAAAGACCATTCGTGTTCAAAGATTTTATCATGAAATTTCTATCACCAAGGACATATTTTCCAGCTATTGATGATTCTTCTTTGTTTCCATCTTTCATACTCCAATCATCAGTAATTATCAAGGCATCTTGATTGTATGTTTGATCAATTTCAGACTACAGAAGTTGGAAACATCTTCAGTTTCTTCACCCTTGGCATTAGTGTTTGGTGTGTAAATCTGAATAACAGTCATATTAACTTGTAAGCATATAGGTATTATCCTATCACTGACAGTATTATACTTCATGACAGATCTTGAAATGTTCTTTTTTTTACAATGAGTGTGACACCATTCCTCTTTAATTTGTCATTCCATGCATAGTAAACCAAATTATTGTCTGATTCAAAATGTCTAATACCAGTCCATTTCAGCTCACTAATACCTAGGATATTGATCTTCCAGGATTCCATTTGACTTTTAATAACTTCCAATATTTCTAGATTCATACTTTACACATTTCACATTACAATTATCAGTGGATATCTGCAGCTGTTTCTTCTAATCTTGAGTCATGCACATCAGCAAATGAATGTCCCAGAAGCTTTACTCGATGCAACTCATTAAGGTGAACTCTATTTTCAGTAAGCAGCTCTTCCCAGTTACATTTTGAGTACCTTCCTATCTGAGGGGCTCATCTTCCTGCACTGTATCAGACCTTAGCCTGCTACTATGCACTGGCCAATTTTTTTCAGAAGTAGATCGCTAGGTCTTTCTTCCCAGTCTGTCTTAGGCAGGAAGCTCCGCTGAAACCTGTCCTCCCTGGGTGACCCTGCTGGCATTTGACATTCTAATACTATAGCTTCCAGCATTATAGCAACAAACAAGCCAACACAATACAACAAACTGCCAGGTGAGTGGTTAGTAAAAACCCGGACCAGATCAACTTCACAAAGCTTAAGGAAAATGCTAAGAAAATATGAAAAGTACAATAGAGATACAAAGGGTTACAATATTGCAGAGAGGAAGTTAACTTCTGTGTAGGAGCAGGAAAATGGGGAATTTCTAAGGAAGAAGGCACATTTAATTTATTTTACTGAGTACCTAAAGGAGTCTTGGTGGCACAAATGGTTAAGCATGAAGCTTCTAACCAAAAGCCTGACAGTTCAAACCTACCCAGTTTCTCTGTGGGAGAAAGACCTGGCAACCTACGCCCATAAAGATTATAGCCAAGGAAACCCTATGGGGTACTTCTCTGTCACATGGGTCTCTTTCAGTAGAAACTGACTGAAGAGTACTCAACAACACTGAGTACCTACCAAGTGCCAGCCATTGTGATTGCATATGTCTACGTATTTTATTTTATTCTCACAGTGAACCAATGAGGTTTCATTATCTCCATCTACAGATGATGAAACTGAAATTAGGAGAGTTTTAAGGTCCTTGCCTAGGTTTTCTCTAATTAATTCATAGAGCTACAGTTTCAACTTGGATGTGTTTGACTTCTGTGTCCAGGTTTTATCCACCCTGTTACTACACTATCAACTATAGTAGGTCAAAAAGGATAGAAAGAATTACGCTGAGTGGTTGGAATCTTTTTTGGTCCCAATTCCAAAGAGAGCAAAGGAAGTAAAAACAGAGACATGAAAGAGTGTCTGAGAAAGAGTCAGTGAACTAGCGTGCCTAGACTGGAGGAAGCAAGATAAAATGAGTAAACCCTAAGATGTTGGTCTCCAAGCCTTAAATGTCAAAGTGAAGACCATGAACTTCAACCACTGCTCTTTCTTTCTCTTGTTGATCAAAAAAGTGTCATTATTGAAAATCTGCTCCAGGAAAATTATATCCTGTAGCTAAAGGAAAAGAGTTCTGGTAGCATAGTGGATAAGGCACTTGACTGTGAACCAGAAGGTCAGCGGTTCCAACCCATCGGCTGCTCCGTGGAAAGAAGACAGGGCAATCTACTTCCGTAAAGATTTACAGCCTCAGAAACCCAACGGAGGTTGCTATGAGTCAGAAACGAGTCCATGACAGTGAGTTGTTTTTGTGTTTGTTTGTTTATAGCTAAAGGAGCTCTGGTGGCAGAGTGCCTCATAATAACCAGATGATAACCAGTGCCTAATAATAACCTAATGATAACCAGAAGGTTGGTGGTCCAAACCCACCAGCCACTCCACGGAAGGAGGAGTGGGCAATCTACTTCCGTAAAGATTTACCACCTTGCAAACCCAATGAGGGTCGCTATGAGTCAGAATCGACTCGATGGCATTGGGTTTACAGCTAATGGGTATGGGATATAATTGAGGGGAACAGATGGATAAGAGGCAAGGAGGTCTGATAAGGAATACTAAACTAGAAAAAGAGTATCTTAAGAAAACATCAAGGCCCTTAGTCAGTTTGCTTTATCCCAGCTTTAACATTTCATATCCATATTACTGCTTAATTTATTATTCTTCCACTTATAAAACTCTTGTCACATACCAATGCTATCTTCATTCCACATATTAACAAACTGATTAATTCTTAAGAATAGGATGAAAAATTGATTTATAACAATTTTTCTTGTAAAATACATATAACATAAAACTTGTTGTTTTAACCATACGATTTCTTTTTAAAGCAAAATTTAAATTTACTTTTGTTTCACTTTAAGCTCCATTATATGAGGACATTCACAAACTAAGAAACAAGAAAGTTAGTATCTCAGTCCATGATACATGCAAAGAAGTAAGGATGTGGTTTTATGGCCACTTTGGTGCAAAGAGCTTCAGGGGCTTCGGAGGCCCCTATGACAGAAGACTTTAATAAGGAAGGGTTTACTGCTAAAATAACACTCTACACCTGCCCTCGGAGTTAGGGCCAATGCTATTTTACTACTATCTGCATTTCATGTGTGTCTACCACAGCTCTTATTTTGTTAAACAAACTATAATATATGACCTGCCTGAAGAGAAAATATTTATTCAGATCAGCAAAGGACTTTTAATATCTTAGAGGTTTCGACTGAACTCTCATTTAGAAAAAAAGGGTAAAGAAGGAAAACATACCTTATGTGCACTGCATTTCATTACTCATTCAACCATGAATAATATGTAACTGGGCCAATAAGGGTGCTAAACAATGGTATATTACTCTTGATCTACTACATTTAGAGGTGGTGGTGTTGTGTGCCGTCGAGTTGGACCCAACTCATACCGAGCCCTCTTTGGGTTTCTGAGGCAATAGCACTACAGAGGTAGATTGCCCAACCTTCCTTCTGAGGAGTAGCTGGTGGGTCTGAACCACCAGCCTTCTGGTTAACAGTCAAGTGCCTTAGGCACTATGCTACCAGAGCTCCCAAATCTAGAGGTAGACAAAACTTATCCAAACAGGCCTTCTAGCTATACCTTTTTATTTGACGTGATAAAGTACTTTATTACAGGTTTTATTTTCTTAGCATTTATACAAGTGTGTATATCATTCAGTAACAACATCTGAAAGGCTGCAAGTATAATTACACGTTTTGCACCCATGTGCACGCACGCGCGCTCACACACACACACACACGCATACCCCTGCTACTCCTGTCAGTTTCACTAATAAGAAATCCCTTTCTTCAGTTTAGTTCATTACCATAATTTGCAAACTAAAGTCAATGGGAACTCATTAAAATACTTCACATTATTCAATATTTGCAATGTTTATCAGCTATCTAAAGCCTTTCCTTCTAAAGTGGTAATGTTCTCAATAACAAAACAATTACACAATTTGGAACATAATAGCAACACTGAAATAAATATACACCCAAATAAATAACAATGAAGCAATAAAGTACTCCATTTATGTGCATATTTTTGTCCATTACCCAATGTTATATCCTTATAGTTTATAAAGATTTGAAACAATTCTCAGAGGGAGAAAATATTAACACAGAAAGAGTAAACTCAGGTCAGGCAGTGGAGCTGAAAAAACTGGATTTGGAGAGTGAACACCTGAATTGTACACCTGCTTACACTGTGACCCTGCACAAAATATTTAAACTCTCAGACTTTGTTCCCCCTTCAGCTACCTCACAGAGTTGTTATGAAATTGTGTATTTGAACCCAAAACCGAAACCCACTGCCATTGAGTTGATTTCAACTCATAGCAACACTACAGGACAGAGTAGAAGTGTCCCACAGGGTTTCCAAGATTCTAAGTCTTCACAGAAGCAGAATGCCACATCTTTCTCCCACAGAATGGCTAGTAAGTTCAAACCACCAACCTTTTGGTTAGCACTGTGCCATTAGAGTTCTTGTGTATTTGAAAACAAAACAAACAAACAAAAAAAAAACCCACTGCCATCGGGTCAATTCCAACTCATAGTGAGCCCCCTTGGGTTTCCAAGGCTGTAAATCTTTACGGATGTAGATTGCCTTCTCTTCTTTCCATGGAATGGTTGGTGGGTATGAACCACCAACCTTCTGGTTAGCAGTCAAAATGCCTCAAGCACTGTGCCACCAGAGAGCTCCTTATGTATTTGAAAGCACCCTGAAATTTAAGGCATACACTCTCCCTCAATGTAACAATGAAGAAGCTTAGAGCAAAACAAACAAAAAAAACCTACTGATATTGAGTTGATTCTGAGTTCATTCTGACTCAGACCATATAGGTTAGAATAGAACTGCCCATAGAATTCCCAAGACTGTAAATCTTTAAGGAAGCAGATTGCTTCATCTTTCTCCAATGAAGCGGACGGAGGGTTCTAATCACCAACCTTTTGGTTAGCAGCCAAATGTGTTAAGTACTACACCACCAGATCTCCTTAAGCTTAAGACAAGAAAGATGAAATGCTATGCTCAGAGTCCAAAGGCAATTGGCCATGTAGCCAAAGAAGCTACATTCCCCAACAGTCAAATTAACACATTTTTAGAATATAAGCAAAGCACACAGAGGGATAGGTCAGTTTCCATGAATTAAGTCTAAATCCTGCAATCATAAAATTAGAACTACACTACTTCGATTTCAATATGAAATCTTGTGACTTTTCAAAACAGTATTCTCAGCAACCAAAAAACAAAACAAAACAAAAAGGCAAAACTTGTTGATAATCCAAATACCTCGTAAGATTAATTCTGTTGGTTGAAAGGTATGGGGTTATGGCTTCATGGAACTGACTAGTCCCTTGGTCTATTACTGTTTTTAGAGCTCCATTCCCCAGGAGCTCTGTAGTAAAGTGGTTAAAGGATTTGAATGCTAACTAAAAGGTGAGTGCTTCGAATCCAGCGGCTGCTCTGTGGAAGAAAGTTGAGGCAATCTGCTTCCATAAAGATTTACAGCCCTGGAAACCCAGTGGGGGTTGCTATGAGTTGGAATCGACTCAATGGAAATGAGTTTGATTTTTGGTTTGGTTCCACTCCCTAGTTCAGTGAGTAGTGGCTGAGTTCTTAAAAGCTTGCAAGTGACCATCCAGGATACAAAAATTGGTCTCCACCACCTAGAGCAATGGAGGAAGAAGGAGACCGAGGAATAGAGAAGGAACTAGACTGCAGATCTAACTGCCTCCATGAAATACTATTTCCTCAGTAATGAAACTATAAAAATTGGATGGTCCCAGGCTACCATTACTGAACCTTTTGATCAAGGAATCAATGGATGGATCTTGATCAAAAGGGGAAAAACTGTGGTACAGGATTTTAAATTCTTACAGAATCCAGGCTTACAGGACGTACTGAGACTGGAGGAACCCATGAATCTATGGCTTTGTGAAAAATCTTAAACCCATGAACCAAAAATAGCACCTAAACTCATCTTTAAACAAAACAACTGTGTAGCTTAGTTAGTAAAGAATGTTTGACATGAACATTGGGCACTTTTAAAGAATTATCTATATGGAATCGAATTATCAACAGTAACTCTGAATGAAGCACAAATGAGAAGCTTAAGGGTAATGAAGATTACAGCCAATGCTGTTGAACTTTACATGAATAGGTGTATGTTCTGCTGTGGATATTTTCAGCAAAATTATAATACATTTTTTAATTAGCATTTTTTTAAATTTATATAGGGGAAATATAGCATAATCTTTCAATGTTCCAATGTCTTAAATGATCATGAGAAGTTTACTTCTTCCTTAAGTTCTCATTCTACTATACTATGACTTTTTGGTTTATTTATCTATTAGTTTTCTTCTCATGTTACAGATATGCTACCTTCACTTTTAAAAGGCCATTCAAAATGCAAAGCCATTTTAATGTTTGTTGGTAAGAATACGTCAGATTTCTAGCAGCTGCAAATATATATATATATATGTTCAAATGAGGCTGAAGTTCCTTGAGCACACACAGGTAAGAACTTCCTACACTATCATCAATACAAGTTTGAGTCCTCCTCAGCAGTTTATTATTGCAGAAACTGTCAAGGTTTCTAGCTCACTGATTGGTAAGGCTCACAAAGGCTTAGAAGAAGCTAACAAGCTAGACCGAGAGAGTCCTTTTGTCTTTTTTTTACATTCAGCAGTAGCCTCTCTTTGCAACCTGTTCAGACTCCTTGCATGCAGCTCCCAGGCTATCACAAAAGAGCTGCATGCTTGTACAGTCATTTTCCTCTGTTTACTGTCTCAGACGAGAAACAAAGAAAGATAGGTGCCGAGCAACAGAAGAGCAGCAGGAAGAATTTAAGTTGGCCCCCAACCTTCAGAAGCTAAAATGAAAACAAGTTAGCAAACAGGCAG
The DNA here is from genome assembly GCF_000298275.1 of Orycteropus afer afer. Classification (NCBI taxonomy): domain Eukaryota; kingdom Metazoa; phylum Chordata; class Mammalia; order Tubulidentata; family Orycteropodidae; genus Orycteropus; species Orycteropus afer. Next base: position 4,013,728 of record NW_006921634.1, on the reverse strand, counting down.
TTTTCTCTCCAGCAACTCCTTGGATCCTCAGGGCTCAACTGACTTGATGTTTAACTGTCAAGACTGTATTAGGTGCAATCAACTCTTAAGAATTCATGAAAGCAGAAACCCTACTGCCTGTTCAGAAATTGCCTGCCAAGATCTGGTTCCCATAGAGTTCTCCAAGGTCCAGTTTTTGGAAATGTGAGCTTCAGAGCAAATGAGAAGTCAGTCACAGACAGGAATGTAGACAAAGGCAGCCAGTGGACCCATGCTGAGTGCCTCTCAGCCCTTCATCTCTCCAAACCTGGGGTGAAAGTGGGGTACAATGACTTTCTATCAACCCATCTGTAATTCCAGTATTTTAATTCAAGCTGGTGCAAAAGCAATCCAGAAGCACTGTGAGGTTCTTACAAGGAGCCCTAGTGGTGCAATGGTTAAGCACTTGGTTGCTAACAAAAAGGTTAGCTCCTCAGTGGCAGAAAAGACCTGGAGATCAACTCCTGTAAAGACGACAGCCTTGTTTAACACTATGGGGCAGTTTTACTCAGTCACATGGGTCACCATGAGTCAGAATCACCCCAGTAGCACACAGTAACAGCATGAGATTCTAACAGCGGCATTTATACTCAGATTCTCCATAGTGCAGGTGATTTTGGAGTACAGTTCCATTATCTAACATCATGAGGAAATCTGTATTTAGTATCTTCTACGTGCATTGCACTATGCTAGGTGTGCACTGAAGGATAAACAAAGACGGACAATGTGATTTTTCTCTGAAAAATCTTAATTCACCCATAACCTCCTTTACTATATGGAAAATGCAATTCAAATATTTCTTCTAACGTCATACTTCTTAAGAATGTATTTAAAATGGGGGATTTACAGTACGATGGCGGAATAGGCAGACAAGCTACACAGACCCTCTTCAACAAAGAAAAGAGAAACCACTTGACAGAGATACAGAAGATAATCCTGGAGCCCTGAGCTTTGAAAGGAAGTATACAGAAGTGGATTAGGCACCAACTAGTGGAAAAACAGACAGGACTCCTTCCCTGAGTCAGAAAAAGGTGAGAATGCCGGAGATGACAAAAGTGGCAAGATCCAGGTAAGGGATGGCAGACAGGACCCACCCCCACAGGTAGGAAAGTGAGGGAATGCCAGAGACAACAAAGCAGCAGGATCCAGGTAGGAATCAGGTAAAGGGAAGGTGGAGAGGTTTCCAACAGCCAAGGGAGACCAACTTGTCCTATCAGTTTGTCATACTGTGGTGGCTTGCATGTTGCTGTGAGTGTACCACCAGTGTTTCAAAAGCCAACAATGTTGCTCATAGTACACAGGTTTCAACCCAGCTTACAGACTGAGACAGACCAGGAAGAAGGAAGAGGCCATCCACTTCCCAAAGAATTGGCTAGAGAAAACCTTATAAATAGCAGAGAAACACTGTCTGGTACATTACCAGGCAACTTTATGAATACCCTGGAAACATCATCCAATACAGTACAGGAAGATGAGCCCCTTAGGTCAGAAAGCACTCAAAATATGACTGGGAAAGAGCTGCCTTATCAGAGTAGAACCAACCTTAATGATATGGATGAAGTAAAGCTTTCAAGACTGCCATGTGCTGATGTGGCATGACTCAAATTGATGAGAAACAGCTGCAAACGTCCAATAGTAATAAGAAGGTAGAATGTATGGAGTATGAATCTAGGGAAATTAAGAGTTATCAAAAATGAAATAGAATTCATAAAGATGGGTATCTTAGACATCAGTGAGCTGAAATGGACCAGTTTTGGCCATTTTAAATCAGGCAACCATATGACTCTGTGCTGGGAATGATCATTTGAAGATGAATGGTGTGGCATTCAACATCACAAAGGATGTTTCAAGAATGTCCCGAAGTAAAGTGCTGTCAGTGATAGGATAATATCCATACACCTACAAGGAAGACCAGTTAATATGACTATTATTCAAATTTACGCACCAACCACCAAAGCCAAAGATGAGGAAATTGGAGATTTTTATCAATATCTGCAGTCTTATATAAACCAAACATGCAATCAAGATGTGTTAACTATCACTGGTGACTGGAATGCAAAAGTTGGAAACAAAGAAGAATCACGGGTAGATGGAAATTTGGTCTTGGTGACAAAAATAATGCTGGAGATCACATGATAGAATTATGCAAGACCAACAACTTATTTATTGTAAATACTTTTTCTCAACAACACAAGTGGTGGCTATACACGTGGACTTCGCCAGATGGATCACACAGGAATCAGAATGACTACATCTGTGGCAAGAGGCGATGGAAAAGCTCAATATCTTCAGCCAAAACAAGTCCAGGACCTGATTGTGGAACAGACCACCAAGTGCTTATATCCAAGTTCAACCTGAAGTTGAAGAAAATTTTTAAAAAGTCCATGAGAGCAAAAATATGACCTTGAATATATCCCTCCCAGATTTAGAGACCATCTAAAGAATAGACTTGAGGCATTGAACACCAGTGACCAAAAACCAGAAGAACTGTGGGATGACATCAAGAACATTATCCAAGAAAGCAAGAGGTCATTAAGAAGACAGGAAAAGAAGAAAAGACCAAAATGGATGTCAAAAGAGACTCAAACTTGCCCTTGAGCGAAGGGTAGCTAAAGGAAATGGAAGAAATGACAAGATAAAGTACATTAATGGAAGATTTCAAAGAACAGCCCGAGCAGACAAAACCAATTACTAAATGAAATGTGCAAAGACCTGGAGTTAGAAAACCAAAAGGGAAGAACACGCTTCTCAAGCTGAAAGAACTGAGGAAAAAAATTAAGCTTGGAGTTGCAGTATTGAAAGATTCTATGGGCAAAATATTGAATAATGCAGGAAGCATCAAAAGAAGATGGAAGGAATACACAGAGTCATTATACCAAAAAGAACTGGTTGATATTAATCCATTTCGGGAAGTGGAATATGTTTAAGAACCAATGGCAGTGAAGGAAGAAGTCAAAACTACACAGAAGGAATTGGCAAGAAACAGGAATTGATGAAATTCCCATTGAGATATTTGAACAAACATATGTCCCACTGGAGACACTGGCTCAGTTATGCCAAGAGATTTGGGAGAGAGCTACCTGGTCAACTGACTGGAAGAAATCCATATTTGTATCCAATCCCAATAAAGGTGATCCCACAGAATGTGGAAATTATACAACAATATCATATGCAAATAAAATCTTACTGAACAACTATTCAAAAATGGTTGCAGCAGTATATTGACAGAGAACTTCCAGAAACGCAAGCTGGATTCAGAAGAGGACACTGAATGAGGGATATCATTGCTGATGTCAGATGGATCTTGCCTTAAAGCAAAGAATACTAGAAAGATGTTTACTTGTGTTTCATTGGATCATAACAAACTGTGGATAACATTGAGAAGCATGGGAATTCCAGACACTTAATTGTACACATGAGAAATCTGTACATAGACCAGGAGGCTGTTGTTAGAACAGAACAAGGGGACACTGCATCATTTAAAATCAAGAAGGGAGTGAGTGAGAGTTGTATCCATTTACCATACTTATTCAATTTATATGCTGAGCAAATAATCTGAGAAGCTGAACTATATAAAAAAGAATGTGGCATCAGGACTGAAGGAAGACTCATTAACAACCTGTGATATGCTGACAACACAACTTTTTTGCTGAAAGTAAAGATGGCTTGAAGCACTTACTGATGAAGATAGAAGAATACAGTCTGCAGGGTGGATTACATCTCTATATAAAGAAAACTAAAATCCTCACAACTGGACCTATAAGCAGCATCAAGATAAACGGAGAAAAGATTGAAGTTGTCAAAGACTGCACATTGTTTGGTTCTACAATCAACACCAATGGAAGCAGCATTCAGGACATCAGACGACGTACAGCACTGGGCAATAATCTGCAAAGGACCTCTTTCAAGTGCTAAAGAGCAAAGTTGTCTCCTTAAAGACTAAAGTACACTTGACACAAGCCATGGTGTTTTCAATCACCTCATATGCATGTGACAGTTGCACAATGAATAAGAAACACCAAAGAAGAGTAGACGCTTTTGAGTTGTGGTACTCGCAAAGAATGGTGAAAGTACCATAGACTGCTAAAAGAACTAACAAATCAGTGCTGGATAAAGTGCAGCTGGAATGCTCCCTGGAAGCGAGAATGGCCAGATTTTGTCTCACCTATTTTGGTCATGTTGTCAGAAGGATGTCATGCTTGGTAAGGTGGAGGGTCAACAAAAGAGGGAAAGACCCTCAATGACATGGACTGACATGGTGGCTGTAGTGATGGGCTCAAGTATAGCAACGATTGTGGAGCTGGTGCAAGATTGGGTGATGTTTTGTTCTGCTGTGCATAGGGTCACTATGAGTAGGACATGACTTGATGGCACCTAACAACATAACAACAAAGTGGAAAAACATGAACGAAATCAGTGACTCCAGAGATGGAGCAGTGGACTGTCAGCTACTCTGATGGGACCAACAGGCTGAATATTTCCAAGTGGTGTTAAGACCAGAGAATTTACCTAAAGATCAGTCCTGGTTGCCAAGGTCTGCAAGAATGACTGCCATGGTGGCCCATAACCAGGAAGGGAAACAGCAAGGAGGGAGACAAGCTGAGCTGTGGACTTTTGGGTGTCCAGAGGGCACAGCCACTTTGAATGTTTACAAGAGGTGTCCATTTTGGATTTTAAAGTGACAGCATTTGAGGATTGGGGCAAGATGGCGGACTAGGCAGAAGGATTGCACAGACCCTCTTCAACAAAGAAAAGGGAAACCAATTAACACAGACAC
>NW_006921634.1:3989974-3998183 GCF_000298275.1 Orycteropus afer afer | reverse complement strand
CTCAAAAATGATGGTGAAATTAGGACATTTCCAGATAAACAGAAATTAAGGGAATTTGTTAAAACCAGACCAACCTTACAAGAGATGCTAAAGGGAGTCCTTTGGACAGAGAACCAACAATAGCAGACAACAACCGACCCTTAATACAAACGATGACATAACCCAGAAACCAACCTAGTATAGAAGTATCCAAAGTACAATAAACTTAGAAACTGAAAACAGGGAACCAGAGACATAATTGACAAATGAGAACAACTACAAACCAAAAAGAAGGAGAAAATTTTGTAGTTATAGAACTTCTAAATGGTAGGAAAGTCAAGACAACTACAGGATAGAGTGGACAGTTCTAAACTTGGGAAGAAAATTGTAAATCAAAGGGTAACCTCAAAGAAAATTGATAAACCTTCACATCAAAATAAAGAAGAGGACCAGCACAAATATTTAGCAAATACTAAAACCATAGCAACAAAGTAAGTGATAACACAATTCATAAATAAAATGAGCTCAGCATAGAAAATTATATGAAACAAAGAAATCAACACCACGAAAAAGCACATAACAAAATGACAGCAACAAATTCATACTTGTCAATAATTACTTATCTGACAAGGGACTTATCTCTAAAATTTATAGAAAACTCCAATACCTCAACAACAAAAAGATTAACAATCCAATTAGAAAATGGACAGAAGACATGAATAGACACTTCACCAAAGAGGATATTCAGGTGGCCAGCAAATACATGAAGAAATGCTCACAATCATTAGCTCACAATCATTAGCCATTAGAGAGACGCAAATCAAAACACCAATGAGATACCATCTCACCCCAGCACTAATGGCAAAGTCCAACAAGACAGAGAATAACAAATGCTGGTGAGGATGTGGAAAGATTGGGACTCTCATACACTGCTGCTTGGACTGTCAAATGATACAACCACTGTGGAAAACAGTATGGCAATTCCTTAAAAAGCTGGAATTAGAAATACCATTTGATCCAGCAATCCCATTACTAGATAAATATCTTAAAGAATTGAGAGCAGGACAAAAACAGATATATGCACATCCATGTACATTGCAGCACTATTTACAATAGCAAAAAGATGAAAACAACCTACACATCAACAGAAGAATGGATAACCAAACTATGGTACATATACACAATGGAGTACTATGCAACACTAAAGAATAATGTAGAATCTGCAAAACACCACATAACACAGATGAATTTGGAGGATATTATGCTGAGTGAAATAAGTCAATCACAGAATGACAAATATAGTATTAGCTCATTATTGTAAAAAGTCAAGAAAAGGTTTAGATATGGAAGGAAACTTTCTTTGCTGGTTACCAGGGGTGGGAGGGTGGGAGAGGAAGAGAGGGAATACTGCAAAAAAAAAAAAAAAAGGACTGACCCATGGCACTTTAGTTTTGTGTATTTCACTGTACATAAATTAAGTTTCAATACAATGCATTTTAAAAAGAAAAGAATGTATTTAAAATATCAAATGCTTCAAGGCACAACAAATTGAGATACATATTTTACTAGCATCAAAAGAAACTTGACCTCTATCAGAAAGAAGTCCAAAAAAAGACTCATAATCTTTTACAGCACTAATATGTAATCTCTTTTAATTTTATAATCTCTTCCATCTGAATAGGGCTTTCCAAATTGATCAGTTAATTCTTACACAAACATTAACTCCTCACTTATTGAAGTGGTTAGATTTCAACAAGGTTGTTATGCAAAAATTGGCATTATGTGAAAATGGAAGGTGACCACATCAGATTGCAAAATGGAGGATGACTAGATCATTACGTAACTGCCAAATTTTATCATTACATAACTGCCAAACTACATCACTCCATAACAAGACATCAGAAGACATATTGCATTGGGAAAATCTGCTGCAAAAGACCTCTTTCAAGCGATGAAGAGCAAAGATGTCTCCTTAAAGACTAAGGTGCACCTAACCCAAACCATGGTATTTTCAGTCCACTCTTATGCATGTGAGAGCTGGACAATGAATAAGGAAGATCGAAGAAGAGTTGATGCTTTTGAATTGTGTTGTTGGCAAAGAACGCTGAAAGCACCATGGCCTGTTAAAAGAAGTAACAAATCTATACTAGAAGTGCAGCTGGAATGCTCCTTGGAAGCGAGAATGGCCAGACTTTGTCTCACCAACTTTGGTCACATTGTCAGAAGGAACCATTCCCTGGAGAAGGATATCATGCTTGGTAAAGCGGAGGGTTGACCAAAAAGGGCAAGGCCCTCAACAAGATGGATTGACCCAGAGGCTGCAACAATGGGCTCAAGTATACCAAGGATTGTGAGGATGGCACAGGATCAGGCAGTGTTTTGTTCTGTTGTACACAGGGTGGTTATGGATCAGAGATGACTCGACAGCACCTAACAACAACAACATTACTGCCAAAGCACTGAGAATCATGGCCCAGTCAAATTGACATATAACCTTAATCATTAGAGCCAGCATGACTTGTCTTGCACCTCAGCATTCGTTACTGCCAGGTATACATCACCAATGCACCAAATAATCAGGTAGATTTTTTACTATTGTTGTACATGCAAAATGTTGGATAACTAGTTGGTAAGTGTAGAGGGAGTGTACTAGCTAGGTTTTTCTTCACTGCCACTCTTGGAAGCAGGCATTATTTCTCATCTGTCTGATGGGGAAGCTGAGGCTCAGAGAAGTTAAGTGACCTGGGCAAATCAGTCAGCTCATAAAGTCCAAAGCAAGCACTCATATGCCAGATTCCTGGATCACAGTGTCCTCAATTATTATAGATGCAAAAAAAAAAAAAAAAGAAGAAGAAGAAGAACACCAGCTATGCTTGAAGATGGAGAAGACAAGCTTTAATTCACAGAGAGCGTCTATTTCTTTTCAAGTAAAGAATGCCCTTTGTGGTCACTCATGATCTGTGTGAAGCCATTGTTCAGGGGCAGAGCAAAACTCTGAATTCCCTTATAGATCTCACCTCTGACCTTGGGAGTGATCATGTTCTTCACATCCTGATATCCTTTTCTGCAGTTTTCAAGTATCTAAAGGTTATTTCCAGGGAGAATGGAACTCGGAATACATAGACATAAATGTTGCAATGATGCCAACTGCCCTGCAGCTGACAATTCTCCTAATTTAAAATCTGCTTTTGCTTGTTTTTTTGTTTTCCAAGAAAAACTGAGAAAAAATTTCTTCTACACACAATTTTTCCTGAATTCATTATCTCTATCAGCAAACTTATAAACTTATTATCTGTATGTTCCCTACGCAGTTCAGGTGCTCAAGTTATTTGAACACATTTTCTATGAATTCTGTTGGCTTTCCATTCTGGATCATCAACATATTCATCTGTTTATTGTGGGAATTTATTTTGAATAATAAATGAAATCCAAATTCCACAATCCAACCTAGCTATGGGTCTACTCCACTAAGCCCCCTAATTCATGTCAAGATAATTCCTCTTGCAAGTATCTTGTGCTCAAGCTGATTCTTTTGCAAGATCTGTTAAGAAACTGTGGCACCCTGCTGGCATAGTGGTTAAAGCATTCTGTTGCTAACTGAAAGGTAGGAGGTTCCAATCCACTAGCTACTCCATGAGACAGTTATTGCAGTCTGCTTCCATAAGAGATTACAGCCTTGGGTCACAATGAGTTCAAACTGACTTGACGGCAATGGGGGGTTAGGAAACCAATTCAAATGACTGACTTTTTATCTCTCCTTACTCATCAAATTCTGATGGACTGATCTTGAAACATCCATTGATAAATCTAAAATAGATCTATGTTCTAGTTTATGGTTTCTAAGGTCTTTGTGATGAAATTGCTTCAGAGATCATCAGCACCGTGTGGAGATGTGAATCATCAGTTCTACTCTGAATGATTCATCAGATCCTGGAGGACCACTTGGTCTTTTGGTGCAATTTATTAATATCTTCCTTCCTAAACTAATTCACAATTTTTAGTGTTTCAAAGAAATTCAAATCCTACCTCGACTCATACATGAATTGGGAATCTATATACCAGAATAAACGAACAAACAAACAAAAAACTCTAAAAGTACTAGAAAAAAATTTGATAGTATTTCTATAACCTTAGAAGGAGAAAAGTCCTCTATGAAAATGACACAACACTAAGAAGTCATAAAGAAAATGACTAACAGATTTGACCATATATAAATTTATAATCTCTGAGCAGTAAAAGACACTGTGAATAAAAAAGCACAACAGGCTGCGAAGAAATTTTCAACATATATAAGAAAGAGTTAAGTTTCCTAACGAACAAGGAGCTGTTACTAATCACTAAGAGGAAAACAAATAGCCAAAGGAAATTTGAGAAAAGCATATAAATTAGCCCTTCATAGCATTCAAACCAAAAAACAAACTGCTCCATAGGGTTTCCAAGGCTATACATCTTTACAGAAGCAGACTGTCATATCTTTTTCCCATGGTATGACTGATGAGTTCAAACCACCAACTTTGTAGCCAAACACCTCAGCCATGTGCCACCAGGGTTCCTTCTTCATACTATAAGACAAATAAATAGCTAATAAACATATAAACCTACATATAACTAGGGAAATAGAAATTCAAATCATAGCCTATTTTTTTCCACCAGATTAGCAAAAACAAACAGACAATTAACCAAAGTTGGTACAGACACGGGTAATCAGGTACACTCAAACACTGGTAGTAGAAGAATAAATTGGGGTGATAGCTTGTAGGGCAATTTGGCAGCCCTAATTAAAATTAAATTAAGCATATTCTTTTACTCAGCAATTTCACTTCTAGGAATCTAGCCACAGAGATACTTGCATAATACTCTTTGCAAGAATATTTATAATGAGGATGAACTGTAGGCATCCAAGTTGTGGCCATCCAGTGACATATCATGTACTCATTAAGAAGAATCAAGGAAGTCTCTACAGACCAACAGGAAAGGATGAAAAAAAAAAAAAAAAAGAAAAATCCCAGTATGATCCATTTTCAAAAAATATAAATTTATGTATAAATACACATTTTCAGGTGTATAGACAAAGGTCTATAAAATTACACACTGTTAGGGACTATGGTGGCGTAGTGCCTAAGGTATTTGACTCCTAATCGGAAGGATGAGGGTCAAACCCACCAATCTTCCTTCCAGAAGGAAGATTGGGCAATCTACTTCTGTAGAGATACCGTCTTGCCTGGGCAAACCAAGGCAGGGTCGCTATGAGTTGAATCAACTTGACTGCAGTGAGTTTGTTTGTTTGTTTGTTTGTTTGCTTGTTTGTTTTCTGGATGGATTGTAAATTCCTAACCTCTGTGTCCATGGTTATGACTCATTTGGCAATGGGTTATCTTTGTTATGTTAATGAGGCAAGATAAGTGAAGGATGTATCCTCAATCTCTTTTGAAATGTAATAGAGATTAAACCAGCAAGAGGGAGAAGCAGAGATGGGGGAAGAGAGATGCCAAGCCATATGAAGACCTTTCAGGAGCAAAATCAAAAAGAGACACAAGGACCTTCCTCTAGATCTGACAGAGAAAGAAACCCTTCCCCTAGAGCCAGCACCCTGAATTTGGACTTACAGCCTCGTAAAGAGTGAGAACATAAATTTCACTAAAGCCATCCATTTATGGTACTTCTGTTACAACAGCGATAGATAAGTAAGATACGCATTCAAAAGGAACCAAAAAGAAATGGCATTAGAATGCGGTAGGGAAGGGATTTTACATTTTACTTCATATTCTTATATGTTATTTGAAAGCGTTTAAGCAATCCTTTATTATTTGGGGACTTACACCCAAGTTTTTGAAGCATCAAAGCAGATGGTAGCTCTACGTTTTACTCTGCTGAACTCACCATGTTGTTATTTCATGCTGTCAAGTTGATTTTCGACTCACAGTGACCTGGTGTGACAGAGCAGACCTGCCCCATAGGGTTCCCTAAACTGTAATCTTTACAGGATCTGACTGCCAAGTCTGTCTCCCATGGAGCTCTGAGTGGGTTTGAACTGCCAACCTTTTGTTTAGCGACCTAGTACTTATTGTTGAGTTTTCAGGTTTCCTCACTGCATTACTAACCCACAGGCACTCCTTGAGAGTAGACTGGAATCATAATATAAAATATCCTCACATCTCTATGCCACACAATCCCAAACCTCTGTCTTCACTGATTCTACTTGTAAAAGATAAGTAAAATGGAAGAGTAGGTAGTAACGGCTGTTTTGCGGCTGCAAAGCTGAACCTACATACAGTTGAACTACATCTAACTTGGTGGTCAGCTTCTAAAAACAGCTTATCTCTTACTACACAGTTGTTGTGTGGCCAGTATACTTGACTCAACAAGGGGGGTGGAAAAAACAGATAAGGAGTAGGGAATAGGTAGAGGCACTTGTGAAGAGGTGGCTTGTGCAGAAACCAGAGCACTGATGGGAGACTTCAGTGCAAGTTCTTGCTGGACCACTTTGATGACCTTGAGCACTCTGCTCAACTTCCCTGCGTCTCAGCTGTTTTAAATAAATAAATAAAATAAACTCTCAAAGGGATATCACCACTAAGTTCATTGGCCTGGTATAAGGATTATGGTATTATTTTCATCTCTTCCATAGTTTCCACCAGTTGGAAATCTCTTTGAGGAGGACAAGATACTCTTCAAAAACACTACTGCACTCTGGAGATTGCAGTAAATGTCACAAAACAGAAAGTATAAGGTTTGTAGAATGGAAAACCAATTTGCTCTATAAACTTTCACCCAAATCACAATTTAAAAAGACAAATGCAAATATTTATGCTGAAGTTCAGCATCATTTGACATTCTGGTGACAATCAGGGTGATCACTTTAATTAAATAATTTAATCGGAGTCTGACAAGAAGCTGAGTTTGGTTTTATGTTTACAGAGTAAAGAATTTGACTGGGGTGGGTGTTTGAAACAGGATGGCAAGTCTGGATGGGGCAAGGGAGTCAAAAGCACTTTCCTGTCTCCAGGTAAAACTGGAAAGAAGAGAGAAGAGAACAATCTACCCAAATTCTAAGTGAAGGAGCAGTAAGAATAAGACAGAAACTGGGATCCACAAAACACCCAGGGCTATTCTGGAAGATTGAAATTAACAGTCTCCTCCCCTATAGCCCTGTCCTTTTATAAGAGGAAAAAGAAAGTAGCAACAATATCTTCTGAACATTTTCAACTCTTCTTTCCCCATTTCAGTGTCTGCTTAGGATCAGAGCAATAAACCAGAATTCTCAGATTACCTAGAAACTGCACATTCCTAACTGAGAGCAACACACTTATTTCAGAAGTTGAAGTTGTCAGGTTTTATTGGTGAGAACTTGCAAGGCTAAGTGACTTCCTGAGAATAAGCCCATCTAGTTACCAACAGCTCTGGTGGCTGGAATCCACAACTCTCAGCTAAGGAGTCATAGCTACTGTCTCTCTTTCCTAAATATGTAGGGGGTTGGTGATGTTTGAAAAGCATCCACAGCTTACACGGGACAGGAGAGACTAAATGTTTAGCCCATCCTCTTAAGTGGAAAAATCCACTAGTCTTTTCTTGCCAAATAATCAAAGAAAAGTGCTGAAATGAAATTGCTAAAAAAAAAAAAAAAACTTATTTTTACTAGCAAAAGTTCATAGGCTAGTACGTGTTTTTTGTTCTGAGCATTTTAAAGGCTGCCTGCCATACATTAACATTACAATTCTTGGCTTCCAACATTATGCCCCAAAATAAGAATCCTTCAGAGCCTGAGCCCTCCAAGAAACTCTTCACTACCCTCCTCTTTCAAACACACTATGGCCTATTTCTGTCCATTCCTTGCTTCATTTTTCTTGAACTATAAAGAAACTTGAATTCTCTGATTCCATAGTTATGACTCCTGCCCTTGCAAGTAGAGAAAAAATTTAAAATAAATCTCCCACTCATTCTACCCACTGCAGTCAATTCTGACTCACAGTAACCACATAGGACAAAGTAGGAACTGCACATAACAACAAACAACAATAAGGACTGCCCTGCTGGGTTTCCAAGGCTGTAAATCTTCACGGAGCAGACTGCCACATTTTTCTACCTTGGGGCGGCTGGTGAATTCGAACCACTGACATTTCGGTTGGCTGAGCACTCAACTACTGCACCACTAGAATTCCTTTTTCCATTCAGTCTCGGTGCTTTTTATTATAAAGCCCAGAGAAGTCCCCCACAATGTTGAAGGGGGGGG
>NW_006921634.1:3969380-3989299 GCF_000298275.1 Orycteropus afer afer | reverse complement strand
TGGTGGGTTTGAACCGCCAGCCTTCTAGTTAGCAGTCAGGTGCCTTAGCCACTATGCTACCAGGGCTCCAGAATCAGCTCACAGCTCATTCTCTCTCTCTCTCTCTCTCTCTCTCCCTCTCTCTCTCTCTCTCAGTCAGAGTCAACTCTACAGCACTTAACAATCTAGATAACAAATGAACCAACATAGGTCACTACTTCTGAATGACTCGTAGAATAACTCTACAGGAAATAAGTGCCCATTTCCTATGAAACAGGGTGAGTTAGAGGAAGAGCCTTGCCTTGATGACTACAGATTATGTAGGGAGAACATATAAGAGGATTTTTATAGATTGAATTGTCTCTCCCAAAAAGACATATTGAAGTTCAAACTCTGGTACCTGTGAGCATGACCCTGTTTGGATAAAGGGCCTCTGAAGATGCTACCAGTTAATATGAAGTCATGCTGGAGTAAGGTGGATCCTAATCCAACATGAGTGGTGTCCACATGAAAAAGACACAGTGACAAAAGGAAGACAGATATGACAACAGAGGCCAAGACTGCACCAGCCTGAGTTATAAATCAAAGAATGACAAGGATTGCTAGGCACCACCAAAAGCAATGAAAGAAGCATGGAACAGATTCTATCTGTTCCATGAATTTATCTAATTCATAAGGTAGCCTTCTGGTTAGCAGCCAAGTGCCTTAGGCACTACGCTACCAGAGCTCCTAACATTTGGATTAGGAAGAAAAAGTGGTAAACTACTTTGCTTTCCAGTCGTATGCAGCATGGCCTTTCCTTCTTCCTTGGGGATGCAATGACTGGTATTAAGCAGTCATTTTGCAACCCTGCAGCAAATTGCTGGAGGAAAACCTAAAATGAAATCAACAACTCTCACATGGGTTACTGACCCCCTCAAACATTGCCGACACCCCAACTTTGAACTTGTAGCCTTCAGATCTGTGAGACAATAAATTTCTATTCTCACAAACTACCCAGATTATGGTATTTTTTTTTTTTTTTTTTTAATGCAGCTCTGAGAAACTCTATAGGGCTATAACTGGTCCCAGAAGAGTGGATAAGGAGAAACAGGCTTCATGCTTATTTGTGTGGATGGCTTTTCAGGGGTACCCAGCCATGGTCAAGAATGGTTACCAACATCACATCCACTATATCCACCATCAACTACAACCATCCTGAAGGAAAGGAATTCTTAAGGGAAAGGATGCTGACTTGGAGCAAAGGGTGAGGATTAGTACAGGCAGCCAACTGATAAAACTGCTTCTTTGTCTACAGTACCTAATAAATAATACAGATATCAAGTGTGTTCAATTCACATGGAGGAAGGTTAGAAGGATGAGAATCAACTGCTTCCCCTGGCTTTTAATTTATGTAATTCATAAGGCAGCTTGTGCAAATACTAGGCTGGGGTCTACAACGTTGTGACAGACTGCTTTTGCCTACTCAATATTATCTTCTTGTTCCTTAAATAAACACTTCATTTCTTTAGAGAGCAAATACATCCAAACTCATGGCTTATAATGGCTGGTCTCCTTTGCAACTAGGATATGATTCAGAAAAGGCCAATGAGACTAGTAAAAATTTGGATTGTTGTTGTTGTTGTTATTTGCCGTGGAGTTGGACCTGGCTCATAACAACCCCTCCTTGAGTTTCTGAGGCAGTATCACTACGAAAGTAGATTGCCCAACCTTCCTTCCGAGGAGTGGCTGGTGGGTTTGAACCGCCAGCCTTCTGGTTAGCAGCCAAGTGCCTTAGGCACTACACTACCAGAACTCCGAACATTTGGAATAGGAAGGAAAAATGGTAAACTACTTTGTTTTCTAGTCACATGCAGCATAGCCTTTCCCTCTTCCTTGGGGATGCAATGACTGGTATTAAGCAGTTATTTTGCAGCCCTGCGGCAAAATGCTGGAGAAAAACCTAAGAAAATCACAGAAACGCTGGTCCTAAGACTGCTGATGGCCTGAACTAATGCTAGCATCCACACATCTCCAGACTATTTGTTAAATTAGAAAGATAAACCTCTATTTGTCTAAGCTGCTGTAGGTGGACTTTCTACTACATGTTGCTAAATATATTTCTAAATAATAGAAGTATTCCTATCTTTTTACAAAAAAACTGAAAAAAGTACCAAACTCACTGCCTCACTGCCATCAAGCCAATTCCAACTCATAGCGACCCCCTTTGGGTTTCCAAGGCAGTAAATCTTTATAGAAGTAGATTGCTCAGTCTTCCTTCCATAGAGTGGCTGATGGGTTTGAACCGCCAACCTTGTGGTTAGCAGTCAAATGTCTTAGGCACTACACCACCGGAGCTCCTTTTTACAAAAGGAAGAATTAAATAAGATACATTTATAAATAACTAAGGGGCAAGAGCTCTAAAAATAAAAGTAAAATTAGCAGCTAAGGAATACCAAAGATTTAAGAATATGAGCCCTCCAACAATCTAAGGCTTGCTGGCACTGACAAGTGCCGATCTCTGTATTCTGCTATCAGGCACAGCCATCAACATAAGAAATTTCCTGAGAGTAGAGATGCATTAATTCAGAAATTCCATTCCACAATCATAGCCTTATCAACTAACACTTAAACTGTTAGAGAAAGGCCCTTGTTCACTAAGAAAATTAAACAACATGTATATTTTATGTTGGTGCAGTTGATCACAACAATAACAGTACCATTTATAAAGTACTCACATGTACCTGAAAGGATCCCTTGGTGGTGCAGAGGTTAAGCGCTCGTTTGCTAACTCAAAGGTTCATGGTTTGAACACTAGCTGCTCTGCGGGAAAGAGATGCAGATTAGAGCCTTGGAAACCCTATGGGCAGAGCGCTCAACTACTGCACCACTAGAATGCCTTTTGCCATTCAGTCTCGGTGCTTTTTACTGTAAAGCCTAGAGAAGGCCTCCACCATGTGTGTGGAGAGAGGGAGGACTCAGTAACAAATTGTGTGATGACTAAAAGCAACTCCCTATATTTTAATAATTATTATTTTAGCAGATACTGACACTCCACAGGGAATATCTTAGAATTCTAGTTATGCCTGTTTCATCTTGAAAATAACTGAACAAAAGAATCTGTCTTAGAGGATTGCTATGAGTCCAAATCTACTGGACAGCAATGGGTTTGGGTTGTTTTATTTTTTTTAATGTTCCTGATATTGTTAAGTGTTTTAAATGTACTGTTTCATTGTTCCTTAAGATAACTCTATGAGGTAGGTTAGGAGCTCTGGTAGCATAGTGCCTAAGGCACCACCTGACTGCTAACCAGAAGGCTGGCGGTTCAAACCCACCAGCCACTCCTGGGAAGGAAGGTTGGACAATCTACCTTTGTAGTGATGTTGTTGTTGTTGTTGTTAGATGCGCCAAGTCGGACCCGACTCATAGCGACCCCTCCTTGGGTTTCCGAGGCAGTATCACTACAGAAGTAGATTGCCCCTTCCGTAGTGATACTACCTCGGAAACCCAAGGAGGGGTCGCTATGAATTGGGTGGGATTCGACGGCACATAACAACAACAACAACATGAGGTAGGTTTAATTAGACACTTTTTACCTAGAAATTAAGAAAACTGAGGCTCAGAAATTAAATTACTTGCTCTAAATCACCCAGTTAGATGATGGAGCCTGTGGGGCTCCAGTGCTCTGTGCTATTCATCAGCACTATTATCGTATTGTCTATTCCAGAAGCATTGTCTGTTTTAAGCCATTCTGCTAATATAAATACAGCTTGGAAGCAAGTCTAAACTCCAAGGGTTTATATGTGCATTAAAAATCCCCACATCCCTACAAATAATGACCCTTAATCTATGTCACTTAAGCTGTTGCAGCCATGCCACATTCCAAAAGAATAGGCACCATTTCAGCCACATTCAAAGAAGAAGCAAAGGTGAAAAGTTACCTGTCAGCAGGCAAAGATGTCTGCCTTCAATTAAAGCACAGAGTAAGGGGGGAAAAAAAACTGTCATACCTGTTCTATACGCCTAGGGAGTCAGTGATAATAAGGACATGGTTCCAAACTTAACAGCAGCCATCAACATAAGAGCCTTATACATTTTCTCAAAAAAAAAAAAAAAAAGTCTTTCATGCAGCTCTAGCCCCAGGGAGCAGAATATTTTCACTGTTTGTGCTATAAGGAACCAGAGGAGCAGTGTCTTCAGGTCCCTACCAACTATTTGGAACTGTCAAGGCTGGCAGGTGAATCAGAAAGGATCAAGTCAAGCTTGTCATAATTGCACCTTAATGACTTCACAAGCTGTAGGGCTCTCTCACCTGCTCCAAACGTCAAACAACAATCCCCAGAGAATGTTCGGATTCCAGAGATATCTCCTCAGAGACTTGACATAATTTACTTCACATGCTTGAAATGGGTTTTAAATGTTATCAGATTAAAGGTCCTGGTTCCCAGAATATCTCTGCTAGAATCACCCTTAAATTCCTGGTATCAGTCTTCAGTAAAGGCCTCTGGCTAACCTACATAGAGGTACAGCTTATTGGAACTTCAGTGATAATTGGTCTTTTCTTCAATGACTCTTTAGATGAATTATAATAGTCTTAGAAAAGGTTAGAAGCCACCCATTCATGCACTAGCATGATGCTTTGTTATCTCACATCCAAGTGTTTTTCTTGGAGCATCGGAAAGGGCCAACATTTAACCAGAGTCCGCATTTGAGCAATTAAGTTGTGGGTTGATGACTATACACAAATTTTCAAAGCCCTTTCACACATCTATCACCTCCAAGGCTCATGGCATTATGCTCAGCTACAGTGACTTGAAAAGTGATGAACCAGTTTACATTGTCTTGAAACAAATTAAGTGAGTAGAAACTCAAAAGTGAGTGTACAAAAATATTTTCCACACATAAGACTATTCAAATGAGTAGAAACTGACACTAATGGCTATGACCAGGGTTACAGTGAGGGGTTCTTTTCTCCACTCAGAATATGCATTGCCCTTCAATATTTCCATGTGGCCCTGGTTGTTCATACAAGCCAGAAATCCAGCCATTACATGCCCAGACCAAACTCTACAGCTTTGCTCTGAAATGCTGCATCAGAATGCTTATGAAGAAAAAGTTAAATCCCTTTGAAGGAACTTCCACCACCTCCTTTTTCTTTTTTGTTCTTTTTTATCCCCCCTCAAAAAAGTCATTGTCTATTTAAGACCAGTACATAGACATATATATAACTTTTTTTTTTTTTGGTTACTTAGGTCCCTTTATTATGCCCTGCAGAACTGGGCAGTGTTTTGTTCCCTTGTACATGGCATGGCCATGAGTCAACATGAGTCGAGGCCAACTTGGCGGCAGCTGACAACTATAACAACTACTCCCTTCAGCATAATAAATTAAGAACACAGACTAAAAAAAAAAACTTCACTGCTGTCGAGTCAGTCCTCACCCATAGTGATCCCTCCTTAGGTTTCTAAGGTGGTATCTCTACAGAAATAGATTGCTCAATCTTCCTTCCAAGGAGTGTCTGGTGGGTTTGAATCACCAGCCTTCTGGTTAGCAGCCAAATGCCTTAGGCACTATGCTACCAGGGCTTCCCTAGAACCTAGCTTACAACCTTAAAAACAATCAAGACTTTTTAAAATAAGATCCTTCATTCTCCTTCTTAAAGACTTATCAACTAGTCAGACATTATCAAACTCACTTGAATTATAAAACTTCCAATTTCTGGGATTTGGGTTTCATAAATCAAAATGACTTTAAGGGACATTCCTTAGATCAATGACTAAACAAAACAAAGTTATGAGGTGTAACATTCAAACTCTGTTGGAATATCAGTTGTAAAAATCGGGGGAAAAAAGTCTAAACATTATATAAATGAAATCAGTTTCACTGGGAGAAAAGTAACCCATCAATGTTGACTCTGAAAAAATATATATGGCTTAGATCTTTAATCCTATCTGAACAACCACACTCAAAATTATCCAGCAACTCAAAGTCTCAAAACCAATAAACTTGCTAACTACCATTTTTTTAAATTTAAGCCATTAATAACAGAATGTCCATGAATGCATGGAAAAGCATTTTCCAAACTGTGAGCTCTCTAAAATGTTAGCATACATTTGTAGGCGAAAAGGTTCTGTGGTTAAATAAGGTGGGGAAAGCTGCACTTTGCATGCCAATGTTGCCTTGAACCCATGCAGAAATGGACTCACTCTCTGCCTAACTCATGCCATATTAACGTCCCTGGTTCTCACCTCCCAGAATTATGATTCAGTGCATCTATGGAGCCCAAGAATTTAGAATTGCAAACTACTGCTATAACCCATGTATGTGACTCACAATGCACATTAGTACATTACAGGTCGTAGAAAAACAAGCATTAAGAAAAACGTGCCTACTTCCTTTAGCTCATGTTTGCCAAACCATTTGATCACAAAAACTCCTTCTCTTCTTCCCAGTCACACTGAATAAAATTTGGATAACACTAATATAAGGAAATCCAGTGTTTATATAACTTTCAAATTCTCACAATCTAGAAAAAGCAAATAACACAAACACGTTATTTATACTAGAAATTTATTATAAAAGAACTCCCTGGAAGGACTAAGGGAAGTAGTGGGAGTGGGGAGGAAGTGTGAAGAGTATAGTTACATTGTGGGGATTGCAGTGAATGTCCCAAAACAGGATATATGTAGATTGTTGACTGGAAAGCCAATTTGCTCTGCAAACTTTTCCCAAAATCACAATATTGTTGTTGTTGTTATGTGCCATTGAGTGGCACCCAATTCATAGTGACCCCTTTTTGGGTTTCCTAGGTAGTATCACTATGGAAGTAGATTGCCCAACCTTCCTTCTGAGGAGTGGCTGGTGGGTTTGAACTGCCAGCCTTCTGGTTAGCAGTCAAATGCCTTAGGCACTACACTACCAGAGCAAAAAGAAAAACTAGTCAGACTTGACAACCGATTTAGAAAACTTATCATTAGTATTCTTTTTTTAAAAAAAAAGAAACCCTCTGGATATATAGTGGGTGGTTGATACTCACAAAGCCCTGGTGGTACAGTGGTTGAAGTGCTTGGCCACTAACCGAAAGGTTGGCAGTTCAAACCAACCAGCTGGCTGTCGGGGGGAGAAAGATGAGGCAGTCTACTTCCATCAATATTCATTGCCTTGGAAACCCTATTGGACAGTTCTACCCTATCCTATAGGCTTACTGTGAGTCAGAATTGACTCAATGGCAGTAGGTTTTGCCTATGTCCTACACAAGTATTTATAAGGAAAAAAATGACTTTCAGAAACATATTCCTACAATACTCCTTGATTCTGTAAAGCTGCTTAAGGGCAAGGGCCATGTCTTATTTGTGTGTTAGCAACACTTTGCACAGGGTATGGTGTATTGAATGAATCAATATTCTTAAAGACGTTGGATGGAAGATTCACCAGTATTATACTTACTGCAAACAAGGGATTTAAAGCAATTTGTACAAATTTTTTAAAACAATGCTAATTAGAACATAAATAACCTACTGCCTAAAGCCTATGGCAACCAAAAAAAGTGTTTGAATTCTACCACTTTACATTTTTCCAATGAGTTTGTGTAACCTACTGAATGCATGTTGTTCACTACTGATCAACTATCCCCAACCAATCTGAGCAACCAAAGGAGACTATAATACATACCCAGAGAAAGGCTTTGGGGATATTCCACCTCTTACTGATGACACACTGATTAGGTGGGAGAGAGAACCCTTTTCCCTTGCTCATCCCTTTATTTGTCCATTGCCTTTCCCATAATTGCCCCAATTCATTTGGATTTCTTCTTCCATTTTTTAAAAAAATTTATTGTGGTGAAAACATACACACCAAGACATTCACCAACACAACAACTTCTACATTTACAGCTCAGAGACATTGATGACATTTTTCATGTTGTGCCACCACCATTGCTATCCTTTTCCTAAATATTCCACTACCATCATGGATTTCTTCTTCAGATATTGTGTTGTTGTTGTTGTTGGGTATGGTCGATTTGATCCCAAATCACGACAATTCCTTGTGTCACAGACTATACTACTCCACAGGATTCCCTTGGCTATAATCTTAATGGAACCCTACTGCCAGACCTTGCTCCTGTGGAGCCACTACATGGATTAGAACTGCCAACCTTTGGGTTAACAGCCAAGCTTTTTGTATGTGTGTATTAACAAGCCCTCATGGTATAATCGTTAAGTGATTGGCTGTTATCCAAAAGGTGAGTGGTTTGAACCCAACAGTGGCTCTGTGGGAGAAAAGACGTGGCCATCTACTTCTGTAGAGATTTCAGCCTAGGAAAGTCTATGAACATTCTACTCTGTCTTATAGGGTTGCTACGAGTTGGAATCAACTAGACAACACACAACAAGAATATATTACAAACATGTATAAGTTAGTAATCAAATTCTACCTACTATAATGAGAGGTCCGAGAGAAGAGGATGGTTGTTTTGTCTACTGCTACAGCCACAGATTTTAGACAGTGCAAGCCCTGTATAACATGCTCCATAAGTGGTTATGAATACATGAGTAAATTAATCAGTCATGCTAAGCACATACACTTCCTAGTGATGTAGTTGTAGAACACAGTATCCACTTCCCAGGGTCTGCGTACCACAGCCCCTCTTTCATGGCCAGTGTGGCTGACCTAACATTAATCTTGAACTGAGCTTTTGCAGAACTCATATTAATTCAGGATAGATCTCTGCATTGGTTCAAAACGCCAAAAACTCACTGGTGCAGAGTCAATTCCAACTCACAGCAGCTTCTATTGGGTTTCCAGCAGTTTGCTTCATCTTTCTTCTATTGAGAGGCTGGTGGGTTTGAATCACTGACCTATTGGTTAGCAGCCAAGTGTCTTAACCACTACACCACCAGAGACTCTTCTGGATTGGTCAGTGATATTTAATAACAACAACAACAAAAAAAAAACCAAACTCACTTTCATCAAGTTGGCTTCAACTCATAGTGACCCCTGCTTCGGTTTCCAAGGCAGTATTCTCTACAGAAGATTGCCTGACCTTAATATATTTAAGAAAAATGTTTTTTATCCTTATCAATATTTCAGTCCCAAAAAACTACAATTCCTGCATCCTCTGAGCAGAGGAATTTATGTCCATAAACTGAAGTTTTTCTTCAGAGGTTATACCCTAAAAGTCTAAAGACCATAGGGGAAATAGGTAGTTAAGAACTAAACAGGCAGTATGGAAGGGAGGGGGATTCTTCTCTTAAAAGCATATACACCTTAAAATACAAATGTCACTGAATTTAAACACTCCCTGTATCTTTTCCCCCATCCATATCCTTTGTTTTCAAAATACACCACCATTGCTAACCCCCAGGACAATACTCATATTTTAGAGCTGCAAAAATAGAAGAAACAACTAATGAAAAAATGGAAGTGAAGGGCACAAAAAGACTATGTCTTCATTCACGGGGAAAAGGTATCTTTTCTTCTTCTGTAACTCAGAGAGGCAGACTACTTCCTGCCTCACCAGTATATCGTTACAGGATACAGGGTATCAAGGTTACCACACCATCCACCTGTGTCTCAATTTACCCCTTTTAGAAAGCCTTGGGAAGATGTGGTACTCCCTCTACACAATGAGAAGTCACATGAAATGAAGTTTGCAAAGTGCTTTATGAAACATTTACAGGGTAAAGACAGATAATTTCTGCTGAGGAAAAAGCATTCTAGAACTGATAGATTTGGAATCACTCTTTTCCTTCTGTCACTCGCTAACCTCTGTGATAGTTAGGAACGATGATGAAATGCAAACAGAAAAATAAGGACAATTAGCATCAAGGTGTCATGATTTCAAGCTGGTAAGACTGAGGCCCACTTAGGGAAAGAGACCTGCTCAAGATCACTCAATTCAGGGTAGTTAGTGATTGCACCCAAACCCCTGTCTCCTAAGCCTGGCCAGAACACCTCCTTCCAGCCCACCCCCTATAGATCATGTTATGTTAAGAATTTTAAGGCAGGAAAAGCTTTTTTAAAAGTTGTGAGCACTAAAATGGCATAAGACATTACAATATAGCCTGGACTACAAACTTAGTGACAACCATGAAAGTCAGCATAGACACTTGTCATACACTTCACCCCAACAGAGCAAAGGTGTTTGATCATCAGCTTTCTGAGAGCACAGCTTTATTTATTTATTGTTCAACAAAGAATCTTCTGCTCTTTGGAATGCCAAAGAACACTCTCTTCCCCCTACCAACCCACCCCTGTGGCTTTCAGGAAGGCTGTCTTAGCCAACACACCAGGCAACCCTTCTTTCTGATGCTAATATGGTTCAAACAACCAAATCCTTGGGTTTTCAAGCAAAACTGTCTGAGGTCACTAGGTTGTAGCAGGCAAAACTGAGAATTTCCATTTAAAAAAAATTCTAACCTTATCCTTTAGATTACTTAGAACAAACAAGCACAACTAAAGCACCAGGAAGAGCTTACATGAACCTCCAGATCCACACGTTTGGAGAACAAGGAGAGAAGAACTTTAAATGTGTGTGCTTCTGGCTGTCTTAATTCTTACTTCTCTCTTTCTATCTATCTGTCTGTCTATCTGTCTATCCATCCATCTATCATCCATCTACCTATTTTTGTCATCCTGATGGGTGCATTCAAAATAATCCTTATTAATAGCCCTGAGTACGCACGCTACCTCTAGAAATTCAGCCATATCGTAATTGAGTCTAACACCACGTTGAGATTCAGAATCATCAATCCTGGGGCCTCAAATTTCTCATCTGCCATATCTTTGGTGGTACAGCCAATATATTCCATACACTTTAAGATTACTTAGAAGCATGACTGGTTAATTCCTTCTTTGTTCAAATTAAACTGTGGTTCTCCCTTTGCTCAAAGAGGCTGGCTCCAGAACACAGAAAGATTGGAATGTGGGAAACTATTGCTTGAAAACTACAATGCAGCTATTAAATACTTCTACTCAGCTCAGCATTCAGCAGCATGAAGGCTCATATACCTTCCTTAACCTAGATCTATAATCAAAGTAGAGTTGATTGGAATAGAATGATTCCAAAGTGTGATTTAATCTTTTGTTTTTCCCTTCAACACAAAGAGAATATGGGCACTATGTGATTCTAACAGTGATTTATTTTTATATACATTTTTTTTCAGCTTAATTATGTTGAGACATTAGAAAATAGATTGACAATTTGGTTGTGTACTTTGCCAAGACTAACTGATGCAGTTAACTATGAAGTATTCAAGAGGTAAACCATCCCCAATTCAACTTGTTAAACATGGATAACCAAAAAAACCCACTGCCACTGAGTCAATTCCAACTCATAGTGACATAGGACAGAGTAGAACTGCCCCACAGGGTTTCCAAAGCTGTGAATCTTTCATTGTTATGGAAACTTTATGGAAGCAGACTGCCTCATCTTTCTCCCATGGAGTAGCTGGTGGGTTCAAACCTCCAAAATCACCAATCTTTTGGCTAGCAGTCAAATGCTTTAACCACTGCACTACAAGAGCTGGAGGTATATTTTTGGCATGATATTAAGAGAATCCTTGTCAATAGAAAAAAATAGTCATTTAGATTAGGATTTTCTTTTAATCAAAGAAACTGATAAATATTCATTTTGTATATATAACTTCAACAACCAACAGTTATACTGCTGCCAACAAGCATGCTATCTTGGGGCACAGTTTGTGTGAGAAATGAAACCTCAGTCTTTTTCAGCTAAGTGAGATCTTCTGTATTTACTGAAAAGAGCCCCAATGGTGCAGTGATGAAACACTCAGCTGCTAACTGAAAGGTTGGCAGTTCAAACCACCAGCTGCTCTGTGGGAGAAAGATGATACAGGATGCCTCCCTAAAGATTACAGTCTTGGAAACCCTAGGGGACAGTTCTACTCTGTCCTATTAGGTTGCTATGAGTCAGGAAAAAACTCAATGGCAGTGAGTTTTTTGGGGGAGCACCAATCTTAAGTGATCTGTTCTTCCTATCCATCTTGGTAGTCCCAATTCCACTTTGTTCAAGGCATACCAGAAAACATTAGACTATAGAGATGCCTTGGAGATCTTTCAGGCTAGCATTTTCTATTCACTATTTACTTGGAAACCCTATTTCTCCACTACGAATGATCACTGAAAACCGCTTAGGAAATCTTTTAATCATTTCATCATTTTTCCATACTTTATGACAAGGAATTTATAGCACAGCATTTCACTTGAGATCAATACATTATTAAAGATTTTATCATAAAGTCCATTTAATACAATTTAAATAATATTCATTATTTATGAAGACAAATTTCAACCTTTCCTTATTTAACAATATATTCTGATAAATTTACTTTAAATTTATTATATAAGAAAAGTCATGATTTGTCAACAATTTAAATTTATAAAACATTATCAGATTTTATTTTAGGATCAAGCACATATTAAGATATGCATTAAGGTTTAACTGTGTCAGAAATAAACAAAAACTAACTCTGTACTGATATTTGAAATGTTTACATTACATACTTAAGCAGTTTAATTATTTTTGTCATAATTTTCATGGTTTCAGGTTTCAATTTATAAACACTTCTTGACAAATAACCATAGTACTGGTATGAACAGTTTTTAATCTCGGTAAATAAAGAGTCAAATTGGCTAGAACTGGCACTGGGTTTTAAAGTTTTAGCACCAGATATGCTACATAAGAACCCTCATCCACTGATCTTGAGGATCTGCTCAAGACAATATCGTAGTTATTAGGAGAATTATTATTTTAGAAGAATTATTTTTGTGTTCCTCATAAACTTACTGTATTTCAATATCAATGTAGTTTATATTTCCTCTCTTCAACCAGAGATCCATAAATGCTATAAATTAAACTGCATGTTTAAGAATAAAAGTAATTTAAGAGTATATAATGCTCTGGGCACGGTGGTAGCAATGACCTCTAGCCAAGTGACTGAGTTGTAAGCATGGGCATTTGACCTTCCCTGAGCTCTGGTAGCATAGTGGCTAATGCACTTCACTGCTAACCAGAAGGCCGGCGGTTCAAACCCACCAGCCACTCCTTGGAAGGAAGGTTGAGCAATCCTACTTTCGTAGTGATACTGCCTCGGAAACCCAAGGAGGGGTCACTATGAGTCGGGGCCGACTCGATGGCACATAACAACAACAACAACAATTACTGCTTATGTGTCTAGAAGCTTTCAAGCGGTTCTACTTTAAAGGAAAAAAATCTGGTGAAGGAGTGGGAGAAGAGTTCCATTTCACAGCTGGGACAAAAGACTTTAGAGATAAGCCTTGACAGACGACACAGCCAGAAACCAGATGGAGCTTTATGACAACTCAAATGCCAGCTCCAAGTTCCAGCTCAGTCATGTTCAGTCCTCTGGAGACATTCTGCAGCATTCTGGAAACAAGTTCAGCGGTTAGGTAAATATTAGCCCAGAAGAAAGTGGCAAGAGGATACTCAGAGCAGTATCAGGCTGGAACCACTTGTGACAAGTCAGAACGCTGGGGAACATTAAAAACAAAAACCCAAACTTCAATTCCCAGATCCACAATAAGCAGATATTAGAAACAAATGAATAAATCCTGCATTACCTACTTACCTCTCCTACCACTTTCAAAGATCAAAATACTCTTTGCCTTCTACCAAAACAGATGACATTTTTCCTTGTTTCCTACATTGGAGAGCTTAGTGATTTATTTGGTAAATGTGAAAATGATCCTATTGTATTAGAGCTTAAACTCTAAAGCACTTGCGTTTGTGGAAGGCGATAGTCTGCAGTGGGACCCTAACTCCATTTTGAGGCTTGACATAAGTTGCACATGCCATTTGGCTTCTTTTTGACCATTAAACTAGCATTGTGGCTATGCACAGACAAGTTCCAGCACAAGCGTAAACCAAAAAAAAAAAAAAAAAACCTCACTGCCATCAAGTCAGATCCAACTCATAGCAACCCCTACTTGGGTTTCCAAGGCAATTATCACTAGATTGCCCAACTTTCCTTCTGAGGAGTGGTTGGTGGGTTTGAACTGCCAGCCTTCTGGTAAGCAGTCAAATGCCTTAGGCACTATGCCACCAGAACTCTCAGCACAAACCTAGGGAGGGGCGATATTCCTTCAGGAAGAGTATGGATGAAAGTAGATTTGTACTCACAGAAAACTAAGAAACTTACTTGAAAGCATCCTTTTCTAATTTAAATTAAGGTTGGGGGTCTCGGTTTGATAGCCACCTTGTGGCTAAGATTCAAGCTGCATGATCATGAGTCACAACCTATCCTGACTGCCACCTAGGCAGGTAATCAAGGCCCAGAACCAATCCTGTAAACTCTTTCTATTTTCAAATCCCAATCATGGCCTTTTCCTTGTTTCTGTAGTCCCACCTGCAACAGTGGTGATTATATCTACCACCAGTAATGATTTTGTGATGATCCCCCTTTTCTAAAATCATGTACAATTAGCCACATGGCCATGACTCAGCAGACTCCATTCAGCTTTCTCACCCT
Source organism: Orycteropus afer afer (assembly GCF_000298275.1). Classification (NCBI taxonomy): domain Eukaryota; kingdom Metazoa; phylum Chordata; class Mammalia; order Tubulidentata; family Orycteropodidae; genus Orycteropus; species Orycteropus afer. Next base: position 3,974,831 of record NW_006921634.1, on the reverse strand, counting down.
GATGGTATCCCTCATCTGGGATGATTGTTCTTGTTTTGTCTTTGTCCTGTCCAAGGCTTAATAAAAGTGTCTCCATTGAATCTGTTTGAATTTGTATCTCTATTCCCCTAATAAAATCTCCCAGGGTCCTGTAAATGTGCTAAAAAGTATATGAACCAATCACTAGAATTATTAATTAGCCAAATCATAAAACTCTTCTTATTCCTAGGATTGGACCAAATATCTAATCCTCTTTCAGTAATCCTCCCTTTTGAGAATGTCATACAACTTTCCTTGAGGTTTGGAGACGGCAAAAGAAAAAATTATTCTCAGGCACTCCTGGAGAGCCACTGAGAAAAAAAAAATACAAATAGTGAAAAACATGCTAACTTGACCACATCACAGAATAATGCTAGAACATGCTCCATGTCCTCTGCACCTAGCCTCTAAGGATTCTGTCCCACCCAAATCCATTGCAGTTCCTAAGGCATTTGACTGCTAACCAGAGGTTGGAGGTTCAAACCCACCAGCCGCTCCATGGAAGCAAGATGGGGCGATCTACTTCCATAAAGATTTACTACCTTGGAAACCCGCTGGGGTGCTATGAGTCAGAATCTACTTAATGGTAATAAGTATAACAAAACATACATGTCTCTAAAAATTGCCATGTTATGCAAAATCATGCTATAAAAACCACAGGACTTATGGGAAAAATGAGGTTAGGGGTATGATACTCAAAATTTTTCAAGAGCCTGGTATAAATGATATCACAGTTTTTATACATGTGACATGGTTAAGAAATACATAAATAGGTATGGCACTTTAGCTTATAAAAAGGCCTAAAGTTTGTGGAAGTGACTGTTGAAAGGGTACAGCTTCTACGTTCTGGTGAAAGGTGGAAGGAGGGTTATCTGAAATAAGACAGAAAGTTGTGACACCGCATGTGGCTCCGTGGGGCTCATAAAATCCAGTGAGATGAGAGATCTGGAAAATGTTTGGTATGTGAATTTTGGATACTTCTACATGGCGAAGTTCATCTGGGTACAATTCTCTGCATTCACCTAAAGCTTCTTGTGGAGGAAATCTGCAGAAGCAAACACAAGCTTCCTTATGCTCAACTTGCTCCCTAATGAAACAAATGCTTTTGGAACAAATTCACATTTTCAAAACAAGTATAGCAGAACTGACTTTACTGAGAAGTGATGACATGCAAAATAAATCAAGATTAAAATTCAGAGATTAGAAAGCTGGGAATGGTCTTAACCATCATCTATTCTAATTCAAGCTCTCATATTACAGAACTGTTAATTACATTTACAGCATCTTGTTAGAGCTTTCTTTTCGGTTCTTGCTCTTATTGCCTCAGAGAGAAAGGGAAACTTGGTAAGAAAACAAGTGGCAGACTAATTACAGAGCCATGGATATAGTGCCTCATCTGATATGTAATGTCTATCTAGGTGCTTTAAAAATTGGTTGGGGAAGCACATCATTATTATCCCCCAAGAAGAACACTCTGACTATTTCAACTAGGGAGATAAATCTAACTCAAATTATACATATGAAAAGAATGAATGTTCTCACTGCTCTAGGTTCTCTCATTATGTCATTTTGAGTTTCAAAAGGAAGTCATGAAAACTGACCCTGTGTTTCATCCAAAAGGATTAAGGTATATGGAAATTTTAAACAGGGCTATATTAGTTTCACTGCTATGAAAGTAACCATGTGTTGCTTACCTTCCATGATACCTTCTGTGAAAGAGGACATTATGTGATTTCAACATTGTATGAACACCATACCTCAAAGCCAAAAAGACAGGCAATCCAATTCAAAAATGGGCAAATGACATGAATAGACACTTCACTAAAGACAATATACTGGCAGCCAACAAATACATGAGGAATTGCTCCCAGTCATTAGCCATTGCTGTTGCTGTTATGTGCTGTCAAGTCGGACGTGACTCATAGAGAGCCCTCCTTGGGTTTCCGAGGCAGTATCACTATGGAAGGAGCTCTGGTAGCACAGTGCCTAAGGCACTTGACTGCTATCCAGAAGGCTGGCGGTTCATGCCCACCAGCCACTCCTTGGAAGGAAGGTTGGGCAATCCTACTTCCGTAGTGATACTGCCTCGGAAACCCAAGGAGGGGTCGCTATGAGTCGGGGCCGACTCGACGGCACATAACAACAACAACAACATCACTATGGAACTGGACTGCCCCATCTTCCTTCCGAGGAATGGCTGGTGGGTGTGAACTGCCAGCCTTCTGGTTAGCAGTCAAATGTCATTAAAGAGATGCAAATCAAAACAATGATGAGATATCATCACCCTAGAATTAACAGCAAAGTTCAACAGGATAGAAAATAACAAATGCTGGCAAGGCTGCGGAGAGATTAGAACTCTCATACACTGCTGGTGGGACTACAAAATGGTACAACCATTGTGGCAAATGGTACGGCGTTTCCTTAAAAAACTGAAAATAGAAAGACCATTTGAACCAGCAATTCCATTACTAGGAATATATCTGAAAGAGGGGAGAGATAGGACACAAACAGACATACGCATACCCATGTTCACTGCAGCACAATTTAGTATAGCAAAAAGATGGAAATAACCTAAATGTCCATCAAAAGATGAATGGATAACCAAATTATGGCATGCAACCTAGTGCCGCTCTGACAAGAAATATATCACAAACGGGATCACCTTAACAAATAGGAGTTTATTCTTACAATTTGGAGGCTTTAAGTTCAAGTTCAAAGTGCCAGGCTCTAGGGGCTGGGTGACAGCCCCTCAACCTTGGGGTCCAGCTCTGCCTCTTGCTCTTGGCCCACAGAAGCTAGAGGCATTTCTTCACTCAGACAGCTGCTGGCTGCTGAGGCTGAGAAGCCCCAGGGTTGACAAGGAAAAAGGTACAGCCCCGATGTTACCAAACCACACGACAGGCCATTAACTTAAGTCCATTGTAAGTCCCAAGGTCGGCAGAGCATGGCAGGCTGCTGAGCAATGACATGGCTACATGCAGGGTCCAAGCGTGCCACAGACTAGAGACCATTCCCAAAACTTCTCCTCATATACAGCAAGCAGATCACATACCCAAAGGCAGCTACTCAGCTGCTCCCAGTAGCTTCCACCATGGAGTTGATTACCATTCTCATCATGCGGAATACTACATCCAGCTGCCCAGCCACTCAACCAGGCCTAGCCAAGTTGACATACAAATATAACCATCACATGGCACATTCACACAATGGAATACTATGCTACATGAAAGAACAATGAAGAATACACAAATCATCTCACAATGTGGATGAATCTGGAGGACATTATGCTGAGTAAAATAAGTCAGTTGCAGAAAGACAAATATTGTATGAGCCCATTACTGTAAAAAGTCAAGGAAGGAAACTCACATTATAGGTTACCAGGGAGGGGAGGGGAATATTTCGGACTGGTTGGGGGCCACACACTTAGTTGGTTAAGAGGAGGGATGGTATGGAAAGAATCTATGACCAGCATTATAGCACTGGGGAAAGGGAGGACACCCAGTTGCGCACATACGGTACACACGACAGAGGCTAATACCAGTATATCCACGATACTGCATTACCACTAACATCAAACACCAGGCTACAGATAAATACAAAGACAACTGAGAAGATCAGAAGGGAGTTGGAGAACAGGAATATACCCTAGACCAATGATAGATTCAGTTAAGGATAATCTTGCACAGATCCTAGGGAGGCAAAATACCCACAATCATTACAGATGCAAAAGAAGACAGACATAGAGCAATCCCACATAGACAGCCAGACACCTTGGAAGAGGGAACCACCAGATCTGCCAACTCAGGACCATAGTATTGGGGGACTCCAGGCTCAACTGGCACAACAATACATAAAAATCTTGTTCCACAACCTACTTTGGTGAGTAGAGACTGGCGTCTTAAAAGCTTTCAAGTGGCCATGTAAGATGCAGCTAACGATCTCCTTTCATCGGATGTGAAGAAGAGTGAAGAAAAGCAAGGGTATTTGGAAACAGTCAGCCCCAGGATATGATGGCTACCAATGCCAACCACTCAGGAGGGGATCATAACTGGAATCCTGAATAGAGTGGGAAGTAAAACGTGGAACAAAATTCAAAAACACAGTAACGACCAGAATTACTGGTCAGATGGAGCCTGGTAGGACCTCCAAGACTATGGCCCTGGGATACATTTTGGGCCTGGGATAAAATTTACTCCCAAAGGCTGGCTTTCAGTCCAACAGTAATAAGACTTACATGCAGAACACCCAACCAAGGGTGATCCACCTCCGTACTCTATGGAGATATACATTCCTTGGAACAATCAGCCATGGGGCACCAAAGGGGCAACATTCACGTGGAGGAAAAGCTGGACAGACAGGAGTGCATAACTAAGAAGGGCACAGGGAGGGAATGTCACTGGGAAGGAAGAGGAGGCGAGTGGGTTAGGGTTGGGCATGGTAATTGGGGAGTGAAACCAAATGTAAATGAACTTTTGAATGTAAAACTAATTCTGCTCTATCAATTTGCACCTAAAGCACAATAAAAAATAAAAAAACACAGGAACCCTCTTCCAGTTGTTCTTATTGCCACTGCTGCCATTATTCCTGCCAGAGACCAGAGGAACTGGCAGCGGGAACAGGAGATGAGCAGAAAAGTGAGCAAGAGGAAGCAAATGAGAGGTGGAGAGCAAGGAGGGAGCGTAGCATGCCCTGCCCTGCTGCTTTTCTGCCTGTCTGCGCAGCAGGAGCAGCCCACTACTGCCGCCACCGCATGCCTGTGTGATAAAGCCTGAGAGCCTGTGTCCAGAGCCATGTCCTCTGCCTCACCTGCATGTATCCCACCCGTGGTCCAGTGCTGCAAGTATCTAGGTTTGGAGTCTTTAAAACCATTCGAGGGAAATAATAAACAAAAGGTGAGCAGCTTTCTTAAAAAAAAAAAAACAAACTGATGATCATGGACATATATGGAGTTAGACGTTGACCAAAGAGAAGTTAAGAGACACATACCTGTATTTGTGGAAAATGATTGCTATTTTTGGTTGTCATCAAGTCAATTTCGACAAGAGCTTTCAAACTAGCAGGAAAAATTCAGTCATGGCCAATGGAAACAAGGGCAGCTTACATGTTGCAAAGCAACCAAATCTCTCATTTCAGATTTTGTCCCAAATAGGAAATAAGCAGCAGTGACCACTCAAAGATGGTGGCCTACTGCATTACTTTGAATGTGTGTCACAGTACAGTAGATCACTGTTTGTTTCCTCCAAAGAGAAAATAAAGCAAAACAAACTCACTGCCCTCAAGTAGGTTCCGACTCACGGCAACCTCTCCTTGGGTTTCCAAGGTGGTATCTCTATGGAAGCAGATTGCCCAGTCTTCCTTCTGAGGAGTGGCTGGTGGGTTTGAACTGCCAACCTTCTGGTTAGCAGTCAAATGACTTAGGCACTACGCCACCAG
>NW_006921634.1:3966026-3968200 GCF_000298275.1 Orycteropus afer afer | reverse complement strand
TTTCCAAGGCAGTATCACTACAGAAGTAGATTGCCCAATCTTCCTTCTGAGGAGTGACTGGTGGGTTTGAACCGCCAGCCTTCTGCTTAGCAGTCAAATGCCTTAGGCACTACACCACCAGAGAGATGTGTAATTTCTGTAATTGAAATTACGTATTTTAAAAAAAGTTAAGTTTTACCCAGAATGTCAGGCTAATTTCAATTATTTTAAATAGGCAAGTTTAAAAACATAACTTTAAGGTCTATATACTTTTCTAATAGATCTTATTAATACGTAAGATTCTTTTGCCCATAGTTCAAATCATTTCTGAATTCTTGACAGACACAGAAAATCTCCTCTCAACACAGAAAACAAGAGGCATAATAGATGATTTATATTTATTAACATGTAACTACCCATGCTTGAGGAAGTGACAAATCAACATGAATGTTACTCCGAAAAACTAAAACCAAACTCACTGCCATCGAGTCGGTTCCAACTCATAGCAATCCCCAGTGGGTTTCCGAGACTGTAAATCTTTACAGAAGTAGATCGCCCCATCTTTATTCCATGGAGCAGCTGGTAGGTTTGAATCTCTGTCCTTCTGGTTAGCAGCCAAATGCCTTATCCACTACGCCACCAGAACCCCTTGAATGTTACTACACCTTTTAAATAATCTGACTTTGCTCACTCTGATTACTAAAATACACTGTGATTTTCTACTGGGATAAAATGCAATCTGCTGAATAAAACATTGTTATCTCAGGATAAGATCACAACTCCTATTCCCAAAGCTCACAGAAATCACTGAACATGCATGCACATCTCTTTATGGGTAAATGAAAAGTTTTAAAGGAAAAGAAACACCATGAAATCAAAAGTATTTTTCCTAAAAACAAGTAACTAGACACTTCATCAATAGGCATAAGATTGCCAGGATTATTTTTCCTTCAGATATTCAAAAAATTAAAACAGAGCGATCTAACAGGATAAACGACAGAAGTCAAGCAACAACTCCCTTTCCAACCTTCCCTCAAGAGCCAATTAGTTGAACATCTTAGAAATAGAACAATGCACCAATTATTTGCAACAACACATTTTTACAGAAGCCTTTACCTTTTAGTCAGAATAAGTGACAGATAACCAGCATAATAAACTCAGCAGGCATGCCTGCCCTGCACATTTCTCAGTGGACTCCTCCTGCAGTCCCCAAAGAACTATGCATAAAAACTCCAGCCTGCCTGCTCCATCCTTCACTGTCTGAGATACCCGCTACCACGGTAACAAGAAAGGGCTGAATGAAGCAGCAATCTGAGTTTCTTAAAAACCTTTGTCCTAGAAAAAGAGGGGAAAAGAGCAAGGGCTGGGGAAAGGAAAAAAGGGGAGAGGAACAGAATAATTACTTTCATGAAGGTGAAGTGGTGTTTGCCATAAACTAAATGCACAGCAACCAGCTTTTTAAGTTTACATGGCCCTGCCTGCTAGCTTCTCAAAGAATCTACCTCTGCCTGCTAAGATGGGAAAGGTATGTGTGTATATGTGTGCGCACACATGCGTATATGTGTGAGTGTGTGTGTGTGTGTGTGTGAGAGAGAGAGAGAGAGAGAGAGAATGAGCATGAGCGAGCTAATGCTTGGACAAGGAAGGGAAGGGAGGATGGCTGGAGGGACAAGGCGGGTGGAGGGCTAGGGTGAGAGCAAGCGATAGGATGTGACCCACATTTGGAGTGAGCATTAGAACAATGAGGACAGAACAGTCAAGCCCGTGCACTCTGGGACAGCAGTTTTCAAAACAAAGCTTCACAGCTCTGCGGGAAGGGGAAACTATAAAACAAAACAAGATAACTGAAATAAGCAACGGGATACAAAATGAACCAGCCACACCACCAGCAACTGGCATCTTGAGGGCTCCTGGATTTCATTTTGAAGCAGCCTATGTTTTTTTTTCCCTCTCCTTACTAGAAAGCTTTCTGTCCCAGGGGTGTAGAATTCCAGAGGACCCAATTAACACCACACTTGGATAGCTCCCTGGTATGATCAATATGAAATAAGCTGCCTTTTAGCATCTCCATAAAATAAAAAACAGCCCGGAAACTGAGTCTGCTGCCTCGGAAACCCAAGGAGGGGTCGCTATGAGTCGGGGCCTACTCAATGGCACATAACAACAACAACAACAACATAGAGTGACAGCCAAAT
>NW_006921634.1:3956454-3965926 GCF_000298275.1 Orycteropus afer afer | reverse complement strand
AAGAATAAAAGGGGCATGCTTTGGTTGAGCTTGTTTCAGAACCTTATGTCTAAAGGAATTTGAAGTCAATGAAATCATCTCTCCACAGTATCTTTCATGGCCAGTACACTGTTTCTCATGTGAGATTATCTGGGTTTAACTCACATGCAGCTTTAATGACTATTGGGTTCTTGATCACATACTTCTGGTGTTTTGGCAAAGAGTCCACTCACACACTTTTTAGAGAAACTTCTCTGGTAAGCATGATTCAGTTCCCACAACAACCTTCAAAGCAATTCTCCTGAAGAATGTGATTACCTATGATTCTGATTTTACTTCGCTTTTAAAGAATTAAATTTTTCCTTAGCTCTGATAAGAACAACATCAAAAACAATACTGCTGTGTGTTAAGTATTTCATTATGGGGAAAAAAAAAAAAAAAACATTCTCAAATGAAGCTTCCATCCTGACAGCTCTTCCATCACTTAATATTTTATTTCCTGTCTAATACAACTTAATTTATGAAATCAAATCATTTCTCTAAATACACATTTTCAACCAATCTGTAAAAAAAAAGAGATGGAAAGAAAACTCTTTTTTAAAAAAAGCTGTGAAAATCAGAAGCTCCAAGGGCGACTTCAAAAGAGTGTCAGTTTCTTGTGTTTTACTTCTAATCTTCTGATTTCAGAAGTATGTGACCAGGGGGCGAAAAATATGCACATGGTAGGTTCAGCATCAGAATACCTAGGTTTACAGCTGGCTAAAACGCTCTCTGATAAAATTACTAAAGATCAAATTTCCATAGGAATAAGCTCGATTTAAACCATTCATAAAGAGATCATTACCTCTCATGTGTTACTGAAGGTCTTAAAGAGTTATATCACAGAATATGAAAACCTGTGTTTAAATAATTTTTAGGCTATGACACAAGCCAAAGAGGGAAATAAAATTAATAAGTGACAGGGATGAGGGGCTGTCAACACCAACTCCAAATTTCATGTTCCTTGGATTGGTCCAGTATTTTATTTAAGGCAGATTTCTATATAAGAATAAAGTGACTTATTGTGAGGTCTGGTTCTCTAAAATCTAAGGCTGAAGAATCCTAAACTGAGTTTATCTGAAAGATATAATGAAGTAGGATGAATACGTGGCCAAGGGTGGGGGTTGGAGGTTGCAAACAGTAGGTGGTGTTTATAGCTGCAATGTCAAGTCAATTTCTAAGCAATGATGCTTCCAAGTATTCAAAGTGTGCTCTTTTACATACAAGGGGCAAAATTATGAAAACATCTTAGTCTTAACCAAACATCTTAAGGGACTGAGTTGCTGGACCTGGAGGCTTAGAACCATAGTCTCAGGGCACATCAAGGTCAACTGGCATAACACAGTCCACAAACACAATGTTCTACATCCAACTTTGGCGAGTAGCGTCCGGGGTCAAAAAAGCTTGTGAGTGGCCATCTAAGGTGCAACTATTGGTCTTTCCCCATCTGGAGCAAAGAAGGGTGAAGAAAATCAAAGACACAAGGAAACAATTAGTCCAAAGGACTAATGGACCATGCAAAGCTCAGCCTCCACCACGCTGAGACCAGAACTAGGATGGTGTAAGAAGGGATAGGAAAGAAGGATGAACGGAAACTAGAAACACAGGAAGTAGGAAGAGAGTGCTCTTATACTGTGAGGATTGCAATCAATGTCACAAAACAAAATGTGTATGAGTCGTTGAATGGGAAACCAACTTGATCTATAAACTTACACCCAAATCACAATAAACAGCTAAAAAAAAAAAAAAAAAAAGAGATGCAGCCAAAGAGAGCTTTTCAAAAAAAAAAAAAAAAATCAGACCAAGAGTGCTTTTGTTGACAGCAAGTTTGGGCAGGAGGTAAACTCACCTTCTAACTAAATATACTCAACTTCAGACTGTTTACAAGAATGCTTTTATTTGCATTGAAATTGTTTAAGTTGATTGATGACTGATTTCATTTTTGCTTAACAAGGTACTGACCCAATTAAACTAAGGAAAACTTTTGAAATATTCTATCCAGCTTCAACTCAATATTGTTTTCTTCTCTGCTGTTTGGAATATGAGTTAGTACACATACTGTATAGTCTGCTATGAGGCTGTCTCACATAAAATATTCCCACTCCCATTCAAGTACTGTGAGGCCTGAAGCTTATACCAGTTTAGAGACACTCTTTAAGAAAAAAAATCTAACATTAGGAATCTAAAATTAAGTACTGAACCTTGGAAGAGACGTGGTAGAGCAAAGGTTTAAATTTCAGTAACTTCACAGTAAACATTCTTCTACTTAAATCAATGGCATCCTCTTTAAGTGAATCACCATAGCAAGACTCAGGTACTGGGGAAAGCTTGAGTCCCCCACCGACACACACACACACACACACATACACACAGAGTAGAATTATAAATATGTTTTCTTATTGGTGGTGATAAAATCATTCTGATTCTCCTGGAATTCAGATTTCTGGATTTATGGAGTTGGCATGACCCACCCAGGCCATCTGCCCTTAAGTATCCTTTGGAACCTGGAGCCTTAAGAACCTTCTGTCAAACAATAGCCAAGTAAGCAGTTTAGCAGAGACCATTTTGCCTTAGGCATTGGGCTCCTCTAGTGAATTATCTGTGCAGCCAGTTTCTAGAGCAGGAAACATGTATGGCATGTCCTTAGTGAGAATGTTTCTCCAATCGCCTGGAACTCTGCACGTGTTCAGATGCCATCTTCTGAGAAATTATCATAACAATGGCCTATCAACCCTCCTTCACTGTCCCTTCTTCCAGCACCTTCTCCGTATATTCTAGATGATAGTCCCCAATGTAAACTGTATCTACTTACAATAAATCTATTCTGTTACACTAATTTTTGGTGGCTTAGTGCCTAAGGCATTTGACTGCTAACCAGAAGTCTGGCGGTTCAAAACCATCAGCCACTCCTCGGAAGGAAGGTTGGGCAATCTACTTCCGTAGAGATACTGCCTCAGAAAGCCAAGGAGGGGTCACTGTGAGTCGGATCCGACCCAGTGGTTAGTGTGTTGCATTATTGCTACACATACAGGTTTTTGACAGTGCTGATGAGGCAAATGCGTAGTAGCTGCCTTGAGAAACTAAAAAGTTTACTCTGAATACTCAAGTAAAATGATAACTTCAGTGAGAAATCTATCATATGCTTTTATTTCCTTAGAAGGATAACTAGAGGTGTGTGTTAGTGTGAGAAGGGGGATATTGTTGTTGTTGTTGTTGTTATTACAGTTGAGTTGGACCTCACTCATAGCAACCCCTCCTTGAGTTTCCGAGGCAGTATCACTACAGAAGCAGGTTGCCCAATCTTCCTTCCGAGGAGTGTCTGGTGGGTTTGAACCACCAGCCTTCTGTTTAGCAGTCAAGTGCCTTAGACACTATGCCACCAGAGCCCCCTAGAGGTGTGTGTTAGAGTGAGAAGGGGGATATAGATGGTGTATAAAAAAGTTTATGAACCCATGAATTCAATAAAGCTCAATGACTCCAAAATGGAATCTTTTTTAAGTAATTTCAAATTTACAAATTTGAAACACTAGAATAAAGGAGCTCTATTGGTGTAGTGCCTAAGGCATCTGACCACTAACCAGAAGGGTGGCGGTTCAAACCCACCAGCCACTTCTTGGAAGGAAGATTGGTAATCTTTCGTAGAGATAACACCTCAGAAACCCAAGGAGGGGTAGCTATGAGTCAGATTTGACTTGATGGACTGAGTTGTTTTTTTTTTGTTTTGTTTTGAATATATCTTTCACTCAGCTTTCCCAGATGTTACCATCTTTCATAACCATATAACAATTATAAGAAATTAACACTCATAATATACTATTAACTAATCTTAAGACTATTCAGTTTTTGCCAATTATCCCACTTAATGTCCTTTTTCTAGTCCAGAATCCAATTTGAGAACCCACACTGAATTTACGTCATGTCTCCTTAGTCTCCTCTAACCTGTGATATTTCTTTAACCTTTTTTTGTCTTACATGATCTTGACATTTAGAGTTATTTTTGTAGAATTTAATCTCAAATTTAGGGGTTATCTGATGTCTCTTCATGATTAATTCAGTCATGCATTTGCAGAAAAAATATCACAGAAGTGATGTTCTAACTTTCAGAATCACATCAAGAGACATATGATACTGATATGTTTTATCACTGGTAATATTAATTTTGGTCATTTGTTAAAGTGGTGTCTGTTAACTTTCTCAACTATGAAAGTACTATTTCCTCATTTTACCTTACAAACATCTTGTGGGGAGATACTTTGGGACTATGCAAGTATCTGTTTCCCTTCATGCTCTCGCCCACTAATTTCAGCATTCATTGGTGATCCTTGCCTGCAACAATTATTGCCACGATGCCAAATGGTGATTTCCTATTTCCATAATTCCTTCTATATTTGTTAATGAAGATTCTTTTACAAGGAAGGGCTATGGCTTCAGGAAAAGGGATTTTTAAAAGAGAAAATTAGAGAAACAGAATTATTCTGAAAGCAACATAGCTGGATCATCTATAAAATAGCACCTCTTTGTACCACCTAGGGTTTTGATGATTGTAAAACTCTGAAGCCTTCCTTTTCCACCTTTTGCTGGCATTTCAAGATTTGTCAGCAGGTCCTCTACACTGAAGCTGAGGGCAGAATCAAAGAGGAGAAAGAAATGCTGTCAGCTTTCCACTAGCAACTATCGCTTATAATGACAGAACTTGAAAGAAATGGGTAGCTTTTCTTACAAATGTCTATTACGCAAACTTATCCAATATGTACCACTTATGTCCTATTCTTGCTCAAGAATCCAATTCAGGAAATCACTTTTCATTTAGTTGTAATGTTTGGGTTGAAATGACCCTTCTAAAGAGTCACTCTTACCCAGCAAAATTTACTTGTCCCTAACAAAAAGGACATACCCATCACTCCACATCTTAATCCATCACATCTACTAATTAATCTGCTCCCAATCATTACTCTTGATCTCAATGTATTCTTCATTTGTCTTACTCCCTCACCTTACTTCTTCCAGGTCAATGTGAGATCTACTTTCTCTCAGTCCCGTATTTAAGCTCTCCTCTTAACTTTCATTCAGTTCTCAAAATTGGGCATTTCCACCAAAGACAATGATGACCCACTGATTAAAACAAAGACTGACTGCATCTCCCCGACTTGGTATGTCCAAATCCCAAAGACAGAGCTCATCTTTGTCCAATGATATCTACAAACAACTGTGAGACAATTGTAAAAGTTGTCTTATATATTAGCTCCAAACTAAAACCAGACTCACTGCCGTGGAGTCAGCTCCAACACACAGCGACCCCTCCTTGGGTTTCCAAGGTGGTATCTCTATGGAGTACATTGCCCAGCCTTCCTGCCAAGGAGTGGCTGGTGGGTTTGGCCATCAGGCTTCTGGTTATCAGTCAAATGCCATAGGCACTACACCACCAGATCTTTGTACTGAAATTTCAGTCATGCAAAGCACATGAATTAAAAAAAAAAACTTAGAACAGAGGAAATTCTGTGAGAGCAGGAGCAGATATTCACTCTAGAAAGAGATGACCACACCGTTACCAAGACTGGGCACCTCCCAACCAATGGACAAGTCCTCACCAATTCTCTCTCTCCAGATGTGAAAGCAGAAGTATAAGACCTGAAGTTTAGGCCTAGCTTAGAGCCTAACAGAAGGAGTAAAGAGAGGATTGAGAAGCAAGCCACTGGTCAGTAACTTTCCAGAAAAAGTATTCCAATAATTTATATATAGGAGCAGTGGTGGTTTGGGAGTGGATCATCTTCCATGCAGGAGACCCAGGTTCTATTGCCGGCCAATGCACCTCCAACGCAGCCAGCACCCATCTGTCAGTGGAGGGGTGCATGCTGTTACAATGCTGAATGTGTTTCAGCAGAGCTTTCAGACTAAACAGACTAGAAAGAAAGGCCTTGTGATCTACTGTCAAAAATCAGGCGATGAAAACCCTATGGAGCCAATGGTCTAATCCCATGTGGGTGGCCAGCTCACTCAGAACTAACAACAATAATTTATATACAAACCCAAGAGGAACCCTGATTTTTAAGCATGAAGAAAGCTGGAAGCCAGCAGAAGAGGTCTGCTTCTGTATATACCTCATGAAGAGGTACAGTAAGAGGCACATTCCTCAAGCCAAGCTGACTCAGAGGCCCAGAAAACCACCTGGAGAGGATTAGGAAGGGAAAAGTCTTATGAGCAAAAGGTTATGAGTGGATTGAAAACCACACTGCATAGCTCACTTATTTTCCAGGTACACAGTCTAAAAACATCTTTCAAAAAATGCCCAAAAGACCATGTTGTCAAATCTCATGGGCTTTTCATTGAAATCTTTATAGAACCATATAATTCCTAAAACAGGGTTTTACATTTATTATTATAATGCAAAGCCCTGTAAATTACATTTTCAATAAGTTGTCATAGCTTTCTCAAGGCTTGCAAATACCAGGTGCTAAATTGTAATCCAAAATTAAATGATTAGGTGATAAGGTGAACCCAACCTATATATTATGATATCACTGTTTCTATGACTATCCATTCCAAACTATAAATGTTTCACAAAGGAAAATATTTAAAACCTAAGCAATATAATTACAATTCTGAGTTACACATTTTAAAACTATTTTTAAATTAAATTTTATGTCCAGAATTTCAAAGACTTAGTATCCAGAAAAGCAAAACAGTGAAGCAATGTCCGCCACTTGGTTGAAAGGGCAAGACTCCAGTCTTCAAATTTTATCTAATCAAGACTGTGTTAGTCCCTCAAGTTATTAAATGTCCAGATGGTACCTTTTAGCATTAGGAAACTGTATGCTCTCTGATATGAACTTGCCAAAACACTCACAAGACACTCACAACCCCAACTTCTGGTATGCAGTGATGGAGATCTCCATCCTGACAAATTTGTAAATGCCCCCATCACCCTGCACTAAACAGAGGGCAAATGCAAGAAAACACAAAGCAAGAGAATCTAAAGACTACTGTCAATGGATCCATTCTAAATGGTGCCTCTGAAATGAAAAATAAATTCTTTGGAAAACTGGTTTCCACTTAAAGGGGTGTCCTTATTTGCACATCAGCATAAATTTAAAATTTTACAAGGGATCTTAATTCTCCCCATTAATTCACATCGACCAAGCATCCATGGACAGACACATCACATGGTTGGTGGTAGACGCTAAACATCTTTGATCCAAACTGCAAACACTCTAATGAGGTCAGAGCCTGCCCTGGTGACTCACACCCCTGAATAGCTCTACCAACCTATTTTTCCACAAGCTCTCCCTCTATTCATTAGCTATGCACTAAACTGGAAGATGACAAAGCCTGGATTGTGCTTGTTTCCACAGTTGCTATTAAGTAAATACCGTTTTGGTGAATAAAAGTAAAGTAAACCCACATACATGAAATGACTTCTTTTCCTTCTTTGAAATCTTAGTAACATAACACTGCCAAAAATTAATCAACATCATATAATTATTAAATGATTAATAAAAACAGTGATTATAATAAAAAATTTGAACTTGAAACTATTTCTAATTCAAAGCAGGGCTATGAATTCTGTTTGGATTTTGTTGCCAGAATGAAAAAAAAAAAAAATTTGTAAATGTAGAGACTAAATGCAGTGCTTATTGGTGTTAGCACTTTTTTTTCTTTTCCCTAGATTAAACTTTAATTTACAAATAAATGGTACCAAAGCTGAAAGGAAAAAACTTAGGAAATAAAACAACCTTCTCAATAGTAAGCTTAACATGAGAAAGTTTAGGTAGATGATACAATTTACATCTACACTACAAACTGCCAGAGTGTTTCAGATGACTAAATGCTACTCCAGTTCATTATGTAGCCAGACTACAAACAAAGGCACCTTTTTTCTTAGGAAATCCGTTTCTGTGACATAAAATCACCAGGTGCTTTGAATATTATTTATTCAGTATCATGAGCCTAAGGCACTTGACTGCTAACCAGAAGTCTGGCGGTTCAAACCCACCAGTCACTCCTCAGAAGGAAGACTGGGCAATCTACTTCTGTAGAGATATCACCTCAGAAACCCAAGGAGGGGTCGCTATTAGTTGGGACCAACTTGACAGCAGTGAATTTGGCTTTTTAGGTTTATTATTTAAAAAGCTTCATAGACAAATAGCTTCTGTCCTTTGTTAGGCAGTTGCTACCAGAAAAACAAGTCATCCATGTTCTCCTTATGGTGGAGAGGGTAAGAATGTGTGTGTGTGTATGTGTGTGTAGGTAGTAACACATGCAAGTACACACACACATGGGTGTACACACACACAAGCACATACATTTTCAATCCCAAAGAAGAGACTGAAGGTGTAGCCTCTAGCCATTTCATTTGATTATGTCAATGGAATTCTAGGAGATTCTATGTAGGTGGTACACTGAATGATTCAGAGATTCTTTGAGCCTTTTGGGAAAGAAAGGTGGAGTATTTTGTGAATCCTTGTTCTTACAGCTTAAGCTGTAAAAAATAAAAAGCAAAAAACTCCAGACCTAATTATGAAGCACGCAAATGATCTAGTCATAACATCAGACATGTCAATAATTCTGACCCTTCACCTCTGAAATAACTGAAACTAATCAAAGCTCATTCAGAATAAAGAATCAATAATAGTAACGTAATAGGTTGTTCTGAGTCCCAAAGTAGAGAATAATATGTGTAATTATCTCCACTGAACTATGGTGCTAGACTTGCCATCTAGAAAGCTGGCTCTGTGCCCCTCACTCATCACCCAACTCCAGCCCATCTTATAAGAGATAGGCAAAGGGTAAGGATGACATGTTGGCAGAGAAAGTGGGATTAGAATCAGGTCATGTTGTGCCTATTCCAAACCCTCCTTATGGGATAGGGAATGGCTCTTACAGGAAGAGGGGCAGAGATGCTCCCCCAGCCACCTCCAGCAAAGTGAGCTGGGCCCTCTGCACTGCACACCCAAGTAAGTCAGTGCTTCCATTATTTTCCAGTCACAGGTTTATGCACTCTGCTACCCTGTCTTCTTTGTCATCTACACAGATCCTCTTCACTGAACTTCATGTCCTTACTCCTTTGTGGAACTGCCAGCAATCACCAAGGAATAAAGAGAAAAATGAGGCTCTTCTCTCTCTCAAATATAATCAATATATCAGACTGGACTAGCCTACTTGATAGAGACAAACAGCTGAGAAAGACTGAAATCAGAAGCCAAACCTTGACACCAGGCTTCCAGCCAACAAAAGGCAGAGAGTAGAGGTCTGGGACTCTGTGATTCAGAAAGGGCTTATATTCTGTGTGACATCTGCTTGAGAAAACCCCATGAAAGGTCAAAGGCACAAAGCCAAATGTGGCAAAAGCAAAAGGTCATCCTCCTGCCATTACCTTCAAGATGCCAAAAAAAAAAACTCCAAGCCCAGAGAGATAAGAAAACACTTCACAAAATTGTGCAGAGTTCATTTTTTTAAA
>NW_006921634.1:3949642-3956354 GCF_000298275.1 Orycteropus afer afer | reverse complement strand
GATTGCCCAACCTTCCTTCCGAGGAGTGGCTGGTGGGTTTGAACCGTCAGCCTTCTGGTTAGCAGTCAAGTGTCTTAGGCACTATGCTACCAGAGCTCCTAATATATATATATATATATATATATTAGACCAGAAACACAAACCAGGTAAAAAGGGAACTAAATTTCATATATGTATTCTATGAAGATACAACTGACAGCCTTCTATGGGCCAGGCACTAGAGGGTAGGGAATATAGCAGTGAACAAGACAAACAAGATCTGCACCAACTCTGTTGTAAAACAGTTTACATCTAATAGTAATACACAAAAGCAAGAAACTTCACAGTAATCTGTGTGATGAAAACAGCACACCTTGACAAGATGATAAAGGAGAGACTTGGATGAAGGGAGGAGGCCATTCTGTCTAAATAAGGTAGTCAGGGAGGGTCTCCCTGTGGCCGTCATTCTTTCAAAGATACTGTTTTGGTTACCTAGTGCCACTCTTACAAGAATATATACCACAAATGGGATAGCTTTAACAGGAGTTTATTCACACAGCTTGGAGGCTTGAAGTCCAAGTTCAAAGTGCCAGGCTCTAGGGGCTACGTGAAAGCCCTTCAACCTTGGGCTTCAGCTCTGCCTCCTCCTCCCTGCTCACTGAACCTGGAGGCCTTTCTTCACTCAGCTGCTGGTTGCTGAGACTGACAAGCCCAAGGTTGACAAGTAATAAGGCATAGTCCCCATGTTACCAAACCACACAGCAGACCATTAATTCAAGTCCATTGAAAGTCCCAAGGTCAGCAGAGCATGGCAGGCTGCTGAACAATGACACAGCTACATTCAGGGTTCAAGTGTGCCACAAGCTAGAGACCATTCCCACAAGGCTACTACTCCTTATATACAAGAAGCAGACCATACCCCTAAGGCAGCTACTCAGCTGCTCACAGTAGATTCCACCATGGAGTTGATTACCAGTCTCATCATGGGGAATGCTACCATCAGCCTTTCAACCAGACCCAGCCAAGCTGACACACAACCTTAACTACCACATATATGGACGGAAAAACATTTTAGACACAAAACAAAAAGCAAACCCTGTGTCACTGAGTTGATTCTGATTCACAGCAACCCTTTAGGGTAGAGTAGAACTATCCTATAAGGTCTCTAAGGCTGTAAATCTTTACAAAAGAAGACACTGAAGAACCATTTCAAAGGCGCTCCTATAATGTATACCTACATTCCTATAAACTTTTATTAATCCCCTACTCTTCACAAAAGTGAGTGAGACAAATCCCTGCCCCCAAAGTCCTCATGGTCTAGTAGCGTACACAGAAATAGCGATATGATAAGTGCATCTCCAAATTTCCACCTGAGCCCCCTGACTATATACCAACAGGAAGAGTCCATGAAAATGTCTAAAATGTGACTTTTGAGCATGAACTTGATTGAAGAGCTGGACTTTGCCACAGGATTTGTTAAAAATAACATTCTGGGCATAGGAAGTACAGCGTGCAAAGAAATAGTAGCATTTTTATGCTCTACATTTGTAAACAATCAGTTGCTGGTAAGTCAGCTCCAACTTATGGTGATCCCACATGTGTCAGAGTAGAACTGTGCCCCACAGGGTTTTCAGAGGCTGGTTTTTCTGAAGTAGATAGCCAGGCCTGTCTTCCGAGGTACCTCTGGATAGACTTGAAAATCTAACTTTTCAGTTATCAGCCAAGCGATTTACCACTGCACCACCTCCACATTTGCCACAATTGAATGGATATCAGTTTATGTCCATTGAATATATGAGATGGAGAGGGAAAAAACAGGTTAATGGTAGTCTAGGGTGGCTGGAATGTGCCAGGCTGGGGAGCTGGACTTCCTTCTGAAGATACTGGGCTATGCAAGGTTTTACAATTCACAACAAACCTTAAGGGTGAAAACAGAGAGCTTAACCCATCAGTGAACCCGGAAGCCTTCCCTTGTAAAGCTTATATTAGTAGTGCTGACAGCTGCTGCTGATGTTGTTTAAATGAAGAGGTGGCTTTTTGTTTCCTGCACTAAAGAGACATATATTAATTGCAGTGCTTTTTAAGACATGAAACATGGTTTTAAAAGCTTGATAATCACTTCTACTAAAGGTTTCCTGCTGTGATTGTCAAATTTAAGTCTTTACCCTTTTCCTTGTGACCCATCCCCCTACTACTACACCTTGCTCCCCATTGACTCAGTCAATCCATATTGATAACGTGTTGTCTTCCCACTCTGGGCAAAACAAGAAGCATGGTGTGAGATAACATACACTGCATACATTAGAATCATAAAGAAGCTTTAATGGTCTTCAAAACCTAAGAAAGTTTATGACACCTTTGTCTCCTACTTTACCCTATTATCTAGTCCAACATTTTATCTCATCCTAATGACCTAGTTGGCCCAGGTTGGGTTGGCTTCTTGTTGTTGTTGTTATGTGCCGTTGAATTGGACCCGACTCATAGCGACCCCTCCTTGGGTTGCCGAGGCAGTTATCACTAGGGAAGTAGATTGCCCCATCTTCCTTCCAAGGAATGGCTGGTGGGTTTGAACCGTCAGCCTTCTGGCTAGCAGTCAAGTGCCTTCTAGAAAGTTCAAATGATAAACTGGGTCTCCTGACTCCAGGTCATCAGACACCATGTCTTGCCCTTCTTAAGTACTTCAAGAATGCCTCACACAAGTGCTCAGTCCTTCCAAGGCTCAAAGTATTCTCTTGGATTGATTAGTCTATTTTTACCCAACTTTTATAAGGTCTTTCACTCCTGTCTGTGTAACTCAGTTTACCCTTCCAACCTTCTAATTTCTACTCCTTTCTTAGCCTTCAGCCAGATGAAAGGGTATCATGCTCATGGAACCTCCAAAACCTTTAAGAGCTGGCTCCCTACAGTGTAGATCTGCTCTACAGAATTCCAGGAGGAATTCTGGCATTGCAAAAATGCAACATTTTGTGAGCAAGAAATGGCCAGATGTGGCCACAAATCTTTGAACATATAGAGCAGTAAGATTAGATTAAGTGTTCTGAACTTCAACAAAAATTGAGCAGAGACCATGGAAGCCCAGCTGATAAAATAAATCAATTCCTCCAAGAATTCCCACATATAAAAGGATTCAGTGTGCTCCATCAGTCAAGTTCAAGCGTAAATTGGACTCTCTGAGTTCCCCCCACTCACATATGCTCTGACAAGTTCAAAACATTCATACGGATTGAAATTTTTTTGTTATTTTGGCCACACAGAGACACTGGCTTGAAAGAAAAAATTAAATGTGGCTTAATAACCATTTAAAATAATATAATGGATTACCATGAGAAAGATAATGAAAAGGTGGTTGTCCAGCTCAAAGATGTTGAACCAAGATCTAAAACAGCAGAGAAAGCTTCAGGCTTCAAGTGTGATGAATGCTCCTTCCACAACAATTGTTGCTACAATTCTTCATTCAAGTTGCCTACTAATTATCTTCAACTACATCATTTTTTCAAACACCATTTTGTAAATAAGAAATCTAAGACACATAAAGAACACACCACTGTACAAAGAGAATCCCAAAACCCACCAGACAGAGGGAAATAACTGCTCTTTAAAGGAATGGAAGCTACAGGAAAGGAGTCCAAACTCTTAAGCAAAAAAGCAAACGAAGGACTTCTCAAACAGTTCTACACATTTCCATTTATTAGGCACAGAGTCATTTCCTTAAACAGAATGCATTTATCTCTCCAAGACAGAAAACCATAGTTTAATTAAAGTTAAATTGAAGAACTTAAAGATCTGCTACAAAGGGGA
Organism: Orycteropus afer afer; assembly: GCF_000298275.1. Lineage (NCBI taxonomy): Eukaryota > Metazoa > Chordata > Mammalia > Tubulidentata > Orycteropodidae > Orycteropus > Orycteropus afer. The sequence goes on along the minus strand of NW_006921634.1, from coordinate 3,952,577 downwards.
AAGAGTTAAATGTTGCCCTGCTCAGATCTTCTCTCTTCCTGTGCTTCCAGATAAGTACTGGGAGATTTATGTGCCATGAATTTCCAATTACCCATCTCCACCAGCTGGGCTGTCAATCACCACTTGTCTTATCCTGGATGTCTTCACCACCCCCATTTCCTTGTTGTGCACACAGAAACAAGCTTATTCTTCCAAAAAGAGCTTACCATCAGGCAGGCAAACGCTGGTTGATTATGTCCAGCTTCTGCTGGACAGAATTTTTGACTCAAATTACTGCCATCTTACCTTCTCCACATTTGCAGATAAAGCAAGAGGTGCCACAGATTGTGGACAATTTAAGATTTCAAAAGAGAATTTATAGGCAAAATTATCTATCGTGTATCCTCCCAGAGTCCATTGAAGCGGAATTGATGAGCTCTCAAGAGCAATCCCCCCTCCCTTTGACATCTGGAAGCAGGTGGGAGAATTCTAAATGATAACTACATTCACTCAGAAACCAAGCAGAACACAGAAAACAGTATGTTTGCAAATGCATGCTTGCATAAGGCTTGTGAATTTGGAGGGAAAAAAATTAATGGTGGAAGCTTTCCACTGCTCTTGGCCTTGGATTTTGTCTAGGGAATAGATGAAAGTGTCAAAGGGAGTACAAATGGTCTGAATACAGTGCTGCAATTAAATACCTGAAGAACAATTATTGTCATCTGGTGGTCAGTATTATGGCCTTGATGGTACAGATTCATTCTTATGATTGTCCCCAAACACTGCATCCAGCCAGCTGATAAACATTGAGTACTTACTATATATAAGGCTCTGTATTAGATGATGAGGGGAAATAAAAATAACTAATACAAAGCTTGTCCCTTAAGAAGTATGTAGAAATATTTGCATAAGTAATTTAAATAAGAGAAAAACTGGCATCAAAAAATTTAGTGCACAGGGGCAAAAAGAGCAGGGAGGGATGACTAGGTATAGCACTGATAATTTTAAGGGCAGTGAAACTATTCTGTATGATTCTCTAATGGTAGGTACATGCTATTATGCACTTGTTAAAATCCACAGAAATACACAACATAAAGAATGAACCTGAATGTAAATTATGGACTTGAGTTAATAATAATGTATCACTACTGGATCAATTGTGAAAATAGGCCACATCAATGCAATACATTAATAACAGTGTTAATAAAAAAATGTGCGCAGAGGGAAAAGGGGTATATAGAACTCTCTGTACTTTCTCTGTAAGATTTCTGTAAAACCAAAAATTGCTCTGAAAAACAGTCTAAAGTCAGTGAAACTCTAGGAGAATTCAGAAGATGGAAGAGATTGCTTCTGGCTGGCAGAGAACTGGAATTCCGGAAGAACTTCCTAGAAGAGAAGGACTCTACCAATGATAAAATAAATGCCATCAATTGCAATATTTGAGCACGATGGACCATCTAATTCTTTGGTTGCTCTCCTTCTTCCTTTCACACATTGCTTTGCTTGTAGTTAGAGCACAGGGTAAACACATGGTAACTAAATTCAAGCTCTGGTTTTGTTACTTATTTGAATTTGAAATTTGGGTAATTTTGATGCATACAGAAGAGTCTTTAATTATTAAAGTGGAATCTAGAGATTACTTAACACTCACTGTGCTGGGTCTCAATGAACTGTCTAACTGGCATAGGAAGCACATTCATATTCAGGGAAGAAGTCAGTCCCTCTTTTTAGGTTCTGAGCCTGGAGTACCCAATGACATAAAGACTGCTAAGATTCAGGGCAGCGTGTCCAATGAGACTATCCCTTCATGCAAACAGGGAAGTCAGGGATGGGGTAGAAAAGGCAAGCTAACCACTGAGATCAGCTCCATTATTTCATTCTGGGTCTTTTCACAGTCCTTCCTAACACATACTAAATATTTCACTGGATTACTCCTCTGATTCTCAAAAGCTGGCAAAATATTAAGGTAGGACAAGTTGGACCTGACATTCACTTGGCCACTGGCAGCTTCCTGAACTTGCTTCCAATTCCACCTTCATCAGCTAGATGGTGGCAGATAGATTCATGATTAATCTTTACACTGGATACTCAGCTGTCATAGTAGTCCATGCTCACTAAGCCCTCTCTCTGTATCTGGTGCTACAAAGGGCTTACTCTTTGTGCAAACGGTCTCATTTAACCATTCAACAACCCTGAAATGCATGTACTGTCATACCAGAGGTAGAAACTGCACCATGATGTCACTAAACAACTTACTGGAGGCCATATACCCAGCAATATAAACCAAATTAAAACCAAACCCACTTTAATCAACTGCAACTCAGAGGGACCCTATAGAACAGAGCAGAATGGCCCATACTATTTCTAACACTGTAAATCTTTACAGAAGCAGACTGACACATCTTTCTCCTGCACAGCAGCTGGTGAATTCAAAATGCCGACCTTTGGTTAACAGCAGAATGCTTTAACCACTGTACCACCAGAGCTCCTTCTGGCAAATGAAGAGGCCAATATTTGAATCCAGCCTTTTCTGACTCTAATGGCAGTGGTCTTAACCATGAACACTTAGCCACAACTCTGTACTGCTTTCCGAAAACTGTGTGGGAATCAGAGATGGAATTACTGAGTTTTTAATCCAGAGGAAGCTGTAAAGATGGTGGGCCAAAAGCTAGACATAAATCTCTCATCTGTATCTGCACACCCTGAGTCTGATAAACAACCACTGAATGGGGAGAAACTTCTGAAGTGGCATCTTCGCTCCACTCCTCATATACTATCTCTGTATTTACCAGAAGCAGCTGCACCATTTGTTGTTGTTGTTGTTATGCGCTGTCGAGTCAAACCCGACTCATAGCGACCCCTCCTTGGGCTTCCGAGGCAGTATCACTACGGAAGTAGGATTGCCCAACCTTCCTTCCGAGGAGTGGCTGGTGGGTTTGAACCGCCAGCCGTCTGG
>NW_006921634.1:3941614-3943177 GCF_000298275.1 Orycteropus afer afer | reverse complement strand
CAAAATGGCCAAAATGGTCCATTTCAGCTCACTAATGCCGAGGATATCAACCTTTGTATGTTCTATTTCATTTTGGACAACTTCCACTATTTCCAGATTCATACTTCATATATTCCATGTTCCTATTATTAATGGATGTTTGCAGCTTTTCTCCTCAGTTTGAGTCATGCCACTTCAGCAAATGGAGGTCTCAAAAGCTTTTCCTTATCTGTATCAGTAAGGCTGGTTCTACTCTGATGATGCAGCTCTTTCCCAGTCATATTTTGAGAGCCTTCTGACCTAACTGGCTCATCCTCCTGCACTGTATTGGACAATGTTTCCAGGCTATTCACAAAGTTGCACAGTTTGGTGGTTATGTTTTTGTGTCAACTTGGCTAGGCCTGGTTGAGAGTCTGGGCAGCTGGATGTAGTAATCCCCATGATGAGACTGGTCTTCAATCCCATGGTGGAATCTACTGTGAGCAGCTAAGTAGCTGCCTTTGGGTATGTGGTCTCCTTCCTGTACATAAGCAGCAGCTTTGGGAATGGTCTCTAGCTTATTGCACGCTTAAAGCCTGCATGTAGCCATGTCGTTGTCCAAGCAACCTTCCATGCTCTGCCGACCTTGGGACTTACAATGGACTTAAATTAATGGCCTGCTGTGTAGTTTGCTAGCATCAGGACTGTGCCTTTTTACTTGTCAACCTTGGGCTTGGCAGCCTCAGCAGCCAGCAGCTGTCTGAGTGAAGAAAAGCCTCTAGCTTCGGTGGGCTGGGAGCTGGAGGCAGAGCTGAAGCCCAAGGCTGAGGGGTTTTCACCCAGCCTTTAGGGCCTGGCACTTTGAACTTGGACTTAAAAGCCTCCAGACTGTAAGAGAATAAACTCCTGTTTGTTAAGACCATCCCATTTGTGGTATATTTCTTGTCAGAGTGGCACCAGGTAACCGGAACACGCAGTAACGTATCAGACAGTGTTTCTCTGCTATTCAAAAGGTTTTCCCTGGCCAATTCTTTGAAAAATGGATAGTCTCTTCCTTCTTTCTAGTCTGTCTCAGTCTGCAATCCACGCTGAAACCTGTGCACCATGTGCAACCCCCTGGGTTTGAAACACTGGTGGCACAGCCTTAGGCCTCACAGCAATATGCCACCACAGTAGGACAAACCAACAGACAAGTTCAAGACCTTTCCACCCTTACATGGATCCCTGCCTCTTTCCTGCCACTTGGGGCTACATCAAAACAACAACAACAAAAAAAATTCACTGCCATTAAGTCAATTCCAACTCATAGCAACCCCCATTGGGTTTCTGAGGCTGTAAATCTTTACGAAAGATTTACATCTTCCTTATGTGGAGCGGTTGGTGGGTTTGAACCACTAAGCTTCTGGTTATCAGCAGCCAAATGCCTTATCCACTATGCCACAGAGCTCCTAAAAAAGGTTATAGACTTCCCACAAAGAAAATGTGATATCCTGCCCAGCAGCTTCACAAGTCCCCTCCCCTCTATCCTCACCAACACAAACTGGGGAAGAGAGCAGGCCTTGGGGCAAATGCAAACCACCATTCCTCCTCTATGGCTTCTCCCTC
>NW_006921634.1:3937202-3941514 GCF_000298275.1 Orycteropus afer afer | reverse complement strand
GTCCAACTCCTGGCCAGCAGAACCACCCATGTATGTCAGGTTTGCAGCTGAAGCAGCTAGCTTTCCAGAATGCCTCTTATCGGTCTCATCCCCATTGCAAGAGTGAGCATTACAGCTCTTTGTGTGAATGAGGCAACTGAGGCAGATTTTAGGGAGCCTTCCAAGAAGGGCTGGTGAATGCCTGGATAAGCCCAGGAGAAGGCAGAGAAGGTTCCTGCTGCTGCTGCTGCTGCTGCTCCCCTGTACTCAAGCACCCTGGAGGAACCAAGGGGCCTAGGGGCTGCAGCAAAAGCCAGCCGCCTCCTCTTCCTGATGATCCAGGCTGCTGAGCTCCTCTTCCAAGTGGTGGCCATAGGCCTCAGATTCCAAGTGCATACTGGCCTGCAGGGCAGCAGCAATTGGCTAAGGCTATTGAGGGGGAGCTGTGGAGGGCATGGGTGCAGGCAGCAGCCCCTACTGACCATCTTGACCCCAGGCCCCACCCACTGCCCGACCTCCAGAGCCTCCAACTATGCCTCTAGTCCAGCCTCTGGTCCACAGGGCCATTCAAGCACCAGCATGAAACAGCAGGGCCTTCAGGTCCAAAGTACCGTGATGCCAAGGGCACAGCAGTTCTGAGAGTCCTGGCTCCAGGTCACCTCCATATAGTCCTCTTCTTCCTCACATAATGGTGATTTTGCATAATGACCTGGTCTTTGGAACCTAACCATGTTAGTAAGTGAGCAATGGATTTATTGTTCAACTGACCACAACCTGGTGAGGCTGCACTTGACCTAGTAAAGTAGTGGTTTTCAACCTTGGCTGCACATTAAAATCTGATACTTGGGCCTCACCTCAAAGATTCTGATGTAACTGGTCTGGAGTAGGGCTTGGGCTAAGGACTTTTAAAAGTTTCCAAGGTGATTCCATTGTATAGCCACTGTTATTAAAGGAAAAAGTCAAGGGTTTAGGCTGCATTTATCCACAATGAACAGAACAGCTGCCTTAACTTCAGGTTTTGTCTACTTCATTAATATATCACCACTGACAATGCATCAAGGCACTCTGGTTATGCAATTGTTAAAGTGCTCGGCTGCTAACCAAAAAGGTCAGTAATTTGAACCCATCAGGAGTTCTGCGGGAGAAAGATAAGGCAGTCAGCTTCAGTGAAGATGTACAGCCTTGCAAACACTACAAGGCAATTCTACTCTGTTCCATAATGTTTCTATGAGTTAGCACTGACTTACTGGCAACGGATTTGGTTAAAAACAGGTCACTCCCTCAAAAATAGAACATTTTTCAGACTATAACTTAAAATTTAATTAGGAAAGGGAAGAAAAGTAACAAAGAAAAAATTTTACAGAAGACTAAAATATATTTCTAACAAAATTTAAATATAAAATAACGGATCACCATAGGAGACCAATCCTTCTTTCCTACTAAACATGATGCGATCTTTTGAACCTACATCCATAATTCAGTGAAAGAATTGTATTCAGACCTCTCCTAGCCCAAGATGGCAAATATGCAATTTACAAGTCACTACCTCCTTATCCCTCAACTCTTTGCCCAAGACTCACAGTGGCCCCCATTCATTCAACACAGTCTTCTGACTGAGTCTGAACTCAGCTCCAGAACTTTTTCCTTAAGCTCCCAGCAGACTCTTTCAGCCAAGCTGATGGAGAAGCTGAACAGTATTTACCACCCCTGCAGCAGTCTGCACGCATCTCAGGGTGAAGAATCGTCCTATTCTGCTTTGCACTGACTAGTTGCGTCCAGAAGAATTTATAGCAAGTAGTAAATGCTCAGTAAATGTGAGCTGAATGAGTAAATGAGACAACATAGGAAATATGTTTTACAGAAAACATCTAGCTCTCTGATGTCCTTTTGTTAGCAATCAAACAGATTTCAAGTCTGCTCCCAATGAGGTGATCAGAAAGACCTTACCAGAAGAAACCATGCCTATGGCTACTGAATAAGGCAAGCAGAGGACAAGAGGAGAGAGATCAATGGGGCGCGATAGAGATTGTGCAAGCTCTCCTAAGTCTTTTAACTATCTCTTTTAAAAGACAAGATTTGGAAAAAGAGAAACAGATAGGTATTCATGACTAGAATTCACAACATAACAACTGCCTGATTGCAGGCTCACATCTTACTTCATTTGTTCATATTCTACCTTTCCATAAAAAAAAAAAAGAGAGAGAGGAGAATGGGGTGAGAATTTAGCATGATTATCAAGTTTCATATACTCCTACAGGATAATGCAAAATAGAACAAGATAAGAAAGAAGAGGCAAAAACAAGTTCTACCTCATTGCACTAGAGGCAGATAGCAACATGCAGTCAACCCTCAATTGTTGTCCCTTCTTCTGCATAACAGTTACTGATCTCGCCAATTGTCACTCATACATCACTTCCCAGTGGATGCTTTCTCTAACTTATGGAGGTTCATGCTTATCATCATTGTAGTATGATATAACAACTGCTTATGAATATGTCTCTATCCCTAAAACTTCTTGGCAGTGCAACAGCATTAGGCACCCTGCAATGTCTGTTGAACAGGAAAATGATGAATTTTGTTACATGATAGTAAAGTGACTTAATCAAAATATAGACATCTATTCGACCATGTATTCATAGGCAAGCTACGTTAGCCCCTAATACCTTCTTTTCTTCATCTCTAATATGGACAAGATAAAATTTCCCTTACCAACTCTTAGTGACATTATAAGGATCAGAGCACATCTGAATAATTAAAGAGCTTTATGAACACGAGGCTATGCCACATTATAGTTATAAACAGAGCTGCAGTCCTTTCGTACACTCCTGACATTCAGTCTCCAGTCACCACAAGGGCTTGAGTTCCCTCCCCACCACCACCACCACTGTTAACTTGAGGCCTTCTCTAAACACATGATGATTTTTAAATGTTCAATTAAGAAAACTGGTCACAAATATATTTTTTATAAAGGTATTTATTGTATATTCAAATTGAAGAAAAAAAATTATACACGTAATGGAGTCCTGGGCAATGTGCTCCACTGTAACCCCAAGGTTGAAGGTACAAATCTACCCCAAGGCACACCAGAAGAAAGGCTTGGTGATCTACTTCCAAAAAATCAACCGATGAAAATCTCATGGAACACAGTTCTACTCTGACGCACACAGGGTTGCCATGAGTTGGAATAGACTCCTCAGTAATTATTTCTCTTTTTGTATGTAAAAAGGTCCCACTTTAACCTAAAAGCAAAAAAAAAAAAAAAAAACAGTGCTTTTATCAGGCTCATGTGGTCATGGGCATTGAATTTCTTTGTATTAATGCACTTTCTCTAAATTTCCTTATATTAATTTCTTTATGTTAATGCACTTTCTCTAAAAAAAGGAAGGAGAGGGATTTGAACTGCTTTTGAATTAAAGAAAAGGAAAAAAAAAATAAAAATAACAATATACAGGCTTACTGTTGTTGTTAGGTGCCATCAAGTCGTGTCCGACTCATACTGACCCTATGCACAGCAGAATGAAACACTGCCCTGTGCCAGTTCCATGATCCTTGCTATACTTGAGCCCATCGTCACAGCCACTGTGTCAATCCATCTCATTGAGGGCTTTCCCCTTTTTTGTCGACCCTCCACCTTACCAAACATGACATCTTTCTCCAGGGAATGGTCCCTTTTGACAACATGACCAAAGTAGGTGAGATGAAGTCTGGCCAGTCTCACTTCCAAGGAGCATTTCAGCTGCACTTCCTCCAGGACAGACTTGTTAGTTCTTTTAGCAGTCCATGGTACTTTCACCATTCTTTGCCAGTAGCATAACTCAAAAGCATTGATTCTTCTTCTGTCTTCTTTATTAATTGTCCAGCTCACACATGCATACCAGGCGATTGAAAATATCATGGTTTGTTTCAGGCTCACCTTAGTCCTCAAGGAGACATCTTTGGTCCTCAGCACTTGAAAGAGGTCCTTTGCAGCTGCCTTGCCCAGTGCTATATGTCACCTAATGTGCTGACTGCTGCATCCATTGGTGTTGATTGAAGAACCAAGCAATGTGAAGTCTTTGCCAAGTTCAGTCTTTTCTCCATTTATTGTGATGCTCCTGATAGGCCCATTTGTGAGGATTTTGGTGTTGTTTATATCAAGATGTAATCCATACTGCAGACTGTATGCTTCAATCTTCATCAGTAAGTGCCTCAAGTCATCCTCACTTTCAGCATGCAAAGCTGTGTCATCAGCATATCGCAGGTTGTTAATGATTCTTCCTCCAATCCTGATGTCATGTTTTTCTTCATATAGTCCAGCTTCTTGGATTATTTGCTCAGCATACAGATTGAATAA
>NW_006921634.1:3928687-3933612 GCF_000298275.1 Orycteropus afer afer | reverse complement strand
AAGTATTCAGGATACCCCAACTCCATTGCTCCGCCCTTCTTAAAATACCTCTGAATTCTGAGTCCAAGACAAAATGCCAGTTTGTGCACAAAGCATGCATTGAGTCCACTACCAGCCTCTACACACAAATAAGTTTCTCTCTCCTACCTGACCTCACACTGAAACACACCTTTTAAATGAAAGTGTCATTTCAAGTAGGTAGAATTTGCCGTATGTAATATAGTCTAAAAAATTTTATACATTGTCACTTAGATAAGAAGGGACATATACTTGATTTGCTTAATAAACACCACAGCATCCCCATTCTGTGCTTTTAAACTACACTTGCTAATTTCCTAGAAGACAGAAGGCAAGTGTCACACAAATTAAGTTTCCTCACAGACAAAAGCAGCTGTCTTACCTCACTTAACATCCCTACGGTCGTGTTCAACAGCTCTAGCTTTGAAACAACTGCTGGAGGTATGTTTAAATTTGAGGGAAAATATAGTTCTGGACATCTGGGTTCATTAAAAAGTAACCTAGTCCCTTCTTTCCCTAAGGATAATAATGATAAAGCCATACTCAATGTAGTCACACTCTTATGCTAAAGATATACACTTACTTGGCATATCTTAAAAATCCTTCTGTTTATCATTAATCTAAGAATATGTTTAATCAATAGACTGTGTTTTGATTACAGACCATCAATTCCTGTTAATAAATATAGTTTTGTTAGGTGCCACTGAGTCTGTTCAGACTCACAGTAACCTCTTGTACAACAGAACAAAATGCCACCCTGTCCTATGCCATCCTCACAATCGTTGTTATGTTTGAGCCACTGTGTTCATCCATCTCATTAAAGGTCTTCCTCTTTTTCATTCACCCATTACTTATCAAGTATGATGTCCTTCTCCAGGGACTGGTTCGACCTGACATGACCAAAGTAAGAGATAAGTGGTTGCACCATCCTCACTTCTAAGGAGCATTCTGGCTGTACTCATGATGACATTATGTCACAAAAACATTGCCCAGTCTTGCACTATCTTCATGATTGTTGATATGCTAGTGCCCACTGTGGCTATTGTGTCAATCCATTTTCTAAAGGGTTTCCCTTGTTTCTTGTCAAAAGTAAGCAAGTTGAAGTCTCGTCACCCTCACTTGGAAGGAACATTCTGGTTGTATTTTTTCTAAGACTGATTTTTTCATTCTTCTGGGAATTCATGGTATACTTAATATTCTTCACCAATGCCACAGTTCAAATGCATCAATTCTTCTTAAGGAACACCCACATATACCACTGCTCAAACCAACTAATATTTTGTTTTGGAGAGTAGCTTCCAAACATAAAAGTTACCCATGACATTGCTAACTGTCCTTACATCTCTTTGAAAAAATTATTCCAAATTTTCAACTGTGTTCAGAGTTAATGTTCATAGGCTCAATCCTAAAGGTCGGGTAGAGTTCATCAGAGGAATGTGGAAAGCCAAGTTTAACAGGTGAGGGTAGAGAGCATGCAAAAATCCAGGGTGAGAAGAAGGACGTTTTTTGGAGATCTCTTATGCTGTTCCAAATGGCAGAACAAATGGGGATAAAAGAGCTGCACAATCTTCAAAATCCTTTCTAGCTCTGAAACCCTCTGATTTTTGATGATCAGAGTAGACAAGGGCTTTCTCTGTAACTCAAGCTTGGGAAATAGAAAAAACTATTGACTGCCACAGTGCAATATGCTTTTAGACCAAATCTCTTTGTCCAGAAAGAGACAGGAGACACACACTACATCTCTGTCCAGCGAAGACAGAGACTTTGTCCTCCACTTTCCACTGTGCTTCTGATTAGCCAATGCATCTCTCATCCATAGCCTAAAGTACTGGAAGTGGGCCCCAAAGCTGAGAGGCATGGACTGGATACTGCCCCAACCCTTGAAGAAAAGATCTATAATAGTCTCACCCTACCCTCTCTATTCAACGGCACCTAACAACACCACCACCACCCTCTCTACTCTCCCTGCTGGGCCTGATTAATGAGTATAAGTGCAAGGCTCCCAATGAAGGCAGAAACACCACCTGGTAAGAAAGAACCCCACAGTGAATTCTTGAAGAATCTATCCTCCAACAAAGCAAAGTAATTAAGACATCTTGGGATTAGCATCCTGAGTCTGCCACCTATTAATCTTTGAAGCTGGTAACTTATTAAGCTCTTTACATTTTAGCCTAGTTTTTAAGATGGAGAAAACACACACAGGGTACTTCTATCTCACAGGGTGTATGTGTGAGGTAACAAAAAGTGATTAACAGAGAAAGGCCCATAGTAAATGTTCAAGAAGTGTTAAATACTTTGTTATGATTGGTCCCTTTAAAGGACAATTAAGTATTATCTTTCAAGTTAGTATTGGTAATATCACCACTATCATTATGTGGCAATTCCTTAATTAGTTACAAAGTGTTACAAAGTGGCTGGTGTGCAATAGAGAAAGCCATGTAAAACAAATCCATTCTTTATGCTGGTGAGTTTAGAATACCTCTTATTAAATATGAGCACCACAGAAAACAAAATTCTTGAGCTATGAGAAGGCAGATTTTACTAAAGAGTATTATACTATATATTCATTGTCATCAAGTTGTTTCCAACTCATAGCAACCCCTCCTGGGATTTGCAAAGCCGGATCTCTACAGAAGTATATTGCCCAATCTTCCTTCTGAAGAGTGGCTGGTGGGTTTGAACCACCAGACTTCTGGTTAGCAGTCAAATACCTTAGGTACTATGCCACCAGAGAGTATGCAACATTTATTCAATGTATTTATGATTTATTATGGGACAGGCACCATTTAGGAGCTAGTGATACAGGCCTGGACAAAAAATGGATGGTAATCCTTATGCTTGAAGGGTTTGCATTCTAGTGGAGGGAAACTTAAAATAAATGAAAAAAATAAACTAAAATATATGGGATGCCAAAGGGAGATAAGGGCTATGGAGAGCAATAAGGCAGGGAAGAGGGAGAGGCAGCACTGTGGGAGATTACAACCTTCAGCAGTGCAGTCAGGCAGGTCTCAATGAGAAAGTGACACTTGAATAAAGACCTGAAGGAGGTAAGGGGGAGGGTCATGATGTAGTAAAAGCAAATGCCCTCCCTCAGGTGGCAGCATGCCTGGTATGACAGAGGAACAAGAAATGGGCCTGTGTGACAAGAGCCAATGAAGTGGAGAATGGTAACAGATGAAGTCAGAGAGAAAGAAGAAAACAGATTTTATAGTCTTGTAGGCCACAGTACACTTTGTGAATTTTACTCTGAGTTAGATGGAAAGTCAATTGGTGTTTTGAACAGAGGAGAAATAGATCTGACTGATGTTTAATATTACAGAGCTAATATATTAAAAATAGACCACAGGAAAGAATGGTAGAAGCAAGGAGACCAGTTAAGATATGATTACAATAATTCTATACAAAGAGAGTGGTAACTTGGATCAAGAGGGTAGCATGAAAAATGGTCAGATCCTGGAAATATTTTAGAGATAGGGCCTGTTAGACCAAAGCAAACCCAAGCCCCAATATGTCAGTTGGCACCTTCCTCCAGGTGTCAGGCCCTGAGGAGACAGCCTGATAAGACAACTGAAGACAGAACCCGCCCAGGCTGGAAAGTCCCATGCAATGACAAACTTCCTCCTGTGAAGCCCCCCTCATGCTAATTAAGTGCATACCCATGCTAACAGCTAATTGGACCCTGCCACTTCCTTAGAGGACTCTGTCATTTCCTTGGTGTCCCCAATTAGGTCCTCTCTGTGTCTATAAAAATCTATGCCCCCTGCCCAGGGGTGTGACTTCTCTGGCCTTGATGCTAGGGCACGAGAACCTCACCCGGGAATGCTAATAAACTGCTTCTCTGAAACAACTCCGTGTCCTGGTATCTCAGCAGCTCTGCATTACAGGGCCAACAAGATTTTCAGACAAATTGGATACAGGAAAAAGTAAATAATATATATATGTATATACTATATATACATACATATGTGTGTATAGATAGATAGATAGATTTACATGTACATATATGTGTATGTGTGTGTATGTATTCTTCAGAAGATTAAGCAACTTCCTATAGAGATACTGCCTCAGAAACTCAAGGAGGGGTCACAATGAGTGACAGTGAGCTTTTTTTTTTGGTTTATATGTATGTACGTATATAAAATGTAAGGAGTTCTGGTGGTATAGTGCCTAAGGCATTTGAGTCAATCAAGGAGACTCAACCTGGAAGGATGATGGAGCTGACATTTATTGAGACAGAGAATACTGTAAAAGAAGAAGTTCATGAGGCAAAGAATTAGAGATCCATTTTGGACATGTTAAGTTTTAGATGTCCATTGTAGATTCCATTCAGGATGATGATTGGATATACAAGTCTGGAATGTAAGAAAGAATGGGGCTAGAGATATACATTTAAGATAAATGGATGGCATTAAAAGTCATAGGCCAGATGAGATCATGAATCCTGTTTCAGAAGGGAAGAGCTTTGAGAATTGATCCCAGCACACTTCAACATTTATAGATAAGAGAGATGTGGAGAAAGAAGCAAAGGAAGCTGAAAAGGAGCAGGCAGAGTGGTAGGAGGAGAACCAGTAAGTATTTGCTTCAAATAAGGATATGTCTCAAGAAAGAGGAAAGGAACGATCCATTGTGTTAAATGCTACCGGATAGGTCAAGTATGAAGAGGACTGAGTACTGACCACCAGATACAGCAACATGGGGTCACTGCTAACACTGACAAGAAGAGTTCTGGTGGACTGACAGGGAGAAAAATCAGATTGGATTGAGGCTAAGCGAGTATGGATAGAATGGAACTGGAAAAAAATAATATAGGCAAATCTTTGGAAGAGTTTCTCTAAAACAGGAACTGAAGTACGGCAGTGGCTGGAAGGAGAAGTGAGCTCAAATGAAAGATTTTTTTTTAATGGAAG
>NW_006921634.1:3927533-3928587 GCF_000298275.1 Orycteropus afer afer | reverse complement strand
CTCAGCATACAGATTGAATAAGTATGGTGAAAGGATACAACCCTGACACATTCCCTTCTTGATTTTAAACCTTGCAGTGTCCCCTTCTTCTGTTTGAATAACACCCTCCTGGTCAATGTACAGGTTCCTCATGAGTACAACTAAATGTTCTGGAATTCTCATTCTTCTCAATGTTATCCACAATGTGTTATGATGCACACAATCGAAGGCCTTTGCATGGTCAATAAAGCACAAGTAAACATCTTTCTGGTATTCTTTGCTTTGTGCCAAGATCCATCTGACAGCAGCTGTGATATCCCTTGTGCCATGTTCTCTTCTGAATCCAGCTTGCATTTCTGGAAGTTTTCTGTCAATATACTGCTGCAATAGTTTTTTAATTATCTTCAATTAAGATCTTACTTGCATGCGCTATTAATGATATTATTCAATAATTTCCATATTCTGTGGGAACACCTTTTCTTGGAATGGGTACAAATATGGATCTCTTCCAGTCAGTTGGCCAGGTAGCTGTCCTTCAAATCTCTTGGGATAAGCAACTGAGTGCCTCCAGGGGGCAGCCATTTGTTGAAACATCTCAATGGGCATTCTGTTAATACCTGGAGCCTTGCTCTTTGCCATTTCCTTCAGTGCAGCTTCAACTTCTTCCTTCGGTACCATTGGTTCTGATTATATACCATCTCCTGAAATGGATGAAGATCTACCAGTTCTTTTTGGTCCAGTGACTCTGTGTATTCCTTCCATCTTCTTTTGATGTTTCCTGCATCATTCAATATTTTGCTCATAGAAGCTTTCAATATTGCAACTCAAGGCTTAAATTTCTTCCTCAGTTCTTTCAGCTTGAGAAATGCCAACCGTGTTCTTCCCTTTTGGTTTTCTAACTCTAAGTCTTTGCACATTTCATAATAGTAGTTGGCTTTGTCTATTCTGGCTGCTCTTTGAAATCTTCTGTTCAGCTCTTTTATCTTGTCATTTCTTCCACTTGCTTTAGCTACTCTCTCCTCAAGGGCAAGTTTCAGAGTCTCTTCTGTCATCCATTTTGGTCTTTTCTTCTTTT
>NW_006921634.1:3924678-3925879 GCF_000298275.1 Orycteropus afer afer | reverse complement strand
AATGTCATGAGACAAAGTGTATGTGAACTGCTGTATGGAAAGTGAATTTGCTCTGTAAACTTTCACCCAAATCACAATAAAAAAAGAAAAAAAGAAAGCAGAGAAAGATGCAGATGAGAGGAAGGAGAAAATGAATTCCCATCCAGAATCCAACTGACTGCAAGTGAGCCAATTTCAACTGATAGCAACCCTATAGGACAGAGTAGCAGGCTGCCTCATCCTTCCACTCCCAGGGAGTGGCTGGTGGGTTAAACTGCCAACTTGTCGGTTAGCAGCCACCTACCTTTTGGTTAGCAGCTGAATGCCTGCCACTGTACCATCAGTGCTCCTTATTCAGAATCAAGAAATGGAGAAATAAAATCCAAAAGCTGAACTAACAGTGGAACAAAAACACTAAGTTTAAAGGGAAACTGATCATCTCAATCTGCTCAAGCACTGGAATCATGCAACACAGGTGATGAACCCTTTTTAAATTCTAGAAGTTTCCAAACTACCAACCAAAACATGTGCCTAAAAACACCAAAGAGATCATGTATAGATTATATGCTCTTGGATGAACTGACTAAAGGATTATCTATGACTTCATACCTATTTGGGTTATGGCTTGACCTAGCTCTTTGACTTCAACCAATGGTGAGCCCCACAAACAGTCTGAAGCTCACAGCAGATTCTGTTCAGGCTCCAGCAGTTCCGAGTAGGAGTTGTCTGCACATTCCCATGGAATAGAAAGGAAGGGAGTAGCATAGGAAACCTTTCTTTTTCTGTATCAGGTTAACTACCCTTTAAGAAAGAGCTAACCAAGGGTGGTCCAGCAAATCTGGAAGATAAAAAGTGCAAATAATTGATTTACGATACTCATTCCCTAGTAACGTTTTTTGAGTACTCATAGGCAAATGACAGAATTTTGGATGTTGTTGGTTTTCTTAGTTTAACTCTTTCATGACAGAATTATTTTGTTTGTTAGATTCGGTTAATATAAAGTTTTGCAGTAATGGAATGCATGCTAAACTACTGACTCATGTTAAAATTTTATTAGGTAGTTTTGGCAAGATGGCGGACTAGGCAGAAGGATTGCACAGACCCTCTTCAACAAAGAAAAGGGAAACCAACTAACACAGACACAGAAGATAATCGTGGACCCTTGAGCCTTGAAGGGAAGGATACAGAAGTGGACTAAACCACAATTAGCAGAAGAATTTGC
>NW_006921634.1:3887333-3916353 GCF_000298275.1 Orycteropus afer afer | reverse complement strand
ACATGAGACAAAGTATATGTGAACTGCTGTATGAAAAGTGAATTTACTCTGTAAATCTTCACCCAAATCAAAATAAAATTTAAAAAAAAAATTATTAGGTAATAAATATTAGGTAATAAATCTGGACTCTGAAGGTAGGGAAGATGAGAAGAAGTATGAATAAAATTGTTTGTCCTTACAAATTTGTTTTATTGTTTGAAAATTTTGGAAACACAGGATAATATACAAAGGCACCCGCAATGGATGTACATTAATTGTTGTTTGAGTCTCCTTCTTCTTAGTCTGCATTCTTTGCATTGCCTTCTAGATCCCCAGCCAGGTAAATACTTTCTATCCTGTTAGAGCCATAAGTCAGTTGGCACCCCACTTACTCCTGGCTTGTTTTTTACAAAGGAGGATCTTCTTATTCTTTGGCTTTCCCAGCCCATTGCAAGCTTCCCAATGAAAGTGAGTCTGAAGGAAAGCTAGTCCTATCTGCCCCCAGTGTTATGGGGTGTTGTAAACAAATATCAGCATAGCATGCTTAGGAAAACACTTAGGGGAGGGGAGGAATACAGAAGGTTCATTGCACCCAAAAATAAGTTATTCAAGTGAAAATTTCATCATCACCAAAACCACAACTTCCAAATGACACACAGGAGACCAAACGCATATTTACAAGTCTCACTCCACTGCACAAAAGCCAAAAAAATACAAAAGTTCCACATATTCACACCTCCAAGATGCATCCCCTAATCCAATACTCTCTATATCTGATTTGGCACCACTGAACATTTCCTCAGTTATAAACAGTTATACATTTCCCTGTCAGACATCAGCATGCACTGTAAGTGGAACACTGGCATCCCAAGGCACACGAGGCCAAAAATATAAGTTCACCATACATATCCAAACGGTCATGAAAAGGTCTTCTTACAACTCCAAATTTGAGAGGCAGAGGAAGGAAAGCAAGCAAGACAGGCAAACACATGCAGATATACAATATAGATAGAAAAAGACAAATTTGTAAAAATGCAGAATTCATATATTAATTTGTCTATTTATGTATTGCCTTGTTCCAGGAATGATTTAACATGAGGAAACAAATAAGCCAGCACTACAGAACTGAGAGACAGGAGATACAAGAAGGAGACTCAGGTACTAATTGGTTCTACGGCTCCAAAAATGTTCCTTAATCTCTGTGAGCCACAGTTTCCTCATCTCTAAAGCAGGGAACAGAATCAGATGATTTCTCAGTACCTCCAGTGCCTCAACACTTCTTTGATTTTACCAGTCATGTTATTTCCCAAAATGTATTTTTTAGTCCAGCACTGATTTCCATTTTACAAATGGAAAATTTGTGTGCACACATTTCCACACACACTGTATCACAGGCTGCTAATGTGCCCAGCAACTTTTCTATGCCTGCAAAATGGCTCCAAACTCAGGCCACTTTACCAAATGCCAATGAGCCCTCACAATCATTCCAATGTGGTCAATAAACAGCAGGCATACTTCTGGAGCAGCTGCCCCCTGAGAACATGTGGCCCTTCTGAGCAGACGACTCTTTCCAAGTCAGCACCACAAACCCCAAGAGGCCAGAAGGCTAGGAGAGCAATTCCAGGAATCAACTGCCTAAAAATCAAAGGCAAGAAGGAAACACGTGGACCCGACTGTCATTTGCAGAGATCTTGTTTCTTAAATAAATATCACAGCTGATGATTGAAGATTAAAAGAAGCCAGAAGATCACTAAGACAGATGAGGGGCGATCTTAAGCAATTCAGAGAAATGTGAAAAAGATCTGAAAGGGTTGAGGTTTTCTTATTATTTCTGCAAACATCTACCTTTCTTAACGGATGCATTTCTGATTCAAACAGCAAAGTGGGAAATCCAGCTCCAAAGCAACAGCTAAATAGGGAAAGTACAAAATATACTGTATACTGGGTAGACAGAACAGTTATACAGGACCCACTGTGCATCTGAACAAGTTTCTCCACTGCACTGTACATTTACCACCTTACATATCACAGCAAGTATTCACTCCAAACCACCTAAGTATGTAGATTTTTAAACACCACTTAAACGATCTTCTCCCAAAAGAACTGAATTACCATTTATAGCCTATTCCTCTATTAAAAATTAATGAATTTACTAGCTCCTAGGATGGAGGCCCTCATTTGTTTTATAATGAAAAAAGCTTTGATCTGCAATTCTCCAAGGCTGTGATTGTTTTTATTCTTCAGTTCTTCTCATTAAAAATAAATACTTCCATTCTCTAAGATACACCTGCAAAGCACTTAAAACACCCATTTGAACAATGGGAAACCTATTTTAGTCTCCATGCAAAAGAATCTACTGTTTAAAGTGTTTCTGCAGTGGGAAAAGCACTTTTCTTCAGTACCCAGGCACCATCCTGGGTGGTGAAGGACTGAAATTGAAGGTTTGCGACTAATCAGTATTTACAGAGTAAGCTCAAAGGGCAACTTCTTAAAGCTGAAGATCTGAGCTGTAATCAGAATTCCTCACATATTGTCTTTCGCTCAAGAGGGAGTCATGAGCCAACTTAAAGTCACAGTTTGATTCACTGAATACTTCAGGCTACACCCCTAATGCAGTCCAAACCATCAGGAGCAATATTTCTCTAGCAGATGCCACAAGCCTTAATAGCAAAAGGCAAATGAGTTTTTAGTGTGTAACTGAAAGATGGCTGGCAACAGCTAGAGTTTTTTCTCCCCAGCTATCACTACAGTAAAATGTCCATAACTGGACTTAAGTGCTTTATGTATTATTAAGACAAGAGGAACAGGAGACTTTTCTAAATTAACTATTTTTCAGGGACTACTGTTATTTCAAGCATGGCCATTTAGGAAAACAGCTACACCAAAAACAAGCTGCATATCTGAATAACATGACCCATTCCACTCAGTTACTATTTGCTGAATACTGAAGACGGAATGAACGAATGGGAGAAAGTTTCCTCCACGTGTATAAGGGAAAGTTGCTCAAAGCTATTTCAGGATCTTGGCATTCACATTCATTACGCACCACTAGGTTATCCAGGCTTCTGCAACATGAAATTTAGAATAATCAAAAACCCTGGACTGAGCCTGTCACAGGCCATGACTGCCTGCCTAGAAGTCAATAAAATAAGCTTGAACCCTGAATTTTTTCAATCCACAGACACTGCATACTGAATCTCTGCAATAAATCAGTTGCTGGAATGACAAAGCATCATCAGCAATGTGTATCCCCACTGCCAAAACTTGGGAGAGTTTCGCATTAGGAATCATCTCTGATCTAAAGCCCTCGGGCCAACAGAAAAGGGAAGACAGTGACTCTCCAGAGAGAGGAGGGGAGTCACGCTGTTATTAAGCAGCAGTTTTTGCCAGCACTCTCATCTGGGGAAGAGCATTAGCAGTGGGACTCAAGATTGCTGCCAAGCTGTTTACCCACTGCCTGCCATCCTGCCCACCACACCCCATTATCCTGCAAGGAGGGGCAGAGAAGCAAGGCGGAATAGTCTAGAATACAAAACAGAGACTCATTCAAACAAGCCACATTGCCCATTTCCACCCTCTGCCACTTTAGTGACACACATACACACACCAATACATAAGGAATAAAGAGAATATGTCTTAATTTGGGCACTGAATTAAAAACAATTGAGTACTTTGTCTTATGACACAGAACTATGATCATGCACAATAGATTCAGACTCAGGCTTTGTCTGCCAAAATGATTACTTTCTCGTAAGCATAAATGGAATCATTTCAAATTTAAGCTAAGTCATTTCTTAAAAACAGAGACCTAACAGCCCATCTCCAGGTGTCACAAAGATGATCAAATAGCCACTTAAGTACACTCTTCAAATGAGTTGCACTGAAGCTGCACGAACTAGATGACCCTCTGATAGAACATGCTCGGGATTTAACAATCTGTAATATTTATTACTTCTGCCCAGTATCCTAACTCTTTCGCATCCCCGCACACACAGCTTATACAGCATATTCAATTTACTTCTATTCTAGAAAGTCTAAACATTTGGTGGGAATGCGGGTGGGGATACAACTACGTTAATAGATAACAGCTTGTCCATAGTAAAAACCGGATGTGCATACAAGTGTGTGTCTAACTGGAAAAACAAACAGACCGGGTACGTTCTCAGAAGTTGTAATCTTAGCTGTGCACAGGAAACTGATATCCAGAGCTTGCATGGCTGCCTTAAATACTCTACATGCTGTCATCCCTTTTCCTATTGAAAATGGAAGACATCAGTTTTCTGTCCTCAGCATGCGACTTCGCTTTTCTGAACTCTGGTGTCCCAGAGATAACTTGGATCTGATGCCAGTCTGCTGCCCTTCTGTAGTTTCTGCTTGCCACCCATTCCTATTGCATAATGAAACCAGGAAAATAATACCTGTAATGTCATTTTCCTAATAGAAAATGCTATTCCCCATGAGCTATGAGCATCTAACTGCAATGTGGATGAAAACTCCTATTTCTGATGCCCCCAAGGTGAGTAATACTATCTCTGGCTATATTTCAGCAGTTCAATTCCTTCCAGAAGATATTTATAGAGGATCCTCTATGTGCCAGCACTGCACTCGGCTCTGGGGAACAAATGAAGCATCAGCCTGCTCAGCCTTCTTGTGAAGATTGACCTGCCAGCATTCCCAGGACGATGTTTGAGGGACTATGTTGGAAGCATGAGTAAGATGCCAGGGGAGAGAATAACAAGTCCTCCTAGCACTCAGCCTTTGTAAAGTTTATCTAAAAAAGCCAACACAGAGTTTGCTCAAATACCATGTGCCCCACGATTGACAAATGGAACAACAGGCAAGAAGTGAGGGTTGGATGGACCCATTCCAAGAGCCCTGGCAATCTTCTCACTCTAATCCTACTTAGTCCCGTGCTCCATGAAAGATTTTTCAGGCTCTAATCTCTCTTCTCATGAGCCTTGGTGACACAGTAGTTAAGCACTCAGCTGCTAAATGAAGGATCAGCAGTTCTAAACTACCAGTCGCTCCATGGGAAAATGATGTGGCAGTCTACCTCCATAAAGATTTACAGACTTGGAAACCCTACGGGCCAGTTCTACTCTGTCCTATAGAGTCACTGCAAGTCAGAATTAACAAAATGGCAATGGGTTTGGTTTTGGGGTTTAATGTCTCATCACATAATATTTCCATTCTAACAACGACCTCACCTTTCTTCACCTTAAAATCTAAGAGATGGGGTCTTTAAAATTGATGGAAAGGCCAGTGAGTCACAGTGATATTTGTAAAATCTTTATCAGACCCAAGCAACTTCTGCAACATTGTTTCTGTTTTCCTCTGTAATGAACCCCATGCCCCATCCAAATGGAATCACTTCTGGTAGTTCCTGTGAACTTTACACTCCCACTACCATGTCTTTTGTATGCTGCAACCAACGCCTGGAATGCCTTCTCTCCCTTTTTTCACTTGTGACTCCTTCAAAGCCAGCTCAAATGCTATCTCCCTTACCATATTCTCAAATGGACATGGACTTTATTATGCACCTTTGTTTATTTATTCATTACTCATTTATTGAGGAGTTCTAGTGGGACAGTGATTAAGTCATTTGGCTGCTAACCAAAAGGTCGGTGGTTTGAACCCACCAGCCACTCCATGGAAGAAAGATGGGGCAGTCTGCTTTCATAAGGATTTACAGCCTTGGAAATCCAATGGGCATCACTATGAGTTGGAATTGACTCGATGGCAGTGAGTTTTTTGTTTTTGTTTTTGTTTTTTTGGTTTATTCTATGCTAGAGCCTGTTTGGCACTAAGGAGATACAGATAAATGATTAAGATTTGCTCTAATCTCTCAGGAAACTCACAGAGATGTGTAAATATAGAAATGAAATGGAAAGGGATAAAAGATTTCATAAGAGGCAAGTACTGAGAATTCTGAAGACACACATGAAAGAATATCACCTGCTTGAGTGGACCAGCAAAATCTTCCAGGAAGAAGGAAGTATCTTAACACCCCTTTTAGATTTTAAGCAAACAGAGGGCAAGGTCAATGTATAGTTTGTATCAAAAGATATGCTAGCCCAAAAAGCAGTCTGTGAAATAAAGGAATAAATGCACAAGTGAATGAGTGCCATACCAGATTAATCCTTTGGCTCTCACTTTACGTACTAGCCTCTTTAACGAATGCTTCCAGAAAAGCACAAAGACATGTAATTCCAATCCCACTGGTAAAGAGTAGGGCAAGTGCATCCCTTAGTTGTTCACGAATTGTAAGTGAGATCAGAAGCCTATTCAGGTTAATAAGCCATCATTAACTATAAAAACTGCAACAGAAACTGAATTTAACTCTTTAGGCAATCACTGAACTGCTAGCTAACATGCAAACCATGAAAACTAATGAGTATAGAATCTAAGAGGTGTTACAGAGCCAGTGCCCTCATAGAATCAGGCTTACCTCACTGTCACAGGACCCAGGATGCTTCGGAAAACGATTTAACGCTTAATTCTCTAGGTGGTGGTTTGGTGTCAAAAATTGTGATTGATGAACTTTATCTTGCTCTAACCCCTGTCAAGTAAAAAATCTCAATGCCTCTCAACTCACGGGCAAAGCTTGTCACTGCTAAATAAATTCCAGATTTAATTTTGCTTCAATGGGAATGAAATGGTTTGTAGTATGATCTCTAGGAGCTCTGGTGGCTCTGTGTTTAAAGGTCAGTAGTTCAAACCTACCAGCTGCTCTGCAGGAGAAAGATGAGGGAGTCTGCTTCCATAAAGATTTACAAACTTGGGAACTCTATGAGGCAGTTCTACTCTGTTCTAAAGGGTCACTATAAGTCAAAATCTATTTGGAATCTACTCAACAACATTGGCTTTGGGTTTGTTTGTTCGTTTACTATGGTCTTTTCTGTAGAGATAACACCAGGATGAGGGAAGATGGTTTTCCCAGGTAATGTGAGAATCAGTCTGGGGTTGTGAGCAGAGCACTGACCTGGGATTTGCACCAGAGCAAGATTCTGTAGACTGTGCTCCAGTTCCAGCCCCACAACTGACTCCCTACATGACTCTAGAGAAATCATGCAATGTTTATAACCTTAAACCAAAAAAAGAGAAACCAAGCCCACTGCCATCGAGCCAACTCTGACTCAGCGACCCTATTGGGCTTCCAAGGCAGTAAATCTTTATGGAAGTAGATTGCCCAGTCTTGTTTCCATGGAATGGCTGGTGGGTTTGAACCACCAACCTCCTGGTTAGTAGTAGTCAGATGCCTTAGGCACTGTGCTCTATAATCTTAGGTCTCTCATTTTAAACAAGAGTAAGCACACTTACCTCAAAGGTTTATTGTAAAAGTTGGAGCAAATTTCAAGTAAATGTAATGGATAAAAGGACTGGAGGGTCACTGCGGTTCCAGCCAATGCTGAGATTACCTGCTTTCATAGCAAAAGTTAACGTTGAGCACAGATTGTATTTTCTAAACAGCCTCTTCAGAACAGATCAAAAAAGAATTACTTTTCTGGTTTTGTAAATGGAGATGCAAAGAAGTTGAGTTCTATTGATTCTATGTCCACAATGTCTCTTTGTACTTTACACTGTAAACTTTCAGTCTCCACAGATAAATACCTACCACTCACACCCAGCCCTTTATCATCTCACACGAGGTCAATTTCCACAGATTCTCAACTGATGTCTATGCTTCCTCTCTCTCCCAGACTCCAGTTCTTCCTAACTATAAATTACCTTTCCCAAAATATTGTAACTTTGCCTTGCTCATTACCCACAGGGCCACCTCATGTCCACAGGTAGAAATTCACACTCTCCTCTGCCATCCCTCCCTCCTCTGTTCTCTAAACCAAAACAAATGACCTCTTTGCTGTCCTCAAGATTCATTTTGCCATCTCCTGCTTTTGTTTTTTACTCCTGCCATCCACAAAGTCTGTACTGTTTTCCCCACGGCTCTCTAGATCTTACCCATGTTTCAAAATTCAGCTCATATTTTATTTCCTCCATGAAATCATCCCAGACATATCTAGTAGGAATCAATTCTTCTATTCCCAAACTGCCACTGAACACTGTCAGTATCTTTATCATTGTACTTATCAAATTTCATGCTGTAGCAGGTCTCTATACAGTAACTCATATATGAGACCAAGAAATAATCCTGTGGACCAGAAGCCATGCTTTTTCATCTCTGATTAGCCTGTGGTTCTTTTCATACCAAACCAAAAGCCATGGCCACTGAATCTATTCTGACTCACAGCGACTGCCACTGGGTTTCCACGGTTATAAATCTTTAAGGAATTAGATTGCTTCATCTTCCTCTTGCAGAGCAGCTGGTAGATTCGAACCACAGACCTTCTGGTTAGCACCCAAATGCCTTAACCATTATGCCTCCAGAGCTCCTTAGTTCTTTTCATGTTGTTGTTATGTGCCGTTGAAGTCGGACCCGACTCAAAGCGACCCCTCCTTGGGTTTCCAAGGCAGTATCACCATGGAAGTAGATTGCCCAACCATCCTTCCAAGGAGTGGCTGGTGGGTTTGAACCGCCAGCCTTCTGGTTAGCAGTCAAGTGCCTTAGGTACTATGCATTCAGTACCTGCTTATTGAACTGAATGGAACTGTATTTATTGATCATTAACTGTTTACTCTGCAAATATTTACTAAGCACTTATTATGTGCCAGGCACAGTCATAAGTTCTGGAGACAGACAAATCAGTGAACAAAAGAGATATTCATGTCTGCAGTCTGTTGGAGGTTACAGACAAATAGATCAGTAAACTATTTAGCAGTAGATGGTGATGATTACCACAGAGTAAATAAAATAACAAAACAAGCCAGCAAGCCAAACATAACAACAAAAAAACAGAACCAGGGAAATATGACATTCCAGAGCAAAGAAAGGTTTCAATTTTAAATCCCATGGTCAGAAAAGTTCCAATTGAGAAATGTTCATAAAGCACATTGGTGATACAAGTCTATAATCATTTACAGAGCAACATCTATGTACAAAAATACCTTTTGGCACCGTTAAGGCCCGAAGTCTGAACAAAACATGCTTTGTACCCTCTCGAGGATCTTTAAAGTCTTGTAACAAAATAAGATACAGACAAAAATAACTAACACAAAGCAGGAGACAATAAGTCCTCCCAAAGAGGTTTAAAATCTCCAGGTCAGGGTAGGGACATCAAGACAAGGTGCAAGGAGCAGATGGCATTTGAATCATATTTTAAAGAAGGAGCGTTAATTTGTATAGGACAAATGGTGGGGATAGGGATTTGAATAATTTTGTGCGTGTGTGCACACACACCCATGCATACCAAGTCAACTCCAAATCATGCGACCCTATAGGACAGACCTGAACTGCCCCACAGGGTTTCCTAGGCTTTAATCTTTATGAAAACAGACTGCCACCATCTTTCTCCTGCAGAGTGGGTTAGCATCCAAGCATTTAACTGATGTACCAACAGGGCTCTTAATTTGAATAATGTTGTTGTTGTTATGTGCTGTCGAGTCGGCCCTACTCATAGAGAGGCCTCCTTGGGTTTCTGAGGCAGTATCACTATGGAAGTAGATTGCCCAACCTTCCTTCTGAGGAGTGGCTGGTGGGTTTGAACTGCCAGGCTTCTGGTTAGCAATCAAGTGCCTTAGGCACTATGCTACCAGAGCTCCTAATTTGAGTAATAGGGCCCTTGAATATGAGGACTGTAGGAAAAGGAGTTATCTAAACATAACAATCAGTACAAGATTCCAATGCTCTCCAGGTATGGGGGGACCTGTGAGTTATCAGGCTGGCTGCCTGCCTCCAGAAGAGGCTTCATTTCCAGTTCACAGATTAATTACCACTGATGGAGCCCTCATCATAAGGCAGTCACTGTGCTAGGCTCTGAGGAAAAATCACTTAAGACTCTGCCCGCCCTTAAGAATATCCTAGTTTAGTGTGCAGTATCACATATGCTCCACTGAAGTTAATCACAGGGCCCATGCAAACTCAGAAGAGAGGCACCCAAATTGGTAGAGGAGTTCATGGAAGGCTTCCCACGCAGGTGAATCCTTAAACTCATTCCCATGTGCTCAGTTAAAATTCTCTATTGATTATAAAACTTACCCATATTTTTTGAAACTTTGAAAATGTAAGTTTTAATATGAAGAAAAAATAAAAATCACCTATAATCCCACCACCCAAAGAGCTTCTGTTAATTTTAAGATATTTCCTTGTGATGGTCTTTTGCAATCTGCCTCTCCCCCTCTGCACTAAACACAGTTACACACACTAAGAAATATAAACGAGATTGTAATATACATATGTGTCTTTCCTACTTTTTATTTAACGTTATATTAAGGATCTTCTTGGACATTATCAAAAATCTTCAGAAAACATTAATATAATGGCTATACAATATTGCACCAAAAAAATCCCAAACACGCTGCTGTCTAGTCGAACCCCACTCATAGCGACCCCTCTTTGGGTTTATGAGGTAGTATCACTACAGAAGTAGATTGCCCAACCTTCCTTCAGAGGAGTGGCTGGTGGGTTTGAACCTCCAGCCTTCTGGTTAGCAATCAAATGCCTTAGGCACTACACCACCAGAGAGCCATTATTTATTAAATCACTCCCTTCCTGCTGGATGTTTAAACAACTTTGAATAGAGTACTTTTACTGTTATAAATAGTAGCAATAAATACATTCACACATAGATACCAATTTCAATAAAAAAAGATTCATAGAAGTGAAATTTATTAAGTTAAAGAGAACATTATTTATAAAATAGGCTTAAGCTCTGAAGAACAAGTAAGAGTACTAGGCAAAAGAAAGGAAAGTTGTATAAAGGCGCATAAGCATTAAAGAACATGACAACTTCCAGGAATTTCAATTCAGCTAGATCAAAGGCATGTGTATGCTGGGGTGAGAGGGCATGGCTGAATGGAGATGAAACTGAAGAGAAGGACAGGGACCAAATCATAAACAGCCTTGGGAGCTGAGTTACAGAGATCTAACTCGATCACAGCGTTAGTTATGAGAATCTCTGCAATATTTTCAGGAAAAGAAAAGCATGACCGTATATGTGATTTAGGAAGATCAGTTTTATAGCAGCAACAGTTGAGGGCCGACTAGAAGCAAGAAGACTAGTCTGAAGACTACTACAAAGATCCAGGAGCAAACAAGAATGCCCTGAAACAAAGGCAATGGTGATGTACAGAAAGGGATAGACACAAGGGATATTAAACTGCTTGGATCTACAGGATTTGGTCACTGGTTTCAAGGATAGTCTAGGACCCCTCCTCATTTAAGAGTAAGGTTGTTGTTGTTGTTAGGTGCTGTTGAGTCGTCTCTGACTCACAGCAATCCTATATACAGCACAACAAAACACTGCCCGGTCCTGTGCCAGCTCCATGATCCTTGCTATACCTGAGCCCATCATTGTAGCCACTGTGTCAATCTACCTTGTTGAGGGCCTTCCCCTTTTTCGTTGACTCTCTACTTTACCAAGCATGACATCCTTCTCCAGCGAATGGTCCCTTCTGACAACATGACCAAAGTAAGTGAGACTAAGTCTGGCCATTTTCACTTCCAAGAACATTCCAACTGCACTTCTTCCAGGACAGATTGGTTAGCTCTTTTAGCAGTCCATGGTACTTTCAGCATTCTCTGCCAACACCACAACTCAAAAGCATCAACTCTTCTTCAGTCTTCCTTATTCATTGTCCAGCTCTCACATGCATATGAGGTGATTGAAAATACCATGGCTTATGCCAGGCGCCCGTTAGTCTTCAAAGAGACATCTCTGCTCTTCAGTACCTGAAAGAGGTCATTTTGCAGCAGATTTGCCCAATGCTACATGTCATCTGATATTCTGACTGTTGCTGCCATTGGTGTTGATTATAGAACCAAGTATTATAAAGTCTTTGACAACTTCAATCTTCTCTCCATTTATCGTGATACTGCTCATTAGTCCAGTTGTGAGGATTTTTGTTTTCTTTATGCTAAGGTGCAATTCATACTGCAGACTGTAGTCTTCAATCTTCATCAGTAAGTGTTTCAAGTCTTCCTCACTTGATTGAGTGTGAGGGTGAGGCATGAATGTGATGTCAGTCCTACAGATGCCTTGCAAAGGAGATTCTATGTGCCCCAAATGTCAAATGCTTTGTTCGGGTTCTCTCCAAAACTCTCCCTTTGTCAACACATACTCAGTTCTTCTGCTTACTCCTAAAAGAAGATATGTCCTCAATTCCTTAGAGCTTTATCTCCAAACTGACCTCGACTCAGCCTAAGTAGAAGAGACAAAATCTTCAGCAGCTGTCAGTTGAGGGAGAAGTTGTCTCAACTCTGAAGTGAGTAACACCAAGGAAGGCAGGCAGGCCCTGATGGGTATTTAAACAAAACTAACGCATTAGGCTGATACTAAAAATTGATGTTTTAATTCTACCCAGAAGCACTTTGGGGAAAAGTCCTGGTAATCTACTTGTGAAAAAATCAGTATTGAAAACCTTATGGAGCACAGCGCTACACTGGCACTCATAGGGTCACCATGAGTTAGAATCTACCTGATGGCAATATTTTTTGTTTTGGCAAACTCTAAGGTCATCATCTGATGTACAATATAAAGAGCTGATAAAGCCTTCAATAAAAGGCATGTTGTTGTTGTTGTCATTTTGCCATTGAGTCAGACCCAACTCATAGTGACCCCTCCTTGCATTTCCGAGGTGGGATCATTATGGAAGTAGATTGCCCAACCTTCCTTCCGAGGAGTGGCTAATGGGTTTGAACCTCCAGCCTTCTGGTTAGCAGTCAAGTGCCTCAGGCACTATAGCAGTGCAATATTAAATGAAATGGCTTTTCTTTGGACCTACTTTTACATTATTCATGCTAGGAATTCATCCACTTAGTATGGGAATTTCCTCCTTAAGAGGTCTTGTTTTCATTTTCTCTTCTTCTTTTCACATTCCTGTGGTCCTTAGATTCCAGCACTATCCACCACCAGTGGATGGGAAGCCACCCACAATGTAAACATGCAGGAGTAAACAGGGTCTACTTAATCACCGAACACTGTGTCCATCATACACAACATAACACTGCCTCCTGAGATGTGCTGATCTCCAGAGAATCGTCCCTTACTCCAGTTCCATAGTTTTCCTAATTGGCAGTAATTGCAGGGACACCTAACATGAATCACTGCATGTTGGAGATTAACTTTGCGCAAACAGGATTCAAAACTAAAGTGCTGAGTCACAACTTGTTTTTATTCTTCCATTTTATTTTGGCAGTTGCTTATAATATGTCTATATAAGAAATGTCTGTGTGTATACATATATATATATATATATATATATATATATATATATATATGTATATGTATACATACACACATATTTCATAAAGATATATTTATTTATATAGCTTTATCTTTATAAAATCTTTACAAAGATTTTTTATGAAGTAATTTCTTTGTAATAATGCTGTAGGAATTTATATGTAAATCATTATGTATAAATTGTACACATAATGCAGCTTCCATTAGTATTTATTATAAGAAAATTTCTAGATTTAACAACCGAAAATAGGACTCTGAAATTGGGAGATTCCAAGAATCCCAGCAAAACTCTAAAAGTGTAAACCAAAAAAATCCAAACTCACAGCCTTCGAGTCAATCCCGACTCACAGCAACCCCTTCTTGGGTTTCCGAGCTCTGGTAGCATAGTGCCTAAGGCACTTGACTGCTAACCAAAAGGCTGGCGGTTCAAACCCACCAGCCACTCCTCAGAAGGAAGATTGGGCAACCTACTTCCATAGTGATACTGCCTCGGAAACCTAAGGAGGGGTCACTATGAGTTGGGTCTGACTTGACGGCACATAACAACAACAACAAAATCTCTACAGAAGTAGATGGCCCAATCTTTCTTCCGAGGAGTGGCTGGTGGGTTTGGCCACCAGCCTTCCGGTTAGTAGTCAAATGCCTTAAGTACTATGCCACCAGCGTTCCCTCTAAAAGTATAAAACATCCAAATATATCTACGTAGGAGAACAACTATTACAATGAAGCACAAACATGAGAAATGTTTATATCGAGTAAAAGCTATTCATGACTGTCCTACCACTTTTCTGTAGGAAGTGAGGCTCCAATGGAATATCCCTAACAAAACTGGTCTCTAAGCCAACAGTTTGGTCAGTTAATTTTAAAAAGTTGACTAAAATAAGAAAGAATGCCTTAATAATGCAATGTTAATATAAAATACATAGATAAAAGTCATTTGAGAATGCCCAAGCCTACATTTAGAGGTGTTTCTTATTTTACACAGCAGATGTGGTCCTCAAAATCAAACCTGTCAAGGGGTATTAAAATGCATGGTAGACATGCTCACTTTGGCAGGACAGACATTAAAACTGGAACAAAACAGAGATTAGCATGGCCCCTGTGCAAGGATGACATGCAAATTTGTGATGTATTCCATATTTTTAGAATAATATAAAAAGATAATTAATTAAAGAAATAAAATGCATAGTAGAGACAAGTATGGATCAGAAATGAGGAAGAGCAGTAAATTTAAGTATATGATGACAATTAAGAATCAAGATGGACTTTGGAAGACAGGTAGATTTTAGATAAAATGAAGGAAAGCAAAAAAATATATTCCAGAAAAGCTGGGGAGACAAGCTGGATGTCATGGACAAGAAGAGTAAGGATGACAAATTTACTTATCACTGGAATCAGGGATGGGCAAAAGGGCCTGCTGATATTTACAGAAAAGCAAGGTTGATGACAGAGTTCAAACCAGTTATGGCAGCATTTGAAATTCAGACCCAAGCATTGCATTTGATAGAATGAGGTAGTTAAATGTTGAAAGTGGCTGAGGGAAAATACTCTGGCAATGGAGCAAAGAATGGATTACTAGGGAGAAAGAAAAGAGAGAAGTCTTGGAGAGAGCTATGGCTCTAATCCAGCATGCGATAAGGAGGTGAGCGTCAGCTCTAGGTTTACAACCTCACTCATGGAAAGACAGAGGAGAGAGACGCTCCTGCTCTCAGTGTAATACCCACAAAGACTGTGGAGAATCAAGGCTTTAGATTTCATGGCACATGCTGCAGCAGCTCTGTCAATCTTGCTATGGTTACTCATGTTGCATTAAGTACTTGACACACCCAACCAAAATACAGAAGTAGCCCTCATATATGTATGCAAACTAGCAGGCCTTGTTTGAAAAATGTCTGCTAACAATCTCATTTATATAGTCATTATTCTTTCATATATAGATCTAAAGGTTTCCAACAGCTGTGAAAAGCTCTTTATGTTAAAGCCAGTAAGACCAAATAGCATAAACATGTTAGAAAGA
Organism: Orycteropus afer afer; assembly: GCF_000298275.1. Classification (NCBI taxonomy): domain Eukaryota; kingdom Metazoa; phylum Chordata; class Mammalia; order Tubulidentata; family Orycteropodidae; genus Orycteropus; species Orycteropus afer. Next base: position 3,901,059 of record NW_006921634.1, on the reverse strand, counting down.
TTGGACAAGGACAGGGGCCCACAAAGTCATAAGAAAGGTCAAGAATTCAGTGTTCTCTTTTCCTCTGGGTTTAAACAATGGGTAAAATGAGATGATTAAGATGATGCATCGTATCATTATTATAGCTCTGCTCTTAAACTGGTAAAGAAAGCACAGACCTCTAGTGAAATAACAAGCTTTTACAAAGTGTAAAATATATAAAATATTTTACTAAGTGTAAAATATTTTTAAAGGTTTAAAAACATATGTACATTCCTGACTAAAGGTTTCCTAGAAGAAGTTTCCATATAGTTTAATTATGTAAGAATGCTTTGTAATTTATGTATCATATTCAAATGAATTTGAAAAGAAAACTGAAGCAGTTAAGTAAATCAATTCCTCTAATGTGCTCAAAAATCTGGGACTCTAAATTTAAACCCAGCATTTGCAATCTATTTGTAATATTTAAATGCTCAGAAAACCCTCTGCTTATAGGTAATGCAAAATCAAACATTAGTGACCCTTCAAGTTATTAGAAAATTTTCATTAAAGATCCAAATTAAGAACGCTTCATGTATTAAACAGAGGAGCTATTCATCTTCCAAGAAAGAAAGAGAAATCTGCTTTAACTATTCTTAACCCTTTCTCTGTGGGTATGTTCTAGATTATATGTGTAAAGAAAGAATAGTGAAGGAAATTTGAAACTTCAAGAACTTTAATGCCTATGAAAGGTAATGGGAGTACAACTAATTAAAATAATAATGAAAGTTTCAGAAATACCAAGACCTGACTTTTAATAAGGAAGCTGAGAAATACCATCATAATTTTCATTAAATTTTTGGTAACAGCAGACACTTCATTATGGACTACAAAAAAACCAATGTGTTGAGCTATGTACTAAACTTGCAACCTGCTGATAATGGGCCCCTCATAAAGTTGGTTTATTATACCAGAAATGTTCTAATAAACATAATCATATTCTACAAATCAGGCAACTATACATGCTAACCTACATCAGCTCTGAAGAGTAATATCTGCGAAAGCAAAGGAAGAGATGAGGGCATCATTTTTTATTCTCTGTAGAATAACAGGGTCTAAGAGACTCAGAGCCCCATGAAGACATTAACTTAATCCTCAGAAATCTATTCCAGCCACTGAGCTTTATAGTCTTCCTCTGATTTAGTCCCACAGGCCTTTCTGTTCTTCTCTCACCATCTCTAGACCCTCAGACTTCCATTTCATTTTATGCAGAGGCTCATTTTATGCAGAGGCTCCATAACAACTTCATTTGCCAGATTTTTAAATTATTTTGATAAAGTATATGATATTATACAGTTATTACAAGTAGGACCGCAGGAAACATTACCAGATCGATATCACCATCTCCCATTAAATGACAATTCACTGTGTCAGTAATTTCCTTTCATTGCACTTCAAATCTTAAAATACCCAACATCTTTTTTATTATGTCCTCTACAGTGTCTGCAGGCACAGAACGTTACAGAACCCAAAGGTTGGAGAAGGGAGTGGAGTTGGGGGCAAAACAAGGGTGAGAGGGACAAAAGTGGAGGAGGAGGATTTAGTAAGACTGCTACACAGATGTTAAGAAAGGTCATTTTATTTTCCCCATAAACTGGAAAGGTTTAAAAGGAAGATACAAGTTCTCTATCATCACTTGTATAAAATTACGTGAGATGAATGTGGATGGTGTGTGATTTGGGAAAATATATACCTAGCCTATATGTGAAAGCAAAGGAAGAGATGCCTGATTTCACAGACACTAATGTTTGGGATGGATTTATATATACTTAAGTAAAATGGAGGGTCAATTTAAAGAAAATATTAGGTAAGTAGTGGTCCGCGGGTACATGACAATGGCAAACAGCAGGAAAGTAAGTAATGTGAGAAAACAGAAACCCAGCCCTCAAGGGCCAATGGGGTGGGCTTCCCCTACTTTCCCAACCAGACATAACACTGAGCAAGGCTTAGGGACAAATGTCCATCTGTCAGCCAGACAGCAGGTCTGCTGATGAATACTTTATTTGGCTCAACAGATCTTCCTTTTGCAAAGGGTCTAGCAGGTTTCCTAGGCATTCTCTTCCTTTTGCACAGGGTTGCTCAAGGTCATGAAAAATAACAGAAGTGAAGGAAGCCTGAGAATTTCCTTTCCTTAACATTCCAGTCAGTCGGGACACATTTTCCTGGGTTGAACCATCCATCCCATCACACATCCTCCTCAAATGGTCCCTCTTCATTCTCTCCTATCCACCATCCATCCTACACTTGAGTTATCCCCGTTTTAAATACCCACAGATTTTTCCTATTCTCTTTCTTCTGCTCCAAAATGTATTCTGCCCTTTGTGGTAATTATTTTCATATTTATTATTTAGGATCTCCTAAAGCACACACGACTCGACGGCATATAACAACAACAACAACAAAGCACACAAAACCGGTCTTATTCATCTTCCCAAGCATCTTGTCCCCCAAAGCCACCCATCACCACCACTACTCAGTAACTCACAAATGCCTTACACTTACTGGGAACTCAAGACAGTAGTTTGACTGTGCCACAAAATGCAAAGTCTGTGCTGGAATAGAGAATCTGTGACCAGATAGCTGGCACAGCTCGTCCCACTTTACGTGCTAGATTTCTATCTTGCTTGGTGGTCTCCATCCAGGAACAGGTTACAGGAAACAGTGCTGACTCCTCTTCAATTTCCTCTCGGATACCCGCCACTCGCTTCAGTGCTTGTTCCCATTATAACCTCTACATTCTTGATGTGTGCAGCAAATTGCAACAACATCAGCAAAAGAGCTCCCTTTCATGAGTAAGCCAGGAATGTTCCTGTCTACAATCCCAGAGAAGTGAGATGGAAGTCAATGGTTGCCTGAGAGAGCTGATGTCAATTCTTCTATAGCCATATAATGAAAAAGATGAGCTCTCATAGCAAGCCACTCCCAATACAAGACAGTAGTGAAAGGAATCAGTATAGCCTTTTTCTGAGAGCTGTCATGCACAGGTTGAAAAATGAGACAAAAGCTTTGCAATGTAAAATAAATCCACTTCCAAAATTGGTACCTAGAGGAAGGCAAAAAAAGCCAAGTCACATGCAACAGATTAATGGATCTGGAAAGATCATTTCTTCAGATGAATGGGGTAAATCCAATTTACTTGGTCCAGCATATCAAAAAGAATTGTTACCAAATTGTTATCAAAAGAATTGTTACCTCCCTCTTCAAAGTATAAATTCAAAGAAACAAAGAGGCAAATGCAAAGCTGGTAAATCCAATTTACTTGGTCCAGCATATCAAAAAGAATTGTTACCAAATTGTTATCAAAAGAATTGTTACCTCCCTCTTCAAAGTATAAATTCAAAGAAACAAAGAGGCAAATGCAAAGCATTACATATCAGTCAGCCAGTACTTCCTGAGCAACTACTATGTGCCAAGCATGGTTCTGGGCACTGAGGTACAGCAGTGAACCAAATAGTTATCTTGGGCTCTTATGGTGGAAGACAGAAAGTAAAACAAACAAGTACAATTATCTCAAGAATTGAAAATGAAATAAAGATAAGAAAATGAAACAATTAAATAATGAAAATAAAATAGGACAGCATAACAGAGAGTGGCAGAGGAGAGACTGCTTTAGCTAAGGTAGTTAGGGAGGGCTGCTTGGAGGAAGTGAAGCAAGACACAAATGATAAAAGGCAATTGAGAAAAAACTTGGAAGAAAAGGAAACAAAAAGAGCAGCAGAAATAAAGGTTGTGAGGCAGGAATATTTGGGAGGAATGAGTTGGAATCAACTCAACACCACACAACAATAACAATAATAAGGCTGGTGGAGCACAGAAAACCAAGGCATCAGTATAGGGAGATGAAATCAGAGAGGAAACCAGGAACCAGGTCATACAGAACCTCAAGGCCATGGTAAAAAGTCTGAATTTTATATTAGTCACAATGGGAAGTCACTAGAAAGTTTAAGCAAGGTAGTGAGATGCTTTAAGAAAACTCAGGTTCAGTGTAGAGGATGGACTTGAAGAGTACAAGACAAGAGTACAGGGAGCAGATAATGGGTTGTAATAATGGAGAAAAGATGCTGAGAAGTGGTTAGATACGTTATTTATTTTGGAAGCAAAACAGACAAGGTTTGCTAATGGACTGGATATGGGGATGAGGGAAAAAGAGGAATCAAGGAAGACTTGTAAGTTCTTGGCCTTAGCAATCGAGTGGATGGTGATGCTATTTAATGAGACTGGAAAAAATAGGGGTAAAAGTGGGTTGGGGTGGAAATATTAGTTCTAAAGAGAATTTTGGCTAAAAAGCCAAATTTGTGTGTATGATGTCCCTTAGACATCCAAGTGTGAATACAATTAACTATACAAATTTAAGAGTAATTAGGATATTCAGTCAACCAACCAGTTGCCAAGGAGTAGATTCCTACTCATGGCAACACTGATTGCATGTCAGAGTAGAACTGGTGCTGCACAGGGTTTTCAATGACTGTGATATTCTCTTTCTCCCACAGAGCAACTGAAGGGTTCTAACCAATGATGCCTGGGTTAGCAGCTGAGTGCTTAACCACTAAACATTACCCTGAAGTTGATTTTTACTTATTATGACCCTATAGGACAAAGTAGAACTTCCCCATAGGGTTTCCAAGGCCATAACCTTTATGGAAGCAGACTGTCATACCTTTTTTCCACGGCACAGCTGATGAGTTTGAACTGGTGTTCTTTGAATTTACAGCTGTGCACTTAACCACTGTGCCAATAGGGCTCTTTGTTTAACCTCTAGAGGACCCAGATTCAAGCCCTGAAACACTCTAAGTATTTAAGGGTTAATAGAAGGAGGCCAATAAAGGAAATTGGGAAAAAATTGCCCATGAAGTGGAAGGACAAACAAGGTAAGGTAATGTAATTGAAGAACAAGTGGTTCAAGAAGGGAATGTGTATCAAATGGTGCTGAAAGACCTTACCCACCTCTGGCAGCTTGGGATCTTAAAATATAGATCAACAAGATAGCATCAATCACTTGGGGAGGAAGAGCCTTAATGGAGCGGAGAGTGGCCACAGCCGAAGTAGTAAGGGAACATCTTATTCCTCAGATGGCTTCATCATCAATTATTTCTAAAGTGTCCAAACTAATAACTTAATGTATCTTAAGAGGAGTGAGCTTTAATAGTAAGAAAATAAATTTTGGGATAGCACTTAGAGGATAGACAGTAGAACACAACCCAAAGTTCAGCTTTCTATACAGGGTGCTGAGTGAGAAAGGGAGGTTGGGGTATAATGGCTAAGTTGGTATCAAGAGACTGGTGTTACTGGGGTCTTATTCTGAAAATTGTTTCTTCCTATTTTTAAAATGGCAATACTCAACACTATACACAAGAGCTCCCTATATACAAATGAATTAGGGAAAAGAGGGACATTTTACTGCCCAAGAGAGCTTGGCATAGTATTGTTATTATCCATCACTCTTTTGCCACCATTTCTAATGAGAAATCTTCTTAATAGGGTTCCCATCTTATGACTGCAAGCTACAGGCTCTTTTTGCAATAACTTAAAGATCAATCAAAGAACAAAAAGTTCTGTTTGTTCAAATGATGTGACCCTGGTTTGTTTTCTCATAGGATGATGGCTACAAACAGAAAAATGAAAATAAATCAATAGCATTATTTTTCACTCTCATCTAAATATATTTTGGAAAGTACCAGTGGGAATCCTACCCAGTACATATTTACTTATGGTCCAAATTGAGGCCTCACTGATTTGAATGCAGGGCATTTCTGAGTGGCTGTTGGGTAAATGGATAGGCAAGAAGAGTGTTTCTAGCTCATTAAGACCACATATCTCTCCGCTCCTGCGGCCTTTCTGGAATCTGTCAACATTGTGAGTTGTATCATAACTATAAGGAAATGTTTTTAACTTAACTTTTCACCTTCAGCCTAATGAATTCTCAAATTCTACTAGTTCAAACTGTTGAATAATTCAACAAACAGTGTTCTGACCCAAGGCAATTTATGCTATGGTGATATTTTTGCTCTAAAATAAAGAGGAGAAAAGAGCTGATTCAGCATTACATTCCAGCTCATCATGCTGAAAACACCTGAATACATCCAGGTTTTAATGTTCCCTATGCAGGGTAAAAGGCTGGAATTGAAAATACAAAAGTTTCAAACCACAGTTTCTCTTAACTGTAACCAAAATCTCCCTTGAATACATCTTCTTTTTTTCCCTGTTCCCTTCCTTAAAAGAAAATGAAAATTGTAGGCTGGGACATTGCTTACCAAAGGGTATATTTTGTGCATGTTTCTGAATGCCAATCAGAAGTTTTCTGAAACCAAGGGTAACTTATATTTTAGTCAATTCTCCATGAATGCCTGAGGAAATATGTAGAGCATTAATCAGGGTAACCACAATTGCATACTTATCATCTAAAGGAAAAATACGTACAGAACAGCAACCAGAGATTAAAATTAAGTTAGTGATGTGTCTGAAAGCTCAATTAGCTTCTTTACTTTAAAAAAAAAATAAGAAAAGTAATTCTACACAAATCTCTTTTACAACTGACATACGTGTTCAAGTAAGTACTATAAAGTATTGGACCAATCACTGTTTAGAGAATTAAGTTAAGACACCCAGATCCTAGTTCATTCTCTTTATTATTAACTAGCAGAATGGCCTTAATTTGGGGTAGTAGAAAGAGCATGGCCATCAGGACTAGACAGATCTATATTTAAAACCCATTTCTATCCATTGCTGTGCATCTCTGGACAAGTCCCTTAACCTCTCTGAATATCAGTTTCCCCAACTGTGAAACAGTGATAAGCTATCTCTCAGGGTTAAGATTATATGAGATAAGGTAGTGAAAGTGATAAGCTTAGAGTGGGTACCAGTGTTTGTTTTTCTGTATCTTCTTTCTCTGAATTGATTTGTTTTTTTTTTTTTTTTTTAATGTAAAACTTAGGGCAGATATCAAAATTTCCTTCATACTCTCAAGGCCAGTAATTTTAGTGATGTACACTGAAGAAGAGACTGAATATCAGGTAATCTACATACTTGTATGTGGAAGTAAACCAAACAAACCCACTGCCATCCAGTCGGATTTCGACTCATAGTGAGTCCATTGGGTTTCCAAGGCTGTAAATCTTTACAGAAGTAGATTGCCTCATCTTCCTCTCTCAGAGCAGCTGGTGGTTTTGAACTATTGACTTTCTAGTTAGCAGCCAAATGTCTTACCCACTATGCCACCAGAGCTCTTCGTATGAGGAAGTAATACCTCTTAAATTTCAAAAACCAATTTCCTAATCCTAATGAGTAAGTACTCACATATATCATTCTGCAAAGGACATACCCTTATGTTGTTCTATAAAAGATTTTCACAGACTTGGATTGTTTCAGAATTTTAAGAAGTTAGCCTAGCTCCCCTAAAAAAAGTAATCCTTGCAAATAAATAATGTTAACCAATGCCTTCAGATGAAAACTGTCAGAATTAAAGATTCCTTTTTTACTTTCATTTTTTTATACCTCTATGTAAAACTATGGGAGCTCTGGTAGCATAGTGCCTGAGGCACTTGCCTGCTCACCAGACGGCTGGTGGTTCAAACCCACCAGCCACTCCTCGGAAGGAAGATTGGGCAATCTATTGCCGTAGTAATACCACCTGGGAAGCCCAAGGAGGGGTCGCTATGAGTCAGGGCCGACCCGACAGCACATAACAACAACAACATGTAAAACTATGTTTCAGCCACTTAATCAGAGGGTTTTAAAAATGAACAGGAGGTGGGAGGTCTAATTGGTAGAAGTATTTCTTTAAGATCATTTCCCATCAATGCTTTATTTCCCCATAGTTCCAAACTCTTTATCTGTTCATCCTTAAAACCTTTTGCTCTCCAGCTTCCACTTGTGCTCCGGGGACCCTTCCTTAACTCTGTATACCTAATACCTATAAGGATGCTGAGGGGAACTGAAGCTCCTGAACTTTCCCTTCTTTTGTCTCCAGTCAAAATGCCTCAGTCATTCTCTTCTTATGCTTGTGTTGTTGTTAGATGCCAGCGAGTAGTTTCTGACTCATAGCTAACACATGTACAACAGAACAAACACTGCCCAGTCCTGCACTATACTCACAATCTTTGCTCCGTTTGAGCCCATTGTTGTAGCCACTGTGCCAACCCATCTCCATCTCTCAAAAGTATTCCTCTTTTTTGCTGACCCTCTACTTTACCAAGCATGATATACTTCTCCAGGGACTAGTCCCTCCTAATAACATGTCCAGAGTACATGAAGTCTCATCATCCTTCCTTCTAAGGATCATTCTGGATGTACTTCTTCTAACAGAGATTTGTTCATTCTGGCAGTCCATGATATAATCAATATTCTTCATCTATACCATAATTCATATGTATCACCTCTTCTTCTCCCTTACTTATTCACTGTCCAGCTTTTGCATGCATACGAGGCTACTGAAAACACCATGGCTTAAGTCAGGCACAATTTAGTTCTCAAGATGACATCTTTGCTTTTTCATACTTTAAAGAGGTCTTTTGCAGCAGATTTGCCCAATGCAATACATTCTCTGATTTCGTGACTGCTACTTCCATAAGCCTTATTGTGGATCCAATTAAAATGTTCTCTTATGCTTAAGGTTAATTCATTAGAATTGATTAATTAGGTTTCTGGTAGGAAATTTCATTTTCCTCAGAAATTCTTTCAAACATGAATAAACATGTTTATAATCTGAAATCTCATTGTTTTTGAGGAGCATAACCAAAAAACAAACCCTTTACTGTCAAGTCAATTTCAATTCATGCCAACAGCAGGTGTTGCAGACTAAAATATTTTCATAGGGTTTCCTTGACTATAATCGTATAGAAGCAGATCACCAGGCCTTTCTTCCATGGTGTCATTAAGTGGGTTCAAACTACCGATCTTTGGCTTGGAGTCAAATACAGTTTGCACCACCCGGGGTCCTTTCAGGAATACAACAGCATATAAAAAAAAAGGTATTTGTCTTCTGTCCCACTCCTCCTATTGTAAATAACAAGCAATATGATAAACTCACAAATGCCAAATATGTTTCTTTCTGGTAAACATTTTGAATAAGTGACTTGGTAAAAAGGAACAGTCAAGCATGGCAAGAACTCAGAGAGCAAAGGCCCAGTGACAGGCAGGGCAGTCTCAGTCAGGCCATCTTTCAATGTCTTTCCTCACCAAAATGGAGCAGTAGCAAAGCCCAAAGATCTTCCAGAAGATTTATATAAGCACAGGGCAGCACACAGACACATGTTAATGGGCCATTTGCTCATGGAATATAACTCCATGGGTGATATGCCAGAGGTAACTGAGAATTATGCAGCATAAATCACAGAGAATGAAAACCATCACGTAAAAAGAGGAAAAGGCACCCAAAAGGCATACCCAAAATGTCAGATGGCATACTGTAGTTTCCCAGGGCCAAATTACCATAAACTGGGTGGCTGGAAAAAAACAAAAATCTTTTCTGTCACTGTTTTCTATGGAAAAGTCCTTCCCTGTCTCTTTGTAGCTACTGCTGGTTCCCAGCAATCACTGGCATTTCTTGGCTCGTAGTGGCATTATTCCAACCTCTGCCTTCACTCTCACATAGCCTTCTTCCTGTGTGTGTTCAAATGGCTGTGTTTTCTCTGTGTCTCTCTATGTTCCCTCCTCTTCTTACAGGCTCTACTAACCAAAAGTGTGGTAGCTCAAAGCTACGAGCCACTCCTTGGAAGGAAGATCGGGCAACCTACTTCCACAGAGATACAGCCTTGGAAACCCAAGGAGGGGTCGCTAGAAGTCGGATCTGACTTGATGGCAGTGAGTTTGGTTTTGGTTAATCCAGTATGACCTCATCTTAAATTACATCTACGAAGACGTTATTTCCAAATAAGATTACATTCTGAGGTTCTGGATGGACTGAATTGGGGGAGGGGGCACTATTCAACCCACTATATCCACTAGATGACATTTGATTAAAACTTCTGGCAAATAAGCACCACTCTTAGGAATAGAGTATTTACCTTCTCTGCAAAACAGAGCTAAAAATGAGGTGAGTCTCTGAAAACAACTTTTGCTATCCCTGAGTAGAAGGCTTTGAACCAGAGGATGGGCATAAAAGCTTTTTTCAGCCACAACCAATCTAAGCAAAGAAAGCTGAGGCTGTTAGAGAAGAAAGGGACATGCATTTCTCAAAGGCAAAATGTTGCACTAAATTCTCGAATATAAAATATACCCAGTAGAGTTAATAAAAGAATGAGAGTACCCTAGATTACACTTAATTTTCTGACACAGACAGTGATAAAAGCTGAAAAGTACCTATCAACTGAGGCCACACAGCTCAATATGCCTCCTTAATGACATTTTATCAAGGAGGATTTGTACGTGTCAAACACAGAATAAATAACATTTGGTCCTGAAGATACTTCTTTAGCTCCTGCCCATACTAAAGAGAAAATACAGTTTCAAGGGTACTTGGATGTAATTTTTCACAGTGATGCCAGTTTCACAAACTAGTAAACAGCATGAATTGCTCAGAGAACTACTTTGATGAATTTTGAAAAGAAATGTGGCTTATTTATTGCCCTGTTCTCTTAATGAAAACTAGTCAGTATTTCTTTAAAAGAGGCATTTGGAATCTGAGATAAATCTTCCAAGTTAAAGACTTGGAGGAAAATATTACAAATTGTATCCTATGTTTAATATTAATAAAAAATAGTTATGGAAACCATAATTTCAGCTGAGGCAAGTGTTAAAGTTAAGGTAGAAAGGCAGGAAGAAATGATGCAGGAGAAGGGAAAGGAAAAAGAGCAGCAGGGACAAGGAAGAATGGTGTCTCCAGACCTTCCCCCAACTTTAGTCATTCATCAGGTCTCCATGTCAACAAGTCTTCCTCAAGCCCAAGCCCTTGGTGCTCCCTGTGCCCCTCATACAATGTTTACTACCATACTGCAATCACCTGTCCACTCATCTGTCTACTCCATGACAGTGAGGCTCTATGAAGACAGAAAAAGAGGTGTCTTGTTTACCACTTTATTTGCTGCTCTCAATACAGCGCCTGCTCAAGGAGTAGGCTCTCAGTGAATACTGGAGGAAGGGAGAATGGAGAGAGGAGGAGAATAAAAGAAACAGAGGGGAATGGACTGGAAAGAGGGCATTAATGAAAGTCCACGGCAGCAGAGGACTGGTTTTGTGTTTTTAATCTCCTTAACGATTTTTGCCATTGGCCTAGCAGACCAAAAGGCAGTAAGTTTTCATATAAATATAGGAATTTAGCATCCACAAACTCAAAATAGTCAAGCAGTCTATGGCTAACTGACTCTTTAGTGGTCCTCTTAACTCATACTGTGGGTCCCAAGGAAGGGGCAAAATATGCTTCATGCTCTCTCTTGACTTTGAGACAAAGAGCTCCAGAGAGCCTAAAGGGACTTCTAGACTCTTGGCATACCAACTGCTTAGGATTTCTGTTTGTTTTGCTATTGTCTTTACGGAGTACCAAAAAAGCTTCCCACAGAATAGTTTTGGAATTCAGTCCTCACCATCTAAAGGTAGGCATGGAATATCTCTAACTTGGAATCCTCTTTACCCAAAGAGATTTGAATTTCAAGTGCAAGTCAAAATAAATGTGTGTTAATCCTTGAATGATAATAGTAAGAAAAGGTGTCTGGTCTTTTGCCATAAATGACCTTAAGAAAAGGTGTGAGCATGTCCCAGTGACAGCCAAACTGTGTTGCAAGACCTCCAGGAGGAGCTGGGAGTAAAAGAGAAAAACAACTGTGTAGCTCACAAGAAGCATGACGATCAACTAGAGGGAAGACACATCTTAACCTGAGTGAAGGAAAAGGTAATATACAATAATGGGGAGGTCAGTACAAAATGATCAAGGCAGTGGGAGACACAGGGAGGAGCACAAGGGGTAAAGACAACACAGGTGAATGTTATTACTACACGATACTGTGATAAAAATAACTTGTAAGTGGATGCTTAGATAAACATTCAATCTGAACAGGGGTAGGAAGGGGAATGGAACTACATCACAAATACATAGAGGTGTGACAGAGGACAGTTCTACCTGTGTATTTATATATGCTGAAAATATATCTATGAATTCAGTAAAGCATACAAGGGACAAAGTTATGAAATTGTCTTCTTATTGTTGTTGTTATTTGTCATCGAGTTGGCCCTGACTCATAAAGACCCTTTCTTGGGTTTCCGAGGCAGTATCACTATGGAAGTAGATTGCCCAACCTTCCTTACAAGGAGTGGCTGGTGGGTTTGAACCGCCAGCCTCCTGGTTAGCAATCAAGTGCCTTAGGCACTATGCTACTAGAGCTCCCTGAAATTGTCTTAAGTCATAATCAAATATCTTGAGGGAATTAGTCACTGGGTATGGAGGCTCAGGATCATAGTCTCAGTGGACACTAAGGTCAATTGGCATGACATAGTCCACAAAGACAATGTTCTACATCCTACTTTGGTGAGTAGCAACTGGGGTCTTAAAAGCTTGTGAGTAGCCATCAAAGGTGCAACATCTGGTCCCTCCCTGTTCAAAGCAAAAAAGGGGAAAGAAAATCGAAGACTCAAAAGAAATTAGTCCAGTGGACTAATGGAGCATACGAATCCCAGACTCCAGGACTTTTAGACTCGAAGACTAGCTGGTGCCATGCCAGCTACCACTGCTGATAGCTCTGGAAGGGGTCACAATAAGAAGTCCTGGATAGAATGGGACAAAGTGTGGAACAAGACTCAAAATCATAAAAAGACCAGGCAGAACTCTCAGAAGTAGGGTTCTTAGATGTCTTTCAAGCTAGTAACTGAACTTGGGTCCCGTGACTCAACTGTCAGCCAAACGATAGGCCTATAAGGGAAACAATAAATTCAAGATGGTATGCACTCATTAGAACAACCAGCATATGAGATCAAGAGGACAGTATTTCCCCAGGGATAAAGCTTGGAAAACAGGAGGAGACAGAAAGGAAGAAAGAAGGGAAGGGGCAGGCGCAGAGAAGAAGTGGAAAGAATGCTGCTACAATTTAGGCATTGCAGTAAATGTCACAAAACAGAATGTGCATGGATTGTTGAATGGAAAACTAGTGTGCTCTGTAAACCTTCACCCATCACAATTAAAAAAAGAAAAAGAAGCAGCATGTATAGTGTCTTCCTCCCCTCTCTCTACAACATGAACTCAGAAAAGATAATGATGAAATGCAAAATTAAGCAAATATTAAAGCTCAGCGTGTTCAGACTCTAAAAGAAAGAAAATGAAAATATTTCCATTGTAATAGCAACCTGGATTCAACCACAGTAAGTGCACAGTATAAGATACTGGTCATTCTGAATTATTGGTTAAGATCCCTCTACATGCATAGTTTGTTCTACAGGGCAAGGGGCCAAGATAACTTTAGTATCTTCAAAACAACCTAAGATTGGTTTCTATCATTTAAACATTTCAATATGTATTTCACTTACACTGCTGACAACCCAAATATCTGTTGTACACAGCTGTTATGAGTTGGAACTGACTTGGGAGCAACTAACAACAACAGACAACCAATTCAGATTCTGTTTTTCCTACGTGGGAGCAAACACAGTAAGTCCTCTGACCCTGAAACATGTACAAGAAAACAAGGTTTGGAATTTGTGACTCAAGGTATTCCAGATTCAAATCTAAAGTAACTATTAACATTAGTATTAATGTTTCTTGCTTTTTCATTAGACAAGGAAAATATCA
>NW_006921634.1:3836374-3879398 GCF_000298275.1 Orycteropus afer afer | reverse complement strand
CTGTGTCTGTGTTAATTGGTTTCCCTTTTCTTTGTTGAAGAGGGTCTGTGCAATCCTTCTGCCTAGTCCGCCATCTTGCCCCGCCTCCAATATCACATTATTCTGGTTTCCATTATTTCTCATTTCTGCAATTAAATTAGCCAGACTCAACAAAATGACACCTAGAATGCACAAGTGCATGAGCCATAATAGTGGAATACAAATGAGACTGCGGGTTTGGGAATGACTGGTCAGTAGTCCTAATGTAACTATGTGCCTAGGCAAGTTAGCTGCTCTGCAGTGGTTTCCCAATCTGTAAAATGAGGGTAATCACACCTACCTTGCAGCACTTCTCTGAGCCTGCCTTTCTAGCACAATGCCTGGAACACAACAATAGTCCAATAGGGACCAGCTATGTTTTGTCTTAACAGCTAGTATTAAATGCAGATCCCTGTTCTTGGGGCCCTAGAATATAAATAGAAAAATAAAGACAAAAAAAAGAGAGTTAAAAGCAACATAAAGAAGCATGTTTCATTGCTGAGAGAAACATGAATGCACTTGAAGAAAAGCTTCATAATTTGTTCATTGTTAAGCATTTGAAATTCAAATTTAAAATTATATGCATGCATATGTACTTATATCCCAATATCATCTTTATCACAAAACATTTCAGAATACATGAAATTTTACTCAGAAGATCTCATCTTCAAATCCTATGCAGATTCTGGAAGAAAGAATTTTTTGTAAACCCTTAAAATCTTTATAAAACAGCACTATGATTATTACTCCCACAGTGTTGGTGACAGGAAATCTTTTCCAAGAAATCAATTTCCTATTTACAACTATCTAATGTAATGTAAGGGCAAATACTCTTTATGTAATTCCAGACTGTGATATGACTCCAAAACCTGGAGGAAAACCAAATTAAATGAATTGAAAAAGAAAATGCTGGACGGAAGCACTAGAACTGTGGAGGATGCACTGAGCGCTGGCTGGGTTAACACAATATGCTCAACCACACAGCCCTCAGCTGTGAACTCCGGGAACAAAGCCACCAAAAATTCCCAGGTGGGTTTGATCAATATCCCATTTATTAGAATAAGCAATGTGGAATGTAGTATCCAGCTTAAGTGAGCTACGAAATGAGGAGGAATAAAGAAGGAGAAAAAAAAAAGAAATGTTAAGACATCATTACAGAGAGGCCCATAGAGAGGCCCATAGAGAGGAACATCTGTATTTCAGTAGCCACTCACCCACTGGGTAACTGTCTCTATTTATACATGTTTTTATTATTCTTTGATTGATGCAATAGCACTGGCTATCATTCTTCAGAAACACTTACAATCACTTACATGATTGTTGTTGTGGATTCAGATACACGGGCATTGTCACACATCCTTTTTCTGGGAATGCTTCCTAACCCAGGCCTTATTACAGTCCCATGAAGGATGTTCGCATTTTCTCAGGAAGGTGTGTGCTAAATTCCCAAATAACTATCAAATTAAAACTTGCTCCTACAATTATCTTTCATTAAAATATGAAAAAAAAAAAAAAATCAGCTCTGGTATTTTGAAGAGGAGTAACAAAAATTCCACAGGATGGGGAAAGGACTTCATCTAAGTCTCTGTGACTCTAGATATATCATTAAAAGGGTTTAGGACCTTTTTTGAGTTCTAATGAGAAAGACCAAACCAAGGATTCCTTACAAGTACTTCATAAAGGTTCAGGGGATGGGGTCTCCAAACTCTGAGCTAAAGTTTCCTCAGCTGATAGGAATAGCTTGATATGTCAAGGTCTCATATGAACACAGTAAAAATGGGAATACACTTTGTCTCTCTACTCCAGTCCTCTAAAGATCCATTAAAACTTCTTCTGGAAAATACATGAGAAGGAAAGATGAGGGATTCTGACAGCTATTAAAACCACCTATGAGCAGCTATTACCAATCATCAAGGGCAGCTGAAGGGGTCACCTTCTATTTCTTGATTTTTCAATAGTAGAGTTTCCAATTAAATGTTCCTTTCTTAGAATGATCTTACCACTCATCTGTCATATCAGAAGTCCCTGTGGGAAGTAAAAGCTAATCTAATATGATAGCCTTTTTTTGTCATGTGGAAGCAAAATAATGCCTGAATGCGTTTACTCTTCTAGAACAAAAAGAAAGGGAGAGAATATACACTTTAAGAAGCCATATATATAAATATATATATCATTTATATATATATATATACACACACACACACACACCATATATATATATGTGTGTTGTTGTTGTTGTTGTTGTTAAGTGCCGTCAAGTCGGACCCGACTCATAGCAACCCCTCTTTGGGTTTCCAAGGCTGTATCACTACTGAAGTAGATTGCCCAGCCTTCCTTCTGAGGAGTGGCTGGTCGGTTTGAACCACCAGCCTTCTAGTTAGCAGTCAAGTGCCTTAGGCACTATGCTACCAGAGCTCCTATATATGTGTGTGTGTGTGCGCATGTGTGTGTGTGTGTGTGTGTGTGTGTGTGTATATATATATATATATACACAAAAACCAAGCTCAGTGCCATGGAGATGGGCCCTACTCACAGCGACCCCTCCTCGGGTTTCCGAGGTGGTAGCTCTATGGAAGTAGATTGCCCAGACTTCCTTCCGAGGAGTGTTCCAACCCACCAGCCACTCCTTGAAAAGAAGGCTGGGCAATCTACTTCCATAGCGATACCGCCTCAGAAACCCGAGGAGGGGTCGCTGTGAGTAGGGTCCGTCTCCACGGCAGTGAGTTTATATACACAGACACACAAACATACAAATATATATACTAAAAAGAAAATCTGAACTGGAGGGGAAATTAGAATAGATTTCATTAGAAGGCATGAACTTGGGAAATCTTTAATAAAATGGTTGAAATGCTTTGTTATACAGCCAGTGCCTGTAGGTCAAAGAACAGACAGTTTGGAGATTTAAAGTACACTGCACTTTAACTCTTGGTTGTAATTTTATTCTGCTTTTAAAAACAAATCTCTTGAGCAGTCAAGTTTTGATACGTAAGTTATGTGGCCACCCAAGGGCTGAAATAATGCAAAGGCCCTTTATTTGAATGTTCCACTAGTAGTACCAGTTGCCAACAAGTGGATTCTGACCCAAGCCGACCCTACATGTGCCAGAGTAGATGTGTGCTCCAGAGTCTTATAGTAACTGATTTTTCAGAAAAAGATTGCCAGGTCTTTCTCCCAACGTGCTTCTGGGTGGATTCAAACCTCCAACATTTTGGTTAGCAGTCCAGCATATTAACCATTTGTACTACCCTGGTACTAGAGTGGGTCTATTCAGTTGCTGAAGGAGCCCTGATGACACAATGGTTAACGAGCTCAACTGTCAACTGATGGGTCAATAGTTCAAATCCATCAGCTGCTCCCTGGGAGAAAAGACCTGGCAAACTGCCCCACTAAAATTTACAGCCCAAGAAACCTTGTGAGGCAGTTCTATTCTGTCCTATAAGATTGCAGTGGGTAAGAACTGACTCAACAAATGACACAGAATGACAACCATCAGTTGCTATAATTGTGCTGTCACTTTGGTGTAAAAAGATGTGAGCTCACTGCTAACCTAAAACTTGGCAATTAAAACCCACCTACCAGGACTGCAGAAGGTAGACCTGGCAATCTGTTTACTATTACGATTACAGCAAAGAAAACCCTATGGAATAGTTCTCTGCTGACACATGGAGTGGCCATGATTCGGAATCCACTCATAGGCAACTAACAACAATAGCATTTGAGCTGAGCTAAAATGTTACACAGTAAGATGACTTCCCTTGAAGGACAGCATAAGTTTCATAACTAAGGTAAAAGTCAAATCAAAAGACAAAAAGAGTGCACTAAAGCATTTTTCTTTAAGTATCTTTCCTTAGAGCACAGTTCTCAACCCTTGTGCATATGAAGATTTACAGTGCCCCAAAAATAGAGAGGAATTCAATATTTATTCATTTGGTCTACAGACAATGCTTGCCTGTCACACATTCCAATTACTTAGAGGTCTGAGGTCCTAAATTGAGGAGAACTGCTTCAAAAATATCTTTAAACTGGGGGTATTCCTCCTTACTTTTCCTATTTAATGATACAAATTCAGTAAATGGCTTTCTTGCTTGCATGAATTTCTACTTTCATTCTGAAATTCTTCCCATGAAGAAAATGAAATAATTTTTCCTCTGAAAACACCATCTTTTCAAAACTCCCCTGAGTACAGGGATTTGGGATGATCTATTGGAACAACACTCATCTGAAGTAGTATATTGTCACAGCATATTTTAATATGAATAATGATACAGCTCTTACTCTTTCAGGAACTCTGTCCTATAATAAACTATCACCACACTACCCACAGATAATGATACAACAATTTTTCTCAGCTATTCAAACTGCTTAATATCTGCAGACAAAAAGTGAATAGGATATCCACTACTTGTTATTTTGCTGTCTATATGATGTCCTGAGTGTTGGCACACTTATTCAGCTGACAGCTGTCAGAATCTTCTCAACTCCTTGATTAAACAATGCTCTAAAGTCCACTTTACCTTATCAAAAGGGGCTATTTATTGCATACTTCTCTGGGTATAACCTACAATGGTACCTATACTATCTCAACTTCAGGACAGACAAGGGGCTAAGTGATAGGTTAACTTTACAATCTATTACAGATACATAAAATAGATTAGATTTCTTCTCTCACATCATGATCTAGAATTAGTACATGGCCCATTTCCTCTAACATACCTGGATGAGACCTTATTACATTGGTATATTCATCCATAAGGCTTTAGAGAGCCCTTAACGAACTATTGAATGTGGAGGTTTATAACATTTTTAAGAAATTGTCAGCAAAATTCGACTAAGGGAGATAAGCCTATCTATTTTTATGCCATCTGTTCCAATTTCATGCCTTACCACTTTTATAACCAAGTAAGAAAGCTGATAAGGATGTCTGCTCTTCCTTTTCCCTACAGGGCAAAATTTCAAGAGCCTTGAGTCAAATTTTTTTTTGTATGTGACTCCTAGAAGGCAAATAGGAGTCTGAGTTCAAATACACAAATGAATACTGTAAAATAAACACACACATGTAGACACACACACAGACAGACACCACTTCTAAACTGCTAAATCTGGAACATTTCAAACAGGAAACAAAAACAAAATTGATGAAAGGAAAGGACTAGAGGAGAAAGAGGCTACAGCCAAAGGCTGCATCTGCCCATGAAACGGGGTCACACTGACAGGTTTTATCAAATGGGTGCTTAGAATTCTGCATGACAGCTGTACAAAGCTCTTCAGCTTTCCTTTCCTGCCTCAAAAGCAGCTGTACAAAGCTCTTCAGCTTTACTTTCCTGCTCAAGGTGTAATAGATCCTCTCCTTAGTAAGTAAAATGGTCTCGTCCTTGAATGACTTGAGGGCAAACTCAAACCACATCTTCTGCTCTCCATTCCCTACATGAAAAATACCAAAAGGAAGAGGAGATGAAAGCAGGTTGAAAACTGACTCCTTTTCAAAACTCGGGAGGTCATTTAGATCCCCTCTAGCATTTAGGAAAGTTCAGGCCATTGGTTTTCAGGGAACATGCTGGTTCCCTTCCAATGTATTTCGATTCAACAAAATGTCAACTCACTTAAATGTTATGAAATTATTCACAAATTGTAGACACAGAGGAGGATTCTAGTTCTTTCTTTAGTGCTAAACAGTAAATACACCTACACTAACACACCAACATACAATTCTTCTTGTGCCATCTACTCTGTAACAGGGCAGAACAGGAACGAGAAAATATGGTTCCTTTTTCCTGTTAGAATATTCGTAAATGTCCACTAGTGTGGCCTCACCATCCATTTCCTATTTATTACTCATTGCACAATTAGCCTTGATTATAAACATGGCTAGTGTAGGTGCTACCCCAAAGTACTGCCATTCTTAGGTGTCAAAAGGCAAAACCTCTCCTCCTTCACTAACTAATTAACATATCTTCCCGTCACTCATTAAAACTGTATTTTTCCACTTTAAATGTCAAGAGTCTAAATCTTATGCAGCAGGAGAATGTTCAGATTTCCATATTGTATTTCCTGATCTTTCCATTTCTTACTTTCTGAGAACTGCTTAAACCACTCCATTTTCTATTTCTCTTAAACACGTAATATGCAGAATGAGTCATAAGAATTAAAGATGTGTTTTACAGACGGGGAACCATGTTCAGAGGGATGAAGCAGCTTGCCCAAGATCACATAGCTAAGAAGTGTCAGATCACGAATTTGAAAGAAGGCCAACCTAGCCACAGCTCTTTCCAGCCCAACAACCTTGAGAGCCCTTTCCACCATCCCCCACACACAGGTCCCAACTATATTCCTCCTTATTAGCTAATTTTGTTAACCCATCATCTTCCTCCTCGTCATCCAACCTCCAATCTTTCAGTATTTTTCTCCATGCTGAATACTGGTTAAATTGTAGGTTGTCCATCCACAATGTCTTTGGACTCTCGTACCCATCTTCAGCCCATCTGCTCTATTTCCATCCAATTATCATTCACCCTAACTCACTTCTCTCTTTTGTGTATATGTCTCTCTCTATTCCTATTTCCCTCCAATCCATTGTACATACTGCCTAATTCTAGATAAGTCTACATTCATCATAAATTCCATAATGATGCCAAGATGCTCACACGTTTTCAGTGAAGCCCAACTGTTCAATGAATAAAGTTCAAGATCCTTTCCTGACATCCAGGACTCCTCAAAACTGGACTCCAATTTTCTCTCTCACTACCATCCTCTACAAGGAGCCCTGGTGGTGCAAGTAGTTAAGTGCTCGAATACTAACAAAAAGGCCAGTGGTATGAACCCACCAGTCTCTTCAGGGGAGAAAGATGTTGGCAGTCTGCTTCCATAAAGATTTTCAGCCTTGGAAATCCTATGGGGCAGTTCCATTCTGTCCTATGTTCTTGTGGTTGATTCTGACTCACTGCAACCCTATGTACGAACAGAACAAAACACTGCCCGGTCCTGAGCCATCCCCACAATCCTTTCTGTACTTCAGCCCATTGTTTCAGCCACTGTGTCAATCCATCTTGCTGAGGGTCTTCCTCTTTTTCACTGACCTTCTACTTTACCAAGCATGATATCCTTCTCCAGGAAAAGGTCCCTTCTGAACACATGACCAAAGTAGTGAGATGAAGTCTTGTCATTCTCACTTCCAAGGCTGCACTTCTTCCAGAACAAATTTGTCCTACAGGGACAGATTCAGTCCTATAGGGCTGCTGTAAGTCGGAACCGGCATAGCAATGGGTTTGGTTTTTGGACCATCCTCTACACAACCAATACTCCAATCAAACAAAAGCATGTTCAGTCCTTTGTGTGCTCCCTGCCTTAGGTTCCTATTCATGCTGCTGTAACCATCTAAAATGTACCTGTGGGCACAGAAAAGACTACAGCTAATTCAAACAATCTCTTCCCTGATCCTTCAACTTTACTTTATCTTAATTCTATAGCCCTCTATAGAGGGGAAGGCCTTCGACAAGATGGATTGACACGGTGGCTGCGACAATGGGATCAAGTATAGCAAGGATCATGGAGCTGGCACGGGATCAGGTAGTGTTTCGTTTTGCTGTACATGAGGTCGCTATGAGTCAGAAGCGAGTCGACGGCACCTAACAACAACAACAGCTAATCTCTTGGAGTTCTTACCATTGTACACCCTGTATATTAGTTTCTTCTGTGAGTGACTTACTTCTTCCCCTCAAGATTGGGGGGAGTCAGTGTCTCTTTTCACTTGTGAGTCCACCTCAGCTGTAACACCACTTTAGCCATAGAGTAGGCACTCACTCACACTTGTTGCTGGTATTATCATATTTAGGATCATCATGGAGGCTGTCTCCCTCTATTGGAGCATATTTATTTTCAGAATCAAGCACAGGCTGACATATACCAGCCAATAATAAAAGCTAGAGAGGTAGGAGAATGAGCAGACTTTGTCATCCCTGGGGCAAAATGAATGCATTGAAATAGAAAATGCATTGGAATATATCCAGTGGGAAAAATGAGTTTAATGTTTCTGGTCCTATATAAAATTTCTGAGCAAGATGGGGGTTAGGGAAGAGTTTTTTGGTCAAAATTGATTGCACTATTCATAGCTTTGATCAGTAGACTCTGGAATGAAAAAAGCTAACCCAGTCAACAAATACAGTGACAGTGCATGGAAAAATAAAATACTCAATCATAGTTAGGTTATATTGTTCATTAAAGTATAGTATAGCTGCACCCAAAACGATCTTGAATTGCGCTGAATCTCAGCAGTCGGTAAGACCGAGAAGAGGGAAATAGGGCCATGTAATTTGTGAGTTTTCAAACACCCATCAATCTGACTTCTTGTCCCCTTGCTTTTCTGCATCCCAGTACACACCTTTTCTTCAAAGGCTAAACAGAAGGACAAGAGATTTAAAACCTGAAGAGAAATGGAGGAAGTTTAGGGTTTCACTTCTTGTTGTCATTTTTTATTTAAGGCAATTTTTTTTCTTCCTAAAATTTTGAAAGATGGAAAATCCATTAAGTAATTTGTCCAACCCAAGAGATCAATTCAAGATTGTTCCCTACAGTTTACTCTCTAGCAATTTTCCAGTCCACTTCCCTGGGGAAATGTTAAAGTCGTCTCCCCCACAGCTACTTTCAAATTTACCTTGAACCTGGTACCACTGTGAAGCTTTAAATTTAAACTTTATAACAAGACCTGACCTGAAATTGCAAACAACTATTAAAACCAGGATCTCTGCTTTTTGCAAGAGGGCAAAACAATCTTAAGCACAAATGGAAAAGCCCACAGCAGGTTTTTATGCATTTCCAAGTTACTCTTACCCTAGCTGTTTTCCTCAGCAAGTCCCACCCAGCACACGGTAATTTACTTTTTTGGTTTTGTCACTCAGAAAAAGTGACAAATTCTGATCTAGAGCAAAAGGTTTTATTCAGGATTTTCCTAAGTCAACAGCAGAATGGTTAAGAGCAGACTACAGATTTCTAAAACTCAAAAAATTGGTAAGGAAGAGGAGTAAGGTTTGCTCCACCTAGGATGTGTTACTAGCTAATATTACAAGGAATCCAAGCTGCCCAAAGGGATGAAATTATATGATCTATAATCAGTGTGGTCTACCTTCCAGGTCTAGGGTCAGGACATACCTAATTTCACCAAAAGCAGATGATCAACAACTTAGAAGATTCTGTGACTCAATAAATTGACTTTTGGCCTGGACCATTCACCTTGGACATCACTACAATAAACACGTTCCTCACAAAGGCTAATTTTCTCAAGAATTGCCTTTTTCAAAAGTACTAGGAA
Organism: Orycteropus afer afer; assembly: GCF_000298275.1. Taxonomy (NCBI): domain Eukaryota; kingdom Metazoa; phylum Chordata; class Mammalia; order Tubulidentata; family Orycteropodidae; genus Orycteropus; species Orycteropus afer. The sequence goes on along the minus strand of NW_006921634.1, from coordinate 3,870,076 downwards.
GAAAAAATATATCTAAATAACATTTACAGTGTTGACTAAAAAAAAAAAAAAAAAAAAAGCATTACTTCACATTAAAAGAAACCTGAGTTATTGGAAAAAACCCTTAAGCTTTCCAGTTGGTTTCCCTTCCAAATAAATACATCCTTGGTGCCCTTGGTAAATGAAAACACCAACTCTCATTTTATGGAGGAAGAACTAAGAGCAGAAACCAAGAATATAACCAAATTACATTATAAACAAACAGCAATGCTGATAACTACCAAGTTAGAGTGTTTCACATGATGTATTTAAACACATGAAGAAGATAAATCAACCAAAGAGAGTCCCCAAAAAGAAGACAGACAAAATCTGAAGTGCATTAGTAGAAGAAAGACTGAAACAGAAGCTATCCCAGAGACAGAGAAGGGGATGAACAGGTATAGCCCTATTTGGTTTGATTGACTAATTTTTGCTTCCTTTAAGTGGCTGCATTTACCCAGATCCACTCATCAACAGGCAAGGTGAGAACTAGCTTCATCACTATGGCAGGAATTGTGGCCAACCCCACACCAAGCCAGGATATAAAGGGTCATTCTCAGTGCCTGGGTAGGGCTCATGACCACCCACCACAAACCAAAGGGAAGAAATGGTGCCCTCAGAGGCTGTAAGGTATAAATTGTTGTTGTGAATTGCCTGTGTGTGGAATCTGATTCATGGCAACACCATGTGTGCAGAGTACCACTGCTTCACAGGGTTTCAAGGATGTGACCTTTTAGAAGCAGATGTCAGTGGTAGAGAAAAAACAAACAAACAAAAAGGTGCAGCAATAATTTTAGACAGAGTACTCAAGCTCAAATGGTGCTCTCAGTATGATAATCAAACCTCCTTGGAGAAGAACATGGATTATTGTAATTTGCTCCTCCTTATCCAAAGTTCTATAGAGCACAAGAGAAAGAGGGGAGTTGGGGGAGAGGTATCTTTCCAGTAGTTTTGCTGGTAGGGGTTCAAAGAAAAATAATTTATTACTATTGGAGGAATACACTTCCTATGGCCAAACTACGTCTCACCTACTTTGGGTCATGTTGTCAGAAGGCACCATTCGTTGGAGAAGGATATCATGCTTGGTAAAGTGAAGGGTCAGCAAGGAGATGGACTGACACAGTGACTGCAATGATGGACTCAAGCACAGTAAGGATTGTGAGGATGGCAAAGGACCAGGCAGTGTTTCATCCTGTTGTACATAGGGCCACCGTGAGTCAGAGCTGACTTGATAGCACCTAACAACAATAATTACAACCTCCTAGTTCTTTGCTAGGTAAGTGGCCTAGGTCAGTGGAATCTGGTAATCTGTATTTTAAATCTCCCCAGATTCTGATTCACAGTCAGGTTTGGGAACCACAGCCCAGAACATGCCTTTCAGAGACTAAGAATGGATAGTGCCAAGAGATGTTAGAAAGGAAAAATGATAAGTTCCAATGCAATACTTGCAGCCAAGGCATTCTTTGAGGTTCTGAGTTGACATGATTTGGAGGAAGCTGTTCTCTCCTTGATGTGACCTCACAGAGCAACCACAAGCACAGGATTCCTAAGAAATGGTAAGGCTATAGTCCTAGCTCTGTCATTTGGAGGCAATATAGTACTTGGATAGTGTGAGTGAGATGCTCACCAACAAATGGCAGTTGAACCCAAAAGGTTCATTACATGTGATTCCATTTCACTGACCTTGCCCTGATGTAGATACACAACTTAGCAGAAAGAGTTCTTGATTCCAAGGATTGTGCCAGGGGTGGTCGTAGGCAAAGTTGCTAAGTTTACTTTCTGTATTCATCCCTCTGGCACTCCATTCCTTTCCCCAAATATGTGGCTCCTGATTCCCCAGAGACCTCTACAGAAGCCCCACCCAGAGAAGTGGCTCTAGCCTCCCTCCTGATCTTTTCCCACACTTATGACCATTTAAAGGCTCTCAAAGCCTTGATGGGAGCTCTGGTGGTGTAGTGCCTAAGGCATCTGACTGTTAACCAGAAGGCTAGCAGTTCAAACCCACCAACCATCCTCAGAAGGAAGATTGGGCAATCTACTTCTTCAGAAACCCAAGGAAGGGTCTCTATGAGTCAAATTCAACTCGATGGCATGAGTTTGGAAGTTTCGTTGTTGTTGTTGTTTAAAGCCTTGATAATTCTTAAAGTGATAATTGTTGAAAATGGAGTAAGGCACCCAAAACCCACTGCTGTCGAGTCAGATCCGACTCATAGCGACCCCTCTTTGGGTTTCCGAGGCGGTATCACTAAGGAAGTAGATTGTCCAACCTTCCTTCCGAGGAGTGGCTGGTGGGTTTGAACCGCCAGCCTTCTGGTTAGCAGTCAAATGCCTTAGGCACTATGCCACCAGCAGATAATCTAATCACATATTAAAAGCATCTTCAAAGCCCTAAGAAATGAATTACTATAATGGAAATTTCAAGTTTATCAAAGCAAAACAGAAGGAAAGATGTAGCTTTCCATGTAAACTAATAGCATTTTCAACGTACAATCATAGTTTGTTCATAAAGTTTTCCCAAATCATGGATAATTCAAATGAATGAATGCAAGTAAATCAAATTGTGTTTGCTAGTTTACCATCTGTCTTTCTTCAAAAAAGTGCAAGCTTCCTAAGGGCAGGACCTTGCCTGTCTTGTTACCTTTTAGCCTCAGTGGCTGGAGAGACCTTGGCACAGTGTAGACATGCAAATGTATTGTTTATTCAATGAATTAATACAAAAGGCATATAAGCATGAAATAAAATTCCTGGGTCTTTACCCAGCAGATTTCTCATTTTGAAAACTGTATTCCTACTGTAATAAATACTAAAATAAATTTGAATTCCTTAAGTATAATACTGGAGAAATGAAAAGTAAGCAAACTAACATAGGAAAAAAATCTGGTTGTGAAAAATCTACAATCAAATCATGATGTTGTTGTGTTGTTGTTGTTATGTGCCGTCTAGTCGGTCCTGACTCAGAGCAATCCCTCCATGGGTTTCTGAGGGAGTATCACTATGGAAGTAGATTGCCCAACCTTCCTTCCGAGGAGTGGCTGGTGGGTTTGAACCGCCAGCCTTCTGGTTAGCAGTCAAGTGCCTTAGGCACTATGCTACCATTTTATTTCAATAACCAGTTACTTTCCATTGTTTTAAGAACTAAGTGCCTACTTTGCTGTGTAAATGTAATGTTCTAAATATTTCTGAAGAAAGACAAAAAATTGGATGGATTCAGTTAGCTTAACATGGTATACAGCATTTTTTTTTTAAGTTTTGATCTCAAACATACTTAAGGTCAATCTCAAGGTCTTTGAAAGTATATATGTGCTGCAATGGCTTGCACGTGGCTATTATGCTGGTATTTCAAATACTAGCAGGGTCACCCGCAGTGGACAAGTTTTAGTGGAGCTTACTAACCAAGACAGACTAGGAAGAAAGGCCTGTTGATCTACTTTTGAAAATTAGTCACTGACGGGCCAGTTCACCCTTGCACTTCATCCTTCCGCACAGAGACACCCACATGTGCAACACCAGTCTTTGTGATAAGTTCCATTTTTGCTCCAACAGCCTTTGTGGTAGAATCCATCTTGGCTATCTCCTACTTGCACACCTGATTTTCATAAACCCATCTTTTTTCCAGAAATCCCCACATATTCCTTATTCCTGTCTAAAACCCTGTATAAACCCTAGGAAATTCTTTGTTCTGTGAGAGACTAGAGGCTAGCATAGGCCCCTGCTCCTTCATAAGCCCCCTCCCTTCTCTCTCTTGAATAAACTTTGGTTCATATGCACAAAAAAAAAAAAAGGAAGAAAATTAGTCACTGAAAACCTATGGATCAAAACAGAACATTGTTCGATTCTCTCAATTTGGATACATCCTCAAGGAGGATCAATTATTGCAGGAGGACGTCAGATTTAGTGAAGCAGAGAGCCAGCAAAGGCTATACAGAGGATCTCAGTAACATGGGTTGGCAAAATAGTCACAGCAATGGACTGGAACATGCTGGTTACGGTGAGGATGACTCAGGACCAGACAATGTTTTCTTCTGTGGTACATAAGGTCGCCATGAATTGGAATCAACATGATGGCCGCTAACTACAACAACAACATGTATTTACTAAAACTGTCTCAAGAAAACACCACATGTACCACAGAAATTGACTGATTCATTGTGAATATGGCTATCTTTATCACATCACTTCTCTGATTTGACTTTCTGTAGCAACATTGTGAGTGTTGATGTCATTTTACTAAAGTAGTGCAAAAGATAGACTTATGCCTATAAATTCTGTTTGCAAACTCTGTTAAGAAATGACAGCTATTCCCAGAGCATTTCCTGTCGTCCTCCTCCTGCTGGTTCCTCAGAGAAAATGTAAGCAGTGGCTCTAAAGCACACAAGTGGAAATTGGTTCAGAGACCTTCTTCTCAAACCTCAATTGTTTTGCTCTTTCAAAGCACTGTCCCTTCAGAATAAGGCACTTCTTACATGTAAGGGTTTAACAGTGTGGGATTCTTCAGAAGTTGGCTCTATTAATTACAGACATCCTCAAATGCAGTTTTGCTTTCTTTTCCCTTTTGATGTTATTAAACTGGCTGTCAGAAATTAAATTAATTCATAAAGGAATAACCAAATATCAACAAATTAAATCAGCTGTTAAAGACTGCCTAGAATATGATTTTCTGTTACCAACTCTGGACTACCAACCTACAAAGTTGACTTGTTATTTAAGAAGACACTGTTGTTGTTATGAAGACACTAGGCATTAATACTGTATAACCTCATAGGCTTTACCATAAAATGTACCATATATTATATAGTCCATGTAAAGTACTATATCATAAAAAGTACCATTAAATATAAGTTTATATTATAGTAAAAAACCCTTAGATGGTTATATATATATGTGTATATATATATCCTTGCAGTGTTTATATACCAGTTTCTATGCATAAACAATCAAAAATTAATGATTTTGGATTCATGCATAAAACAAGAATAGAAAATGTCAGTATCAGAAAGAACTATTATCTTTTTATCATTAAAATAATAATAACAATAAAACTTTAATTCCTAAGATTTACACACTCAGAAAAGATTAGGAGAAGAGACCATAGGTATAACCTCACCTACTGTTCTACTATAGGCAATACAAAAGGTGTCCCTCCAAGATAGATAAAAATCCTATCCTATACCAGGATTATAGATGTGCAGTCGGGTAATATCTGTATTCATGTACATGGATGGCATCTCATTCTGTAAGTAACATGAAATGCTCTTCTTAGTTATAAAGCTTCCCCAGCTCTCTCCACTGACTTTCACGTGTACAAGGTAAGAGCTTCCATCAGATGGAGAAGAGCTGGCTGCTAATGTGGCAGGTTTTTATAAGATGTTTGTATTGCCTTTAAATCTGTTTCTTCATAATGACACTGTCTTTTGATGCTTCCCTCTTGCATATGATGCTGAAGGAGGGAAAATGAAGTTCTTTGTTACTGCGATTTGGGTATCAATCTTTCCTAGTATTCTCAGTCTACACACACAAAAGCCAAGAAGCCTCTTAAAAGAAGGTGATTTATGAACTTGTAAAACCCAAGAAGTGAATCAATATGTAATGAAGTAAGAAGAAAAAAGAAAAAAAGCAGGCAGGTGTGACGGAACACTTGGTCGATGGCAATTATTGACATGCTTGGATTGAAAGCATTCAGTTCACTTACCAAGACCTACAATTCTGATGAACACTGATTGACGAGTTAGACACATTTCAGCTCACACGTGTCTCTGTGTTTTCACTTCTCCTAAGTCACAGGTGGTGGATCTGTACTTAAAAACATAAGCTGTCTTGATAAATCTCTCATATACCCTTCCATCTCAATTACTCAGTGCAATGTCATCTGAGGTGATAATGCTTGTGTCCAGAGTCATGGAGCTGTTGAAGTGTTTGCGTATTTCATAAGCAAAATGCAGGTTCTTTAATGTACTGTAAAACAAAATACTAGTACTCCAAAATGACCCACACAACTCTAAGAAAATGCAAGCTTGCTCTAAATTAGTAAGATGTTTAGATCTAAATGGACAATTTGTGATGAGTACAAAATTTGGATTTTAGAATACTAGATTATAGTTTCTCCCTAGGTCCTTAATTAGTTATGGAATTCTAGGCAATTCACTGAATTTCTCTGAGCCTCAGCTCAACTGTAAGAAAGGAAGATTTAGACTCGATTCACTCAAGAGTCTTTGGTTATAAACAAAAGTGTTTACCTCCATCTTAATTATGGTACCCATATGTCCTGCATCTTCAGATAAGAGCCTTAATTATATGTAATTCCATACTTTTCAATAAAGATGATTTGTAAAATATATATTTTTAAGTTTCTTATATGCCTAAAGGAGCTCTGGTAGCATAGTGCCTAAGGCACTTGACTGCTAACCAGAAGGCTGGCAGTTCAAACCCACCAGCCACTCCTCAGAAGGAAGGTTGGGCAATCCTACTTCCGTAAGTGATAACTGCCTCGGAAACCCAAGGAGGGGTCACTAGGAGTCGGGGCCGACTCAATGGCAAATAACAACAACAACATATGCCTAAAATTCCAGTATTCTTATATCTATTCAGGATTATTTAATGTAGCTATGGAATTTATTCTGCCACTTAGGAATGGTTTACCTGGTACAGGTCATTTAAACATCAAAAGACACATCTTACCAAAATGCATTCAGATATATCATTGTCATGTAGTAAGCTGTGAGACTCTATGTTTGACAGCCAAGTATTGTGCCTATCAGTTGTTTTTCTCTCTCTTTTTCCCCAATACCTATTATTTTCCACAACTGTAAAATAAATGCTCATAGACAGGGTACTGTGTTAAAAGCAGCAGTTTTTTGGTTTTTTCTTTTTTTAAAAGTTTTAGTTCTGACAATGCTGATACATGTCAAGCATAGTGTAAAATTTTCTGCACAGATTCAGTCGAAGGTTAAACTTGTATACATTCCAGCAAAACAGATATGGTATTCATAACATCTGACAGCTATTATAATAAACTTTCTCCAACATTCATTACCTTTCTTATTTACATCTTTCCTTTGGCAATTCCAAGCTGGAGGAAAAATATGCAGAAGGTAATGCCATCTGCATGAGACATGGGATCCACTGTGAGGTATGTTGATTCAAATACTAAAAAATGATATATTCTTCCAATTCATTTTCTCTCATTTTTTTTAACTGATGTATAAGAATTTGAGATATAAATCAAACCATCCCTGGCAAAATAAATAAATAAATAAAACCTTCAAAGACAAAGACAAATTCAAAACACAGTCCTACTTTTCTGTGTGTGAAAGAAAATGGCTGTATAGTAAGAAAACAAAAAATCAAACGAGCTGCTGTGGAGTGGATTTTGACTCCTGATGACCCCACGTATGCGAAGTAGAACGGCATGCTTCCCACAGGCTCTACAAGGCTGTGACCCTTCAGAAGCAGATTTCTTCCGAGGTACCTCTGAGTGGGTTCAAGTCATCACTCTTTTTTCAGTAGTTGAGCAGTTTACCCACTTCCACCAACTAGGGACTCGTGTCTCATTAGAGAGAAAAAAAAAAGTCTTGCGGTAGTGGGGAGGTACTCCCTTTAACCGATGAATCATAAATGGTAATCATTAAATCCTTCTTAAATCATCTTTTCAATGTTATTCATTAAAGTTGTCATCTACATGAGCTTGGATTTTTTTTTTTTTTTTTTAAATGGGCAGTAATGCAGTTCATTTTTAGAAGGCAGTGTTTCTTCAGTTAGAAGACTGAATATAAAAGACGGAGAGGCCAGGTGAGCCCAAACATTTTACAGTAGTCAGACTTCTTGAAAAAGTCAGCTTTAATACATAGTTTAAGTTACCAGCAAATGCTATGCCTAACAACTGGTAAGGCTTGGTGAGGAGGGAGTCTTGTTCTCTCTTTTATAAAGGAAACTGCAAAAAGACTCCCCTCTGATTTGGAAAGGATAGTCACAGAAGTTCAAGTTACCAACACAGAGATATCCTATGTGTCTATAGTCTTTCTTCATGCTTCTGCCAAGTGGAAAAAATGAGGAAAAAGAGAGTGAAAATGTGTGATGAATTACTTCAGCTGTCACAGAAAAGGTATGTCACACCTGACAAGGGCAGAAGCAGACAAAATAGAGCAAGGACTGAAGGACACTACAAAAACCAAAAGAGATGAGATTTCAAGGCTCCACCAGGTACCAAAGACTAAGGCAGGTATAAGATTGGGGAAGAATCCTTCTCTCTTCTCCTGCCATATGATTTTAAGGTCTACCCAGCTAACCTACCCAACACACTCACCTCAATTGCTAACAACACTCAGCCTCCCCTCCATTTCAGGAATCTAACTCCACAGCCACACCCCAAACCTTGACCATTCCTAGAAATTGCCGCATGTCTGAGATCACTAAGAAAGCCTCACTCACTCACTGCCCTCAGGTCGCTTCCAACTCACAGGGACCCACCCTTGGGTTTCCCAGGCAGTATCTCTACTGAAGTAGATTGCCCAATCTTCCTTATCTCTAATAACTTACATCCTTATACCCCTCTAATTCATCTTTTATCTCCCTCTAAATCTGTTATTCAATTTCACAAAGACTTCTAATCCTTCAACTTGTACCAACAAGGCATTCTTGGCATCATTTCTTCCTCCACTTAGGTTTCCTTAAATTTTCTATTAATGGACATTCAAATTGTATCAATTTGTGTCCTTCTGACCTATATACCTTGACAACCTGCAATTCTGAATAGTCCCTCTCTCTGCTGGGTTTTCTACAATTCTGACTGCTAGGGACTACAAGAAATTTCCAGGCATGAACAGATGAGCCTCAACCCCAGTGGAGTCCTCATGCTACCTGGTAAACTTTGTACTAATCTCAATACTATCTGCCCCATTAGCTTCACTCCAAACCAGGGCTTTCAAACAGTTTATTCAGCACCAGGCTGAGAATTTGGATTTCTACCCAAGATGCACAGAATCTGAATCTACATTTTAACTAGATTATTAGGTGATTCTCATGTACATACAAAGAAAAGTAAGGGAGTCCTCTTTATCTATTCTTATTTTATTGCATCTTATTTTGTTGTTGTTGTTGTTATGTGCCGTCGAGTCAGCCCTGACTCATAGCGACCCCTCCATGGGTTTCTGAGGCAGTATCACTACGGAAGTAGGATTGCCCAACCTTCCTTCCGAGGAGTGGCTGGTGGGTTTGAACCGCCAGCCGTCTGGTTAGCAGGCAAGTGTCTTAGCCACTATGCTACCAGAGCTCCCATTCTTATTTTATTGCATCTTATTTTACTGTTTTTAAAAACATAGCTTCCCTTCTCAGTCTAAGGTGGACCCTCTGCAGTCTTTATTCATCCCTGCCCATCTTGTTTCCTCTGAGGACTTATCTCCATTAATTATCTTTCTCCTCTCCAGGATTTTCACCTGCAAGTACATGCTGCACAACTGCCCAGGCCCTGTTACCACTGGCCCTTTCCTTTCAGTCTACAAACACACTGGTTTTCTTCCTCTTACCCTCTTAAAAACGTTCCTGGGCCCACGTTTTCCCTCAAGTTTCAGCTGCAATCTCCTCCTTTCCTTTATTGCCAAACTTCTTGAAAAAGTATTCAGAACTTGCTGCCTACACTTCCTCCTTCACTTCAGCTCACTGAAATGCCTTGCCATCTGGCAGGCATTCCTCCCCACCATCTATTGAAACTGCTCAGTCAATGGTCAATTATTATGTCCTGACTGCCAAATCCAATGGCCTCCTTCAGTATTCATCCACTCTTGCATCCTTAATCACCGTACGACCAGAGATGATAGTGAGTCATGTTTTCATTCTTGAAAATCTGATTCTTTGGCTTTGGTGACACTCCCCTGGATCTTCCACCATTGGTCAGATGGCTCTTTCTCAGGTTCTTTTTCCTCTGCCCAGTTCTTAAGTCTGAGTTTTCTTAGTTCTGCACTTAACTCTCACCTTTCCTCATGCTAAGGCAGGAGGAGATAAACTATGGCTCACAGGATAATTCTGGGCAGTTGCCTATTTTTATAAATCAAGTTTTATTAGAACAAAGCCATACCCATTGCATTTAAGTATTGTCTTTTAGCTATAAAGGTGCAAGCCAATTTAAGCTACAAAGGTAGAACTGAGTAATTGTGAAAGAGATGGTATGGCCAGCAAAGCCTATAATATTTACTACTGGTCCTTTACAGAAAAAGTTTCGTCAATCCTTTCTAGAATCTACACACGGGCTGCCCAAGCGTCTTCCTAGACTTGAACCATCAACATTATCTGGAAACTTGTTAGAATTCAATCTTTTATTCCTACCCCAAACCTACTAAATCAGAAACATGGGGGTGGAGCATAGTAATATATGTTAACAAACAAGCCAGAAGATTCTCACTAAATATCAAAAGATATTTAGTGAGATAGCTCACTAAAATTAGAGAACCCCTGGTCTACACGACCACCGTAGACAACCTCCAGGACTTCAAGTATCACCCATGCATGTAATGATGAACTCTAATGTGTCCTAAATTAGTATCTTCAAATAATTACCAGATATTTTCACTTACAGGCTCATTCAGTCACTCAACAAACCCTTTCTCAAAACACTCTGTAAGTTAAGCTGTAATCTGTACATGGGCAAGTTTGCCAGACAAAAATATGTCCAGTGCAACATTTGGGACATGCTTATACTAAGAATTTATTTGTTGTTTTTCTGAGATTCAAATTTAATTGGAAATCATGTAGTGGTGGCATTTTTCTCTACTGAATCTATCAAGCCTACACAGGGGTTATAAAAATGAACATGAAAGGGTTTCTATCCAAAGAAGAAAAAAGCATGAAATCCAATCAGGGAGTGATTATATGCTGTGATATTAACACAGTACGAAACACTATGGTAACCTCAAAATCTCAAATTTCAAAAATCTCCCTCCTCACATCCAATGTCACTTAACAGCTGCAAAGTCCTTTTGAGCTAAACGAACTCAAAGGCCTTTTCTAGATAACCAAAAATGGGATTTTGATTCTGGAGTTGAGGGAAAAGTGCCAAGGCAGAAAGGAACATTCTAATCAAATGTAAGAAAATTACATGAATCTCACTGGAATGAATGGTAAGGCGGCTTTTAAATATCCTTGGATGCTCATTTCTTTAGGAGTTCCTGGGTGGTGCTAACAGTTAAGCCCTGGGCCACTCATCACAAGGTTGCTGGTTTAAACTCACCCAGAGATTCCTCAGAAGAAAGGCTCTTGTAGCTCAGCTTCTGAGAGGTCACAACCATGATAAAACGCTTTGGATCGTGGTTCTACTACACACACACAAGACTGCCGTGTGTCAAAATTGACTCAACAGCAGTTAGTTTGGTTTTGTGGTTTGTTCTTATCTTCAAATCTTGATCTTTATCAGTCTTTATATTTAAGGAGAAGAAACATAGCTGAAGCTCACTGTTTGAGGTTTTTGATAAAGATCTGTTCCGTTGTTTAAAACGATACCCAAACAATGCTTCATGGTTTAGAATTTGGGTCTAAAATTAAAGTCTTTGGCTTATGGTTCAGAACCCAGACCACAAAACCAAGGTATTGCAACTCATTTGCTAGCATTTTACCCTGTTAGCAGGCCAAGGATCTAGGAAGAGCTCTACATTTGCAAACACCAAGGACAAAAGGGAGTGTAAAGCATTCCATAACCTTGTTGATTCCATTGCAACAAGAAAGGAGTTCTTGTGGCATAGTAGTTAAAGCATTTGGCTGTTAAACCAAAGGTCTAGGCTTGAACCCACCAGCTGCTCCACAGAAGGAAGACAGGCCAATATGCTTCCATAAAGATTTAATCCTTGGAACCCTATGGGACACTTCTACTCTGCCCTATAGAGTGGCTATGAGTCAGAATTGACTGCATGGCAGTGGGTTTGGTTTTTTAATTGCAACGAGAGAGTAAATGTCTGAAACAGTGGATTGAGTTGAAGGCAAAATGTTTGATCTACTAACTTTTTTTATAAAAAGTTTTCTGTCAGTTTTCTACCCAGGAAAAGACAATTTCTTAAAATATAGAGCAGGGCAATTTTTTTTTTTTTTAATATTACTATTATTTTTTTCAATCAAGGCTTCCAGCAAAAAATATTTTCATCTCATTCTGAGGAAACTCATTTTTAAAATTTTCTTGCAGCCCCAAAGAAAACTTACTGCTATTATAATTCACCCACGCCTGAACACATTCAATTGAATCATCTGTGGTAAATGGAAACAATGACAGCAGAGACAAATGAAACTCAGACTTTATCTCATTTTAGCTAATGTATATCTTTAGTTTGTCTCTCCTTTTCATTTTAATCATTATTGGTTGGTTTCATTCAATGCCTCTCTCGCTCAACATCTAGCTTAGGAAGAGAAAGGAAGGCAACGGGGATGAAGCAGCTGCCAGGCATCAGGATAATCTCCAAATCAAATACAACTCCTTCCTGACTTGAAATTTCTAATACTGTTTTCCACTATTCTGTCAACTTGTCACACTGTGGTGGCTGGTGTGCTGCTGTGATGCCGGAAGCTATGCCACCAGTATGTCCAGTACCAGCAGGGTCACCCATAGTGGAAAGTTGTCAGCCAAGCTTCCAGACTAAGACAGACTAGGAAGGAGGACTTGGTTATCTACTGAAAAAACAGGCCAGTGGAAATCTAATGAATACCAGCAGAACACTGTCTGATAAACTACTGGAAGATGAGCCCTTCAGGTTGGAAAGTACTCAATATATGAGTAGGGAAGAAGAGCTGCCTCCTTAGAGTCGGCCTTAATGACACCTTCATTTGCTGATGTGGTATGAGTCAAAATGAGAAGAAACACCTGCAGACATCCATTATTAATCAGAATGTGGAATGTACAAAGTATGAATCTAGGAAAATTGGAAGTCATCAAAAATGAAATGGAGCACATAATGAAAAAAAATCTTCCTAAATTGAAAGTACACCTTCTCTGCCTTAGGAAACAACTAATTAGATAAAATACGAGTTTCTTCTAATCGTTCTTTGAATAAACAAAAACTGCCAGGGTGTATTAGGAGCAGCGGGTTGAGAACCCTGACTCCTTGGTGGTGTTACTAAGTATTAAGGCAAATTGAGGTCCTGTATCAGCATATGCCAGCAGTGAAAAGGGAGTCCCAGCTTCGGAAGTGAAAGTAAGACACAGATTGGAAACCAATCTCTTGATGAGTTCAGAAAGGACATGTCCACATCAGATCCAGCACAGCACATCCACTGCAGCAATACCACATTCTATTGCTTGATGGTTATTAGTCAGCCTATCTCAAGCCCTTAAGTTCCCTGACCATCACCCATCTGTCAGTTTGTCATACTGTGGTGGTTTGTGTCTTGCTTTAATGCCAGAAACTATGTCACTACTATTTCAAATACCAGCAAGCAGGATTACCCCTGGCAGACAGGTTCCATTGGAGCTCCAAGACTGTCAGACTAAGTGACATACTTTCAAAAACCAGCCAATGAAAACCCCATAAATCACCACAGAATATAGTCAAATATAGTTCTAGAACATGAGTGCCTCCCCCCAAGTTGGAAGGAACCCAACGTACACAGTGACTACAGCAATAGACTCAAGGATACCAACAAATGTGAATGGCGCAGGACCCAGAAATGTTTCTTTCTGTTTTATATGGAGTCACCATGAATTGGAGACGACTTGAAGGCAACCAACAACAAACTCTCTGAGATCAAGAACTGTGTTTTATTCATTTCCTTGACCCTCTTAGCACCCAGCACCATACCACAGTAGAACAAGGTCTCCCTGAATATTTACCAGCCATTAAAGGACAGCATATGAGGTGGGAAACCACACAAAAGAGTGGTTTTAAAGCCTTTACTTACCTGCTCAGCTTTGAAAATAGCACTTAACTGTCCATTCAAATATCGTTCCACTCTTTTAGCCACTTGCGGTTTTTTATCGCCCTTGATCAAGATCATGAAGGAGTAATGCCTCTCTCAGCAGAATTCAAGATAACCTGTCTTTATCAAATGTCTGGGCAGTCCTTCATACCAGTCAGTCAGATAAGACACTTTTAGAAAGGTACTAGTTTATAAAAGGATAAAGTAGCATCTTAAAGAATTTTGTATTTGATTCAATACCTTAATCCACAAACACCTTATTAATGCCTGAAGAGAGTCAAATCCTCATTCTAAAATTCTCAGTGTTAATTAAACATAATCAGTTGCTCAAATCACTCTTTCCATCAATGTCACCATTCTAACTCTTAATGTGTAGGAGATAGTGGTGCGAGATGAATGCACCTCTACACAGTTCCTAAACTTTCTTAACCTAAGTTTAAGGTGTGCTTTCTTTGAACTAGTGGTTATTTTATCCAAAAATTCAGGGCAAACTCAGTGTCTAGACAGCTCTGTATCTCCATATGTATGAAGAAAATCCACTGTAATGAAAGAATCTCTAACAGCACAATTACTTAGTGGTTTATCTATTTAAAATATGGCCAGTTTCTCAAATTGCAAAAGAGTCATTTAAAACTGGAAGCATAAAAACAATAAAAATAAAAAAACTGGAAGCGTAAGAAGAGAAAGGGATCATACTTTTTATAACCATTAACCATATTTAAATTTTTTAAAAAAAACCTATGAGACCAATGAATTGGAAAGTAAAATAAAAAGCTTTTAACTCAGTAAATGAAATGGCAGCAAAAATCTGTAGTCATTAAAGGTAGTTGGTTCTTACTGAGTTAAAATCAGATCCCTCCACCTTCAGTAGCTACTTCCTATTAACACATCTGCTACATCAGATGAAATCAAATTTGAATTGCAGACAATTTAATTTTAAAATAAGTATTACATGAACACTTATCAGCACAGGCCCACATTTTCCTAGGAAATATTTGCAAGAACTTGTCACAGATGCAAGTGAATAAAACATCTATCTAAGAATGTCAGTAGTTAGCAATGATAAAAATTCTCCATACAACAAAGGAAACACATCACAATGAGCTTTCCCAATATTTTCTTGGCATGCAAACACATGTATCATGTAAATATGAGGATTCAGGCTCCTACAGTACCTACAAATGCTGAGAAACAAAGGGGAACTGCAAGGGGGCCCCTGAAATGTACACCGTCTGCTAAAGAAGGAGTTGGTAAGCTCAACTGCTTCAAAAGGCAGGTCCATAGCCAACAAAGGGTTAAACACCTAGGCTAGCTCAATAATGAATGCTTAGTAAGTTTGGCCAAGGAATATCAAGTAGATACCAGGGCTAGAGCAACTGCTAAAGGGATGACCTCCTTGAATCTCATTTGCATAGCAATAAGATGTCACAAAGGCATTAAGTCTGAAACTGCAATGCTGTTTCTAATCCATGCTTTATTTTGTTGTGACATTAAGCAAACTGCTTTTTAAAGTAAAACAGAAATGATTCCAGCAATGCAAGGGGGGAGCACAGAGGAGGGGTTTGGATTGTAAAATAAGACTGGAAAACAGTGATGCAAAGAGCTACTACTCAGACCCCATATGAGCAAAACCAGCAGAAAAGAACAATAAAATAGTAACTCTCATGGAAGCTCCAAAAGTGAGACCAGGTAAGTAAGTTGCTGGCTTCTGTCAACTGACATGTTACTTGGGCCAAAAATAATGCATGTCTGCTCACAACAGACAAAACAATATGTTGATAAAATGAGCCAAACTCTCTCAGAGTGTATCTGTTACAGCCTAAGGCAGTTCCTGTACTGATGTAAAAACCTTCCATTACAATTTAGGGTTTTGTTTTTGTTTTGTCTTGTTTTAAGGCACTGTGCTTGCAAATATTATTATCAGTAGCTACTAGGGAGGGGAGCTCTGGTAGTATAGTGCCTAAGGTACTTGACTGCTAACCAGAAGGCTGGCGGTTCCCACCAGCCACTCCTCGGAAGGAAGATGGGGCAATCTACTTCTGCAGTGATACTGCCTCGGAAACCCAAGGAGGGGTCTGACTTGACGGCACATGACAACAACAAACAACTACGGGAGAGTGTGGATTTTTCAGTCTACTATGGAGAAAAGAAGCATCTTTTTAATACACTGGATTATAAATTACACATACAGCCGAGGCTTCAAAAGAACAAGGAAAAAACAGCATCGTCAATCTGGCTTTTGTGATACAGCAGTTACAAAGGAAAAAGGCATTCAACAAAATGTTGAATGCTCAAGCCCCACCTATACGAAAAAAGTAAATGATTCGAAGCTTCAAAATGTCACAAGTTCATTTCTCTCTGAAAGTCCTGAGCATCAAAATCAAACCCAGTCACTGTGCAATTACATGAAAACAAAAAGCCTCTCCCATGATGCCTTGAGCATGCAACTTACACATTTACGGTTATTTCACTGCAGTAACTACCAAAAACATAAAGATTTTTACTCATTTCAGTCATAAATACAAGCAAAATGCAAGTGAACTTTTAGCTACCTATTACTCAAATTCCTGCACTGCCATTCCCAAGGCACAGAAAATAGCACCTACCTTTGTGATTCTGACAGAACCTCAAGTTATTCATCAGACCATACGAACCTACTTCAGGCAATGAAATTAATATTTCAGGAAGTCTTCTTCCATAAAATGAGAAGCCTTTTAGTAATGACCTTGGACCGGATAATAGGAAAGGCAAGAAAAGTAGAGTCCAAAACCAGAGGGTAATTGTGATTCAAAGACTCTTTTATGCAAATAAGACCCCTAATCAAACTAATGTAATTTTCCACATTTTCTCTACTGCCTTTTTATTTACATTCAGCTGAGAAGCCAAAATCAGATAACAGCAGATTTCCAGCTTCTTCCTTCAACCTCTCCTCTTGCAAGCATGGTCACAGAGAACTGGCTGACAGTCATTTGGAATCTAATAGCCCATTCCCAGGAGTGACATGACAGGAACACAAAACATCGCAACAATTCTAAAGTTAGCTCCTGCGTGTGGTAAATTACTCAGGCAGGGTGCAATAGCCCACATTTATTGGGCAGTGGTTAACTTTTCCATTTCCTTTTGTGTTGTCATACCTAGCCTGCAAGGGAAAAACTCGTTCCAAGAGGGACCCTCTGCACTATTACAGTGACTCTCGGGAGACATTCAATTCGTTTCCTGCTGACCTGGGTGTACAGAGAATATTTTGGAAATCAAACCCTGTTTGCCAAGCATGGGAGAAGTTGGATAGAATGGGATCACTGTAACTATGAATAAGGCTGGACAGAGGCCAGGAGCCCAGAACTTCACTCAAAAAACAAAGATCTTTCAGCTGGAAGACTCATTTAGGTACAGAAAGCACAACATATGGGTAAAAAATACAGACTGGCAAGTCAGACAAACCCAGGTTAGAATCCTGAGTTCCAGAGCTCCTAAATAATGTCTATTTGCGCAAGTCACTTATCAGCTCTGTTTTCCATTTCCTCATGTCCAAAGTGGAAATGGGGCAGTGGTGGTTCAGTGGTGGAATTCTTGACTACACTGTGCTCATGTGCAACCCATACATAGAGCAAGAAGCAGTTATTTGAACAAATCAAGGAGATACAGTGTAGTTTAAAATCAGGAAAGGTGTGCATAGGTGTGTATCCTTTCACCATATTCAATCAGTCTGTACACTGAGCAAATAATCTGAGAAGCTGGACTATATGATGAAGAAATGTGACATCAGGACTGGAGGGAAACTGTTAATCTGTGATATGCAGATGACATAATTTTGCTTGCTGAAAGTGAAAAGGACTTGAATCACTTGCTGATGAAGATCAAGGACTACATCCTTCAGTATGTATTACACCTCAAAATAGAGAAAACAAAACTCCTCACAAATAGATCAATAAGCAATATCATGATAAAGAGAGAAAGTACTGAAGTTGTCAAGGATTTCATTTCATGTGGACCCACACTCAATGCCCATGGAAGCAGCAGTTAAGAAATCAAATGACATATTACTTTGGGCATAACTGCTGTGAAATACCTCTTTCAAGTGTTAAAAAGCAAAGATGTTACTTGAAGACTAAGCTGTGCCTGACCCAACTCATGGTATTTTCCATCACCTCATATCTATGCCAAAGCTGGACAATGAATAAGAAAGATCACAGAAGAACTGGTATTGTTGAATTATGGTATTGGCAAAGAATATTGAATATACCATGGTCTGCCAAAAGAATGAACAATTCTGTCTTAGAAGAAGTACGGCCAGAATGCTCCTTAGAACTGAGGATGGTGAGACTTCATCTTAAGTACTTTGGACATATTACCAGGAGAGATGAGCCCCTGGAGAAAGACATCATGCTTGGTTAAGGTAGAAGGTGAATGAAAAAGAGGAAGCTCCTCAACGAGGTGGACAATAGGCTCAAACAAAGCAATGATGTGAAGATGGCAGAGGACCAGGCAGTGTTTCATGCTGGTGCACATGGGGTGGCTATGAGTTGGAGCCTCACAACAACAACATGCAGGAGACCAGGTGTGATTCTAGGCCAATGACACCTGTGTGTCAGTGGAGGCTTGGGCGTTGCCGTAAGGCTGAATAGGTTTCAGTAGAGCTTCCAGACTAAGACAGACCAGGAAGAAAGGACTGGGAATCTACTTCCAAACATCAGTCAATTAAAACCCTATGGATTAAAATGATCCAATGACAGGAAGGCGCAAGGCAGGGCAGATTTTATTACACTGTGCATGGAGTCATTATGAGTCAAGAACCAACTTGATGACAGCTAACAACAACAACAAAGTGGAAATAACAATATTACTTACCTCATAAAGTTGCTGGATGTAAATAATACGTGTAAAGCTCTTAACAATGTTAAAAACCAAAAAACCAAACTCACTGCCATCAAGTCAATCACGACTCATAGTTACCCCTCCTTGGGTTTCCGAGGTGGGATCACTACCGAAGTAGATTGCCCAATCTTCCTTCCGAGGAGTGGCTAGTGGGTTTGAACTGCCTTCTAATTAGCAGTCAAATGCCTTAGGCACTAAGCCAATGTTGTTGTTGTTGTTGTTGTTGTTATATGCCCTCCAGTCGGACCCGACTCATAGCTACCCCTTCTTGGGTTTTCAAGACGGTATCGATATAGAAGTAGATTGCCCAACCTTCCTTCCAAGGAGTGGCTGGTGGGTTTGTTGTTATTAACAAATGCAAAAATAAATAAAACGCCAACGTTAGTTGTTATTAACAAATGCAAAAATAAATAAAAAGCACTGTAAAGGTTAAAGTTCTAAATAAATGCAAGCTACTATTATTATTATTGTCAAGAAATTATTTTTAATTTATGGTTAGTATAGGAGCTATTGCTAACCAGAAGGCTGGCAGAAAGCCTCGAAAACCCAAGGAGGGGTCACTATGAGTCAGGTCCGACTCGCCGGCACATAACAACAACAACATAGGAGCTCTGGTGGTGAAGTGGTTGAGATATCCAGCTGCTAATCAAAAGGTAGGTGGTTTGAAGCCACCAGCTGCTAAGCGAGAGAAAGATGAAGCAGTCTGCTTCCATAAACATCTACAGACTTGCAAACCATATGTAGCAGTTCTACTCTGTCCTATAGTGTTACTGTGAGTCAGAATTGAATCGAAGACAGTGAGTTTTTCTTTGTTTTTTTATTATTCATGTAGCCAACAATTTTTTTTAATTGTAAGTATATATATATATACACACACACGTATAAAATAAAGCATATGTCATTTCAACATATTTTACATGTATAATTCAATGACTTTACTTATGTTTATCATGTTGCACAACTTTTTTACTAAGTCAATGACCACTGACCCACGGGAAGTTTAAGACACTCCCATTTTACAGGATTCCTTGTTCACATTCTCCTTTTCTTAGTTTTCCCCATAAATTTTACCATATATACAATAAAAATGGGATAATACAACACCTCTTCTAAAGACCCACAGCGAGCCACAGCCAGGTTGTTGTTGTTAGATGCCATCAAGTCAGCTCCAACTCATAATGACCCTATATATAACAGAATGAAGCACTGCCTGGTCCTGTGCCAGCCTCCCAATGCTTACTTATGCTTCAGCCCATCATTGCAGCGACTATGTCAATGTATCTCATTGAGGGTCTTCCCCTTTTTCACTGATCCTCAACTTTACCAAGCACGCATGATATCCTTCTCCAGAGACTGATCCCTTCTGACAACATGATCAAAGCAGGCAAGAAGAAGTCTGGCCATTCTCACTTCTAAGGAGCATTCCGGCTGTACTTATTCCAAGGCCAGTTTGTTCCTTCTTCTGGCAGTCCATGGCATTTTCAATATTCTTCGCCAAAACCATAATTCAAATGCAGCAATTCTTCAGCCTTCCTTATTCATTGTTCACCTTTCACATGCATATGTGGCTGCTGAAATACCATGGCTTGGGGTAGGAATACCTTAGTCTTCAAAGTCACATCTTTGCTCTTTAACACTTTAAGGAAGTCTTTTGCAGTAGATTTGCCCAGTGCAATACACATTGTCTGCCTTCTTCACTGTTGCTTCCATAGGCATTGATTATGGATCCAAGTAAAATGAAATACCTCACAACTTGAATCTTTTCTCCATTTATCATGATGTTGCTTATTGGTCCAGTTGTAAGGACTTTTTGTTTTCTTTATGCTGAGGTGTAATTCACACTGAAGGCTGTAGTCTTTGATTTTCATCAGGAAGTGGTTCAAGTCATGTTCCATTTCAGTAAGTAAGTCCGTGTCATCAACATATAGCAGGTTGTTAATGAGTCTTCCTATACTCCTGATGCCATGTTCTTCATATAGTCTAGCTTTTCAGATTATGTGTTCAGCATATGGGTTAATAAATATGTTGAAAGGATATAACACTGATGCACACCCTTCCTGCACTTAAACCACGCAGTGTCCCCTTGTTTTATTCAAACGACAGCCTCTTGGTTCCTCATAAGCATAATTAAGTGTTCTAGAATTCTCATTCTTTGCAATGTTTTCCAGAATTTGTTATGATCCTCGCAGTCAAATGCTTTTGCATAGTCAATAAAACACAGGTAAATATCTTTCTGATATTCTTTGCTTTCAGCCACGATCCATCTGACATTAGGTGGTATCTCTCATTCCGCACCTTCTTACGCATCCAGCTTGAGTTTCTGGCAGTTCCTTGTCAATATACTGCCACAACCATTTTTGAACCATAGCCCTAGTATTTCTTAGTATCATCATTATTGCTATTTATATAAGTTAGGGCAATATGGTTTTGGGTCTGCTTCTCAAACACGGATTAACAGTGACACCAATGCCACTTAAATGCTCAAGAATAAACAGATAAAACCACGCAGAGTTTGAGCTCTGGTGGCCTAGTGCCTAAGGCACTTGACTACTAACCAGAAGTCTGGCAGTTCAAACCCACCAGCCATTCTTTGGAAGGAAGGTTGGGCAATCTACTTCCTTAGTGATACTGCCTTGGAAACCCAAGGACGGGTCGCTATAAGTTGGATCCAACTCGATGGCGTGAGTTTGAGTCTCTATCTCTAGCTGGGTTAATTTTACTTAATGACTTTGGGAAGAAAATGTAATCATCACTTTAATTGACAGCTAAGTAATTTAAATACTATTCCACATTCAAACAAACACATTAAAAAAAAAAAAAAAATAGCATCAATGCCGGAACAAAATACTCGGACCTCAAAGAAATCTGCCTAATGCTCATGGAGTATCTTTGGGCTCCATTCCCTATCCTGAAAGTATGCATCTATTGTCTTTTAACCATGTACCTATTTCTGTGACTATGTTTGAGAAGCCCTGTTGACAACAAGAGCCAGAGCTTTGTTTTCAAGTCCTGATTCTGCAATTTAAGATTTGGGTTCATTTCCTAACCATATCTTTGTCATGTGTGAAATGATGTTGTTAACATCCACTTGACAGAATGATCCTAACACCAAAGAGCCAGGTGCTACCAAGAGTAGGTACTCAATAAACCTTACTCCCTTCTTTGTTCCCCATCCCCATTCTTTCTTTCCTACTTTCTGGCAATTCAGGGTTTGAGAGCAGAATGATGCCTAATCCTCCACGAAACCCCATCCATAACTTCTCTCAAAGATACTGAATCATCCCAGCATCCAAAACCTACATTAAATATATCATTCATTCATTCACTGACAAATACCCGCTCAGCATCTATTTTGTGGCAAGCACCATCTATGAATGAAAGGTCTCGGATGGCAAATAAAAATTTCAGGTCATAATTTCTTTTCCATGACACCTACAACCACAAAGCCTTTTCACTGGGGGATGAATGAAAGCAATGACAAAACATGCTAGAATTCAAGTGTCGTTTAATGTTCTCATCTGTGTTCCCCAGGACACTAGGGATTCCAATTCAGTTCTTCTCGGGGATATTAACAATAACAAAATTTATTAGTGAGGCCAGGAAAAGCAATGAAACCACCTCCACCCCTTAAGACTTCTCCAAACAAAGGAGTACTCTTCCAGCAGTGGAGAGAGCCAGGAGAAGAAACTGGTAGAATTTTGTTGCCAGCACTTCACCTACACAGCCTGCCCATTTACTCCCTTTCCAGTTGAGCGGCAACAGCAATCACATTTAGACTCAGCACTCACAGACCTCTCCAGCCTGCTCAGAAACCTGCATGGAAGCAAGGATCAAAATGCCCTTTCATCTAAAGAATTGTAAATTAACTCTCTGCCTTTTTAATTACTCTCAATTACTTTCCCACTATTTGTAAGGATTCTTTTTTTTTTTTTTTTTTTTGCATAAAAAATCCAACTCTAATCAATACACACAGTATCTCCCAGCTGATTAGTATAATTTTTGCTCCACCATGGTGCTGGAATTGTGCCAGCCTTACCTAGCACACAATTAAATGTCTGCTGATGCCTGCTGCTACCCAGCAGGCCCCACGAGTTAATCGGGGGAAAAAACGAGATTTACCTTTGCCTCTACTAGCCCCTACGTGGCCTCGTGCTCTCTCCTCTGTTTGTAGACACGTACAAAGTGTGCCTGGAGAAACAAAGGTCTGAAACAATCATACAAACCTAAAAGGGACAGGAGCACAGGAAAAGACTCTCCAAAGTCAAAACTCATCATCTTCTCAATTCAGGAAATCCTTTTAGAGAGAAGAGATCCCTCTTTCCACCTACTATTCCAACACTGAACTATGAGCAATTTCTAAGTACAGTAAAGACTCAGGGATTTGGACTCATCTAAATCCAATAATATGAATTATATTCAGTGTACCTTCAAGCCAATTTTCAATAAACACAAATCACTTAAATAAGAAATTAAGCACATTACACATTTCTCATGCTCCCATGGATTTGGTGTTAATGAGATTTTGTTTATTAAGCTCTCTGAATGACAAAGTGTCTAAAAACAGATATAGCCTTTTCCAATTTCCATTCATTCAAGAAACAGTTATTCAATATTTTTGTAACATTCCTAAGACATCCACCTATTCACATATTGGTTTTACTAGCCTGCCCCTCAAATAATGGATATATACAGTGTAATCTAAAAAACAAGGGATTTTGGATTTTACGAGACACGCTTTTGAATATATTCTATTACTGCCATAGAACTTTGTGCATTCATTTATACACAGGCAAACGAAAAAAACCAAACCAAACTCATTGCCATCGAGTCAGAACCGACTCATAGCAACCCCTCCTTGGGTTTCTGAGGCAGTTATCATAACGGAAGTAGATTGCCCAATCTTCCTTCCAAGGAGTGGCTGGTGGGTTTCAACCACCACCCTTCTGGTTAGCAGTCAAATGCCTTAGGCACTACGCCACCAGAGCTCCCATACACAGTCAAGCTTTACTGTATTCAAGACATTCTATAGCTGACCCTTAAAGTACAGTTCTCTTGCCAACAGTGATGAGATCTGGGTAAACAGGACTCCTGGAATCTCTATGTATCATCGTACACTGAAATGCCTCAATTCATTCTGAGGTGTGTTGACTATGATTTACTATTAAAAAAAAAAAAAAGCTACAGCACAGGTGTTTACAAATGACTTAATTTTAACTATATAAATTAAAGAGACTCCAAGGATCCTTGTAATAAAAGGATTCTTACATGTTTTCAAGGAGCTTTAGTGGTGCTGTGGTTATAGCATTGGGCTGCTAACCAAAAGGTCAGCGGCTGAAACCTATCAGCCACTCCTGGTAAAAAAAAGATGAGGCAGTCTGTTTCCGTAAAGATTTACAGCCTTGGAAACCTTATGGGGCAGTTCTACTCAGTCCTACAGAATCACTCAATGGTAGCGGATTTGTTTTGTTTTCTGACATGCTTTGAAGTACATTATGTTTTCTCGAGATAGAAAGAACTTAGCATCAAGATGTGCTCCTATCTCCCAGTCTATCTTACCTTTGACTATGAAATCAACCTCAGTGAGTATATACCATTCATCACCTATCAGAGGATAAAACAAAACGGTGCTACTGAAAGGTGACCAGATATATGGACATATCCAACACATCTTTTTAGTATCTTCACCACACTCACTGAAAACTTACAGACCCATAGCTTTGACAAATAAACCAATCAAGAACCTGAGTGTACGTGCCTGGACAAGGAGTCCTTCAACTATAAAACGTGGACATCAAATATACTACATCCAATCAGTACCAGAATTGTAATGTACAGTCCAATAGCTCAAAGGGATATGTTTCAATATATGGTCATAGATATTTAATTGTGAAAGTTAATACCACTACTCAAGTTGATCAGAAACAAGTATGTTCATTCCATTTTAAATATTAAACCCTGGCAAGATCTGGCATTAATTCAAGTGGAAGAGCAAAGTTAATGTGTCATGCCTTTGAGTGTCATGAAATGAAGGTCTAAAAGGGGAAAGAGACACCAACACAGGGAACTACATACATTACAAAGCAGTTAATAGTGTATGTCCTAATAGTAATATAAACTGTAGAAGAATCTGCGTGCAGAGACATGAAAAAAAGCAATATAGGATGTAAGGTTTAGGGAAGACCTTCAGCACAGCCCAGGGGCTTCAACCAGTGACTGCACGAGTAGAAGGTTGGTGGTCTAAAGGACCAACAAACAGTAAGGAGAGCAAAAGGCCAGGGGAGGTTTCAGAAGATAAGAAACCCTAAGTGATGAGTGGCGTATCTCTGGACATTCCAAGGATTGGTACCCTAGTACCAGGAGTGAGCCTATCTTCACAAAAGAGCCAACGTTGTCAGCAGTGAAGCTCTGGGCTGGACTGGCCTGGTCCTTTTGTCTGAAAATTCTTAAGTTTTAACATTTCCTCAACATCTACACACACACACACACACACACAAAGTGACATTTCTATCCTAACTCCCATTCCATCTTCCCCTTTTACAGCTTCCCCTCTGATTCTTCTCCTGAAAGACTGAGGATGTAAAACTGCTTCAGTTTATCATTTATTTGAAATAAAACCTATTTTCAAAACGTGTATGTTCTTGCCTGTCATTAAGAAATTTGTTACATAAAAATCTAGGCTTAAAAAGGAAAAAAAATTAAGGAGACACAAAATATTATTTATCAATGAATTTGCCACAGGATCCACTTAAAGAAATAGAATTTTCCTTAATTGAATGCATTTAAAATACGATTTGCTTTGAAAAATGTGATTTACACTCAACATTTAAAAACTCATCTATTATATAAGAGTAATCTAAGCTTATTCTTATTCACTTTGATTATTATAATAACCACTGATGAGCTGTATGAAAGTGGCAAATTTCATAAAATACCTGTGCCTCCATCTCTCTCTTTGGAGAAAAGGTATAATATGTTGCTAATCCCACCTATTTTACAGAAATATAGAGTATAAATTGGGCAGAATATATGTACTGTTAAATGTAACTTGGGAGTACAGTGATTAACTTAAGTGATTACACATACAAAATCTACACTTCCAAAGTAAAAGAAGATTATCTAATTATTGGATAATTCAAAGAGATCTAGGAAATTGATCTAGAGATATAATGTTTTCATCCTACATTTCCTAATCAATTGTCTAGATTGCCCAATTTCCTCATGGTAGTAGTTGTCTCCTGAATACAAATGTAAGGCATTACTGTCTCCACTGTTAATCCAGGGCACTTTCAAACAGATGATGTCACTTCAACTCAGCAAAAGATGCTGATGCCATCTTTCTGACTTATGTTCACATAGTGTTATGTATTTTTTTTGTTTTTCCCTATGCCAATCTTTTTTATAATCCAGTTGAGAAAGCTAACTTGTAAAGGGTCACCTACTTGATTTGTTTAATATGTTTAATACACTCCATGCAAAAGCTGATCCCTGGTAAGAGCACACTTAATACAATCTTTTGCCAACAACAACCAGGATGCAAAGAACAGGCCATCAGAAAGGCTAACAATGTAATGTGTACTTGGTTCAACCAGACTGTGAATGATGTCCTCTGTCTATAGGAGAGATGGAATGCTAGATTACTTTAAATAGTTCTTAGTTAGAGGACATACCTATGAAGAGGAGGAATTAAAAAAGCTTAAAAAGCTGGCTGATCACATTAATACCATGACAGGAGGCAACCAACATTTAAACTATCTTCTCAGGGACTCCCTGAACCATGTCTCTTCCTTCTTCACTCCTTGTCAACATTCCCAAGTTATTTTGTTACTAATTATAGTACATTCAAACATTTATAATCATTAAACAGTTCAAAAAGAAATATATCCCACTAAAAGGATATTTAAAAAGAAAACAATTTTCCAATCTACTGTATGATTGGAAACTTTCTCATGCCAACAATCTGGAGTAAAAATTATTTCTATCATTAAACCATCAACTGTAATACTGAAAGAGATACAAAGAAATGTAAATTTAAACTCTGCCATCAGATAAATATAATATAGAGCCAATGATTTTAAGAGAAAGCTAATCTCACAAATTACTTTCAAGCTACTAAAACAAAAATTCCACTATAATCATTTTACTTCCCAGTCTTTGTTTTGCATAAGCCCTGCCTATGCGTCAGTTTTATATCCTTTCATCATACTTATTCAATCCATATGCTGAGCAAATAATCCAAGATGCTGGACTACATGAAGAACACGGCATCCAGATTGGAAGAGTAATTAACTGATATGCAGACAACACAACCTTGCTTGCTGAAAGTGCAAATGACTTGAAGCACTTTGATGAAGATCAAAGACTACAGTCTTCAGTATGTATTATACGTCAGTCAAAAAAAAAAAAAACTTACTGTCAGTTAAGTTGGATCCAACTCACAGCATTCCCTCCTTTGGTTTCTTAGGTGGTATCATTACCGGACTAGATCACCCAATCTTCCTTCCAAGGAGTAGCTGGCGGGTTTGAACCACCAACCTTCTGGTTAGCAGTCAAATGCCTTAGGCATTACCCTACCAGAGCTCCTCACCTCAGCATAAAGAAAACAAAAATCCTCCCAACTGGACCAACAAGCAGCATCATGATAAATGGAGAAAAGATTGAGCTTATCAGGGATTTCATTTTACTTGGATCCATTATCAACATCCATGAAAGCAGCAGTCGGGAAGTCAGATGTCATATTGCACTTGGCAAACCCGCTGCAAAAGACCTCTTTGATGTGTTAAGGATCAAAGATGCAATTTTGAAGACTAACGTGCTCCTAACCCCAGCCATGGTATTTTCAATTGTTGAAATATGTGAAAGCCAGACAATGAATAAGGATAACCAAAGCAGAGTTGATATCTTTGAATGGTGGCATTGGGGAAGAATACTTAAAATACCATGGACTTCCAGAAGAATGAACAAATCCGTCCTCAAAGTGTAGCCAGAATGCTCCTTAGAAACAAGAATAGCCACATCTCACCTAATCACATTAAAACCATGACAGGAGGCAACCAACATTTAAACTATCTTCTCAGGGATCATTCCCTGGAAAATGATATCATGGTTGGTAAAGTAGAGGTGTCAATGAGAAAGGGGAAGACCTTCAGCAGGGGAAAATAAACTGACTCAGTGGCTGCAACAATGGGCTCAAGTACACAGCAAGGATTGTGAGGATGGTGCAAGCCTGGGCCGTGTTTTGTTTGTATATATGGTCACTATGACTTGGAGCCAACTCAGTGGCACCTAACAACAACATCAAGCCCTGCCTAAGGTGCTCTGGTAAGACAGTGGTTAAAGCACTCAGCTGCTGACCAAAAAGGCTGGCAGTTGGGACTCACCAGCTGCTTGGTAGGAGAAGATGTGGAACCCTGTAGCCTTGGAAACCCTATGAATCACTTCTACTCTGTCCTACAGGGTCACTATGAGTCAGAATCCACTCAATGGCAATGGGGTTTTTGGTTTTAAGCCCTGCTTGATGCTTTGGTGATACTCCATAATGTTAGAAGATATCCTGCACTCACACCAGTCAAATGACCATCAATGGGAAAAGCAACATCATCCTAATTAGTTGCAAAATCAAAAAAAAAAAAAAAAAAAAAGCACGTATCTCCAAAGTCAAGAAGCACAAAAATAACAAATGGTCAAATACCAATAGCTAAAAAGATCCAAGGTATTATGAGCTTCTAACGAGTGAAACATGCCATGAGAAAGAGACCTTCTGTCAATAAATCCAAATGCTGGTTCACTAATTAAAACATCTAATACAGTGTCTGAATACAGACTTCAACCTTTCTTAATTATCTTCAATTCCAGGCATATTTTTCCATTTAATTGACATTCTGAAATGCCTTTACAGTGCTACAGATAGGTACCAAATTCTCAAGGGAGAACGCACAGACTTCTGAATTCTGAATCATCGATTAAAATAGTTATCATGAGAAACTTTCTTTTTTAAAGCAAGGGAAACATTCACACCTCACTCTCTCTGTAACTCTAGCAATGTTAAGGTTGTCTGCATGTGGCCCTCTTTCATGTGTACACTTCTTTGCAGTGAGGCTCTCTACAGCCAGGCCAATCAGATGAAACTCCAGCCTAGCATGGGACCATGCCACATGAATAACACAACACACTGCTCAAGCAATCACAGAACCAAGAGTCATCATTTAATCCTTTAGCCACCACTATGAGTCAGGTCCGACTCGACAGCACATAACAACAACAACAAGAGCCAAACACAGAATTTCAAACTACAGTCTTAAAAATAGATGTCACATGTTCAAAATATTAATCACAGACTTAAAAAAAATCAACAAAACATCACGTGTAATAGATATTCTAGGTTTCAAATGACCAAGCTGCCCTCCTTCAAAGACATAGCCTCATTCTGCTTTTAAAGAAAATATGCATACACAGACACAGTTTATCTCACAGTAAAAACTGACATTTATACTGTCATTAAGTGCATTTGTCAGTAAACATAATCTGTATTAGCTGGCAAGTATTCAAATGTTTTTAAGTATTAAGTAATGTTCAATGGCATTTAGTAGTTTTAATAATTTGGGGTTTATTTCAAAATGTGAATCATTACTGGTTGTTCCAGAGTGCTTACTTTGTAACCTTCCAGGGCACTGAAAAGACTTTTTATCAGATTGTTTGGATTTAACTGAGTTGAAGTCCTGAAGTTACAATTAAACTTCCAGTTAACCTTTCATATCTGTGCCTCATTCAACAGCTGGGCTAACATCTTTTTTTTTAAAAAAAAAAAAAAAAAAAGAACAACTGAAATATTATTTGCAACCGCTCTGCAAAGCACAAGTGTCAGCAAGTCATGGTAAACACTGGAGATGAAAATTCTAGCCTTTTCACCCACATGCTGGAAATTAGGCTAGTTGACGTAACGCTTGACCAATTTTTTTTTTTTTTTTTGCAAGCAACAGACCAACAGACCTGAATCTGAATTCCTGAAGGGCAGAAGACCTCTGTTTCCCTGTGCCAAAATTAACTCTGAGATTAAAAATGAGCCCTCAAACAGGGAACTAAGAATATAGCAAGCACATCAGTCTTTAGGAATGAAGTTCCTTCCTAAACCCAAAACCAAACTCACTGCCAAGGAGTCAATTCCAACTAATAGCGACCCTATAGGACAGAAGGCTGGCGGTTCAAATCCACCAGCCACTCCTCAGAAGGAAGATGGGGCAATCTACTTCTGTAGTGATACTGCCTCGGAAACTCAAGGAGGGGTCGCTATGAATCAGGTCCGACTTGATGGCACATAACAACAACAACATAGGACAGATTAGAATTGCTTTCTCCTGCAGAGCAGCTGGTGGATTGGAATCACTGGCCTTGGGTTAGCAGCCAAGCACTTTAACCACTGCCGGACCAGGGCTTCTTAAGTTTCTCCCTAAAAAAAAAAACCCAGCCATTGAGGCAATTTCAACTCATACTAACCCTTTAGCACGGGGGAGAACTATCCCCATAGGGTTTCTGCAACTGTAAATCTTCACAGAAGCAGACTGTCTATATCTTTGTCTTACAGAGCAGCTAGTGGGTTTGAACCCTCCACCTTTTGGTTAGCAGTAGAATGCTTTAAGCACTACATAATCAGAGCTTCCAGTTTCTTCTTAGCATGTGCCAAAACACATGACTGTCAAGCTAAGTAAAGCTCCTTTCACCTCCAACATTCAACAGTGCTGTGAGTTTTTCTTTAATGGTACGCATCTTTCGCCACCACAACTAGACCGTAAACTCCTTGAGGGCACATATATATTATTATTTACTCAATGTATAGTAATCCTTACATCTAAAAAGAGAACCCAATAAATATTGATCAATTATACTGCAATCATTGCCTGAATTCGGAATCATATATATAAACAAAGACACCAGACTAGGAGTATAATGCGAGAAGAATCTTTGCTCCTGAAGAAGCTTGAAGCTTTCCACATTTCATTTCCCTCCTCCTGGACCAACTATGATTACTATCTGGAGAAGGAACTGAAACAAACTCCAGTGTTACTGTGAATAAACACACATCTGGAAAGGAATGTTAACCATGAGCCAAACTGTGAACCCAAAATGCAGGTGAAGAGGGAAGCCCTGAACTTTCCCTGCCACCTCCTTCTTGACCAGTGCAACTCAGCTTCAGGCATTTCACTTC
This sequence comes from Orycteropus afer afer, assembly GCF_000298275.1. Classification (NCBI taxonomy): domain Eukaryota; kingdom Metazoa; phylum Chordata; class Mammalia; order Tubulidentata; family Orycteropodidae; genus Orycteropus; species Orycteropus afer. The sequence continues at coordinate 3,839,103 of NW_006921634.1, read as the reverse complement.
AATAGAGCCCAAGGGCTACAGTCACAGCAAGAGGTCAGGCAAAAGTTCTTGATTTTCATTCGAATTCTGAGATCTGGGAGCTCTGAACAAGAGCAAATTCAAACTCTAGACTTGATCCAAACCTTGAAGGCTGTGTTCCTTGACACTGGCTACCCAAGGTTATTCTCTAGGAGGTTTTTAAAAATACTGATGCCTAGGTCCTACCCCCAGGGATTCTGCCTTGCTGGTCTAGTATGACTTGTGCAAAAGAGTTTCAAAAGTTTCCAGGTCAAGATTCTACAGCGCAATTAAGGTTGAGGATTGCAAAGGTCATTTCTGGGAGCTTGGGGCAGTATGAGAAGCCTCACAAGTCTAACTGTTAAACAGTGTCATGCCATTGATGATCTATCACATTTTATGAAAACAAAAATAAAACACAGTGCACTGCCCTTGAGTCAGATCGAACTCATAGCGACCCCTGCTTGGGTTTCAGAGGGAGAATCACTACAGAAGTAGATTGCCCAACCTTCCTTCCAAGGAGTGACTGGTGGGTTTGAACCACTAGCCTTCTGGTTAGAAGTCAAATACATTAGGCACTAAGCCACCAGAGCTCTAGACACAAAAAATAAGTGATTCTTAAAAGGATGCCCTGAAAAGTAGTTTATCTGCACCAGTACCAATTGGTAGCAGTCAAATTAAAAAAACAAAAAACAGAATTGTTGCTGTTCGCTGTAACCATTAGGATGCTGCAGTGTTTGTGTATGTATGTGTAACCATGCACATTCCCAGATGTATTTAAAAATCATAAAGTTCCTCATTGAAGTTGGGGGATAGGGAACCACAAAATGGTAATAAAGAAGGGACCTTAATAAACCACAGAGTCTTCCCAAAATACTGAATAAAATTCCAACAGCCCATTTCGCTTGTCCCATAAATATGTCCTTCCAAAAATGAGACCTGCCCTGTCCCTAAGAAAAATTAGTTAATTTTGTAATGTTTTGCATACATTAAGGATTCACTACGCATTATTAAAAGGAGCTCTGGTTGCCCAGTGCCTAAGGCATTTGACTACTAATCAAAAGGCTGGTGGTTCAAATGCTCCAGCTGCTCCACTGACAGAAGATGGGGCAACCTACTTCATAAAAATTTACCACCTTGGAAACCCAGTGGGGGTCACTATGAGTTGGAATCAACTCGATGGCAATGGTTTGTTTATTTTTGTAAGTATTATTATATTGGATTATATTCACTTTATATTCTTCCTAAAAGTTTACACCAGTTAATAACAATATCTCCTTCCTCCTGCTAAGTGCCACTCTTTTGTCAATTAACAAATATCAGCAAATGTTGATTTCTAGTTTGCACACATGGGTATCTCCTATCTCCTCAACAAAACAGTAAGCACACAAAAGCAAAGGATTTTTTTGTTGTTGTTGTTACCACTCTTTGTATCCTACTCACTGCCTTGCACAAGGAAGTAGAGTCAGTCAGTATGGCTGAAAGAAATTTTAAATAAATATTATTTTTAAAAGATAAGAGAAACAAAGAAATAAATATAAAATATATAAAATTAAAACATTTTTCAAGAAAGAGACATTAAGGAATTTACTTTAAATTCTATATAACTTTACAGAATAAAAAGGAGCTGTTGTGGCATGTGGTTAAAGCTTTGGGCTGCTAGCCAAAAGGTCAGCAGTTCAAATGTACCAGCTACTCTGTGGGAGAAACATGAAGCAGTCTGCTTCCATAAAGATTTACAGACTAGGAACCCCTATGAGGCAGCTCTACTCTGTCCCGTAGGGTCACTATGAGTCAGAATCGACACGATGGTAATGGGTTTCAGAGTGAAAACAAAGGTGTAAATTTAAGACATAAAGGGCAAGAATTATCTTAACGAATTTTCTTTATTAAATAAGGCCTATGCTCTACCGTCCTGGAGCTCTTTAAAGATCAGAAAGGCAAAATACTGAACTCTGCTCAAGGACCACTTTCAGGGCTCCCCACATGAGTTTTCTGCCCAGGCAAGACAAAACCAAAAACCAAACACTTTGCATCAAGTCAAGTCTAGCTCATATATAGCGACCCTATAGAACAGACTGGGAGCTCTGGTAGCGTAGTGCCTAAGGCACTTGACTGCTAACCAGAAGGCTGATGGTTCAAATCCACCGGCCACTCCTCGGAAGGACGATGGGGCAATCTACTTCAGTAGTGATACTGCCTCAGAAACCCAAGGAGGGGTTGCTATGAGTCGGGTGCGACTCAACGGCACATAACAACAACATAGAACAGACTAGAACGGGCCTTACAGGTTTCCAAATGTGTAAATCTTTACAGAAGCAAACTGCCTCAACTTTCTCCTGTGAAGCCTGTGGTGGGTTCCAACCACTCATCTTTCGATTAGCTGCCAAGTGCTTAATGGTGCAACTAGAGATCCTTTCAGGCAAGACAACAGCCTGATAATTATTATTCAAGGAAGGACAATCTCTTGACCCTCCCCAAACCACTTCCCTTGTCTCTATATCTACATATATTTACTCTGTGAAGGGAGTAACACATTTTGACTATAGGAAAAGTCTACCATTAAGTTTTGAAATCTGTTCTGTATTTTCTCTGATGACCATCATTCCAGTAAATCTATTCTCAAATTTGTATCCACTGGTAGCATAGTGGCTAAGACACTTGCCTGCTAACCAGACGGCTGGCGGTTCAAACCCACCAGCCACTCCTCGGAAGGAAGGTTGGGCAATCCT